>NC_071615.1:22948726-23255501 GCF_014839835.1 Dryobates pubescens | reverse complement strand
TGGTATAATCAAACACTAATCAAGGACCTGATTCAGTATTTATGTATGCAAAAGACCTATTGACAGTGGTAAAAGGTTTGAATGGGAAGGGAAACCAAGACTTTTAATTGGTAATACAGGTAATGCTCTTCAAAAACAGAGGGCAAACAAGAGAAAAACTACATAGATTATAACCACAACATTAAAAGCAGCCAGCCCAGGTTTGTGTACAAGAAAGATTCCCAGCATATTGCTGCAAGTGTAATTCCACTTGGGATTTGTGTGCAAAATATTGTTAGAAGGGTGTCAGGCACCGTTGTTTAGTGTACTTCAAGTTTTAATTGCACTTGAACAAGAAAACAATTAAACAATGTCTTAATTAGTGTGTTTGAAGAGTGATGATAGAGGCCCCTTTCTGTGATCTTTGCTTACAAGAGCAATTCTGTGGTGACAAGTAGCTACTAACTCTAGCATCTGGCTCTGACAAGTTTTTGTGGAGGGCCACATCAGGTGATGGGAGAATCAATGGTAAGGTTTACACAGAAGTGTGAAGGATTGGCTAAATCACTGTGACTGGATCACAGCAGATCTGGAGCTGTTTATCTGTCATCTGTGAACATAGTATGCTTATCTAATTCTTTCTGATCCCACATGCATTCTTGTTGCATTGAGATAATGTAATCATGGTTTCTCTACATTTGGGGGGAAACAAACAAACAACAGAAAGAAAAAAGAATGAGTCCAGGTTCTGGTTTTTTTTTTTTTTTTTTTTTGCCAGCCTGGGGGTGATTGTTAACAGATGGTTCCATCCATTAATCTTTTTGCCTTCTCTTAAAACAACCTATAAATCTGTTGTGGACTTAAGAAACAAAAATCTGCAAGTGGAAGTGGTTGCTTTTGTATGTCTGAAAGAAAGACCTTGCAGGGGGATGGATTATCATTTCAGCCAGTCAGATAGGAACCTCCAAAGGGGTTGTCTGAAGAGATCTGATTTGCCAGGGAAAAGCTCAAGATCAACAGAAGCTCCAGATTAATCTTAACATAACTTGAGGTGATCACCCAATGAAGGTTGTTTGAGGAGTTGACACAGTTTCCCTCCATCTTTAACGTGGGAGAAGGGGAACACCCTGATCCTGACTTAGGCAACCTACAATCAGAAGCACCCTTATGAAAGACTTGCCTGTTTTCATTATTCAGGAGGGGAACTTAAAGGGTGCCAGGATCCTGTCTTGGCTGCTCTAGTTTATAGACACAAGAAGAGCCCAACACTAAATCTTCAGCATGAATCTCCTAATTCAATGGGCCCAAACTGGATTCTCAGTACTGTATTCAGGAGGGATAGAAATGCAGTGTCCCTGGCTAGATGAGACCAAATGGAGGCAGGGTAGTAGGGAAGAATCTTAGGGGAGAGAGGGCACAATAAGCCCTGAAACCACAAAATGACTAATACACTAAGAACCAGGAATTACATTGTAGTGTGACCATTCCTCAGCAGAGGATGGTGCTTAGAAATTTAATAATAAACTAAGCAGTTGCTTGTTAAAGTAACAAGAAGTCTTTTGAACTGAAAGGACATAATATACAGTAGCAGATGAATAAAAGCCTTGGAGTTTAGCTTTATATGAGTGACTGCTATTTTTAGAAAGAGATACAAACTCTGATAATTGAGGAGGAAGAGTACGGTGTAATATAATAGTAGGGAAAACTTATAGCAGTGTTTTCAGTACCTTGTTAATGAAGGATTTGCACACTTGCCCTTTAAATATGTTTTCTGCAGTTTCGTATAACTCAGCAGTACAAAAGTGACTGTTAAGTTAGATACTTAACATTTGTTTTAAATGTCTCCTCTGAAGATATGAGTAAGGGCACAGGAATAGTAAGCCTTTGAGAAAAAAATTGTTAATTCAGAATAGAATATTTTGGTTTAGTGACAGCGTATGTGCACACAACTGGAATGTATGTCTTCATTCTCTTACACTTTACTCTTGCATATGTACTGAAATAGCAGTGCTAGACTAAGGGGCAAAATTCACTCAGTCTCCATCAGAAGAGAAGGGCTTGATGCATTTTATCTCAGTGCTAGCACCGCTTTAGTGTGTGTTTTACAGTGGTGGAGTTGTACAACCTGCTTAACTTTCAGCCACTTACAATAGTTTGTGAAACTAACCAGATCTCATGCTTCCTCTTTCATGGGGTGGCTGGCATATCTGATGTGCATATGGAAATAGAAAGAGGCTGTAGTCATATGACTGTATTGTAACCTACAGGAGATGTAATAAAACAAGGCAAAGATGAAACCACTTTCAGTTTCATGCTTTCTATTGTAGTCCTAAGTGATATTTTAGTAATTCACAATATAGCAGTTGAAGGGATTTCTGTTCTTGCTCTCTGCTTTGCCCTTTTCCAGACCAGATTTTCAGGAGTGGGCAGTACCAGTTGGGCTCCTGTTAAAAGCAGTCTTATTCATGCAGTACACTGGTGGTGTGTTGGTTTTTTTTGTTGTTGTTTTGTTTTGGGTTGTTTTGTGGTGGTGGTTGGGGTTTTTCTTGGGTGGGTTTGTTTGTTTTGTTTGGGTTTTTTTTGTGTTTGTTTGTTTGTAGGTTGGTGTTACTATTTTCAGTTAAGGAAAATAAGTAAGTATCAACACCACTAAGTACCCTTCCACATCATTTTAACCATAGAGAAGGGCAACAAAGCTGGTGAGGGATTTGGGGCACAAGCTCTGTGAGGAGAGGCTAAGAGAGCTGGGGTTGCTTAGCCTGGAGAGGAGGAGGCTCAGGAGACCTTATTGCTCTCTACAACTACCTGAAGGGAGGTTGTAGCCAGGTGGGGGTTGGTCTCTTCTCCCAGGCAGCCAGCACCAGAACAAGAGGACACAGTCTCAAGCTGCACCAGGGGAGGTTTAGGCTGGATGTTAAGAAGAAGTTCTTCACAGAAAGAGTGATTTGCCATTGGATGCCCAGGGAGGTGGCGGAGTCACTATCACTGGAGGTGTTTAGGAAGAGACTGGATGGGGCTCTTGGTGCCATGGTTTAGTCAATTAGATAGTATTGGATTGGTTGGACACAATGATCTCTAAGGTCTTTTCCAATCTGGTTAATTCTATTCTATCTGATTTCTATTCTTTTGGATAGATAGGTATTTCTATTTGATTCCTTAGTCCCTTCCCAGACTTGTAATATCAGGTGATAGCTCAAACAGGTGATTATTTGCATCCCATCCAGCAATGAGAACACATCTGGCAGCTCTGTTGTAAGAGCACTGTTACACAGCTGCCAAAACTAGCCCTCAGCTCTTAGAACAAAGAGAAGAAACCCAAGTGGCTTTGCTGCTGTATGGTTTACTAGATGAGAATACAGGGCAACTTTTGTCAGAGACTTAACACTGAGCTGTACATGTTCAAGGCCCACTGAGGACCGAGGTCTATTTGAACCCTAGTGCTCAGCCTACAGAAACAATCAAAGCTGTAGGGAGGGAGTCTGTTACAGCTCCATATGTTGAACTCAGGCTGAGCAAGGATTTCTTCTTCCCTAAGTCACTGGCAGAGAAAGATTGCCTGGATCTCCAGAGGTGAAGTAGTTTCCACACTAGTTGTTTCTTGCTTGAAATCCTTTTAAGTGTAATGGAGGGTCCAATCATTTCTCCATGTGGTAATACACATAATAGCACAGAATGAAGCTGTAGGGAATAGGTAAAGTGGAGAAAAATATTGTGAGGAAATAAAATCAGAAGAGATTGACAGATTCAAAGTAAAGGACTGAACTTTCCAGGGAGAGCAATGCAAGATGCATTTTCACTACCGTATGCAGTGCTCTCTGAAGGTACCTTAGCTAGCTTAGGTATTAGGAGTGCTATGACCACATGTAAATGTGGTACGTAATTAAAACTAAAAGCTGTCTTGCAGGGACTAGTTAGCATGACCATTCTTTTGAGATTCAAGTAAATCACCTAGAGTGGTGAGGTGTGTAGATGTACTCCTTACAGGGCAAGCAGAGGTTCCATTTGACCAATGTCTTAAATATTTTGCATGCCGTCTGTCTAAAAACTGAGGGTCACTCCACCTTCCAGTTCAGATAGAGAAAGCAAACAAGCTGTTTTCCAACATTAGTGTTATTAAAAGCTTCCCACAATAAATCATTGTTTGCATATGGGAAACATCTAAAAGGGCTTATTTTCTAACTGAAAAATGACAGATACAAAGGCTGTGATGATTCAGTAGGATTGCATTCTCCACTTTATTACCACAGATTCAATTGACAGTAAAGGATACATAAGTGTTCTGTCTGAACAAGGGCTGTACTATTTAATTTCTAAGGTTTTCAAATAGATACAGCATGTTACCCACAGCAGTGGATATCTTGCATCATTGTTGCAAGTCTCACAGCTTGTAGCAAGACCGAGACTAAAACTAACCCCTGTTTCTTCTCCTCCAAAAAAAGTGATACAAATTTTTTTAGGGGGAGTGAGGGGGAGCTTAAGTTCATATGAATTAAAAAGGCAGTTGGGGATATGCCTCAGAAAATCATTCGTTCTGTTTTGGGGAAGAATTGAAAAAGATACCTAAATGCTCCTAATCTGGACATAATTGTCATCTTGATTAAAGGATTATACTAAGGTAAAACTCATGCATTGGGATGGTATTTCCTACTATGAATGGTAAAGGTAGAAAATGAAAGTAACAAACATTGGTGCAGACACAGGAGCAAAGAATCATTTAAAAAATTCTGTTATTATTAACCTGTACTTTTGTAATAGTCAAACCCAGTTAATCTGAAAAGCAAGTCAAATCTAGGACACATTTTAAAACCAATCATTGAACTCTTTTCAACCACCTGAGCTAATGGAAAGTGTCCCTGCCTGTGGCTGGGTTTGGAACTAGATGATCCTTGAGGTTCCTTCCAGCCCTGACAATTCTATGATTCTGTGATTTTTCAGAGTGTAGGAAGCCCAAGGGAATTTACACTGAATCTGTCTCTCCAGTGGACCCTTGTTACATATTTGAAAGGGAGGTAAATTAATAATGCTTCATCAGGTGTATTTTCCAGCTGGATAATTCCCAGCATTTATTGGTGTATAGGGTTTGGTTCTCCCCAGGTGTAGGGTTTGTCATTTCCCCTTTGAACTTCCAAGGCTCTTGTTACTCTCTTCTCCAGCTTCTATTTTCTGTATATTCCAGTTTTTCTTAAATGTGGTCAACATTTTTGCTATCTTAATAGTTCTTGACTACTTCGAGGGGGGTGGTGGTGGGGTGGTGGTGAATACCACCAACCCTACAACTCTACAAAAGCAACAGAACCTTACTCCTCACCATATGCTTTGCAGTGGCGACCTCTAAATCTGTAGTTTATTCTTTGACAAAAATAGAGTATGCATTCATAGCCTATTTACAGTCAAATATTTTTCATTCTGAGCTATGGCAAATTGCTATGCTCTTGATGTATTTTGTTTCAGCTAGTGCATCCAGGTTCCTGGCTATGTAGTATGTGTTTGCCCAAACAGCACATATTTCCCCCTGCTTAAATAGAACTAATTGCTCTTCCTTCCTTCACTTTGGAGTCAGAACATATCGACTAATATTTCCAATGTCCTTTCATACCTGCCTGGAAAGAGAAGTGCTTTTAATAAGAAAGGAGATTTTGAAGACACTCAACACAGTTAATTTAGTTCTAGTTGGCTCTATTGACACTGTTCTTATAAAGCAGCAGCTGTGCTTCTGAGCATTTGTGCACCCCTTCATTATGTTCTCTCACTGGTATATGCACATTAATAACCAATGATGGAAGGACAAAAAAAAAAAGAAGTTTGAGTTACAAGGTGAACTCCAAAGTACAGCTTTCCTAAAAGTGTCATAGATCATTTTTAATAGCCTGTGGATCAAAATGAAACCCAATATACTTCGCAGGGGAATTCAGTAATTGAAGCATCCCAGAAATGTGTAAATACTGCAGTCCTGTGGTCACTAGAAACTGCATTCAGTTTTTGGCTTTTACCTGAATAAAAGCTATCTCCTTCCATCTTTTCATTTTGTTACAAATGGTAATTGTATTTTAAGATACAGACTTAAATTTATTTTACCTGATATCTGGGGGGGTGTTCCCCCCAGAACTCCTTTTTATTTCCCTTCTACCTCCTAATTTTCTGGGAAATGGGAAAAACAGTTATTCAAAAGTATTTCACTGTCTCCAGTACACTTATGCCAGGGCTATCTCCTCTCTGTGCTGAATGTCAGGTCCCTTTCTGCTAGACAGCTTTCCAGCTACACTTTCCCAAGCCTGTCATGCTGCATAGGGTGGTTGTGGCCCTGGCTGGAGGTCAAATGCTCACCAAGCTGCTCTATCACTCCCCTTCTCAGATGGACAGGGGAGAGGGGAAAATAAAACAAAAAGATAGAAGAAGTTTTAATAATGCAAAGCGTTATTAAAACTCTGTAGAGCCTCCCTACCCTTGTGCAGATCAACACTCCCACCTAACTTGGTGTCATCTGTGAACTTACAGATGACACACACTGTGTCCTTATTGAGATCATCAATAAAGATGTTAAACAGAAGTGGTCCCAACACTGACCCCTGAGGAACACCACATGTGACCAGCTGCCAGCTGACTTTATTGACCACCACTTGGCCTTCTTGAACTTGGCCTTGGCTCATTGATCTAACCTGTCCACATCCCATTGTAAAGCTTCCCTACCCTCTAGCAGATGGACACATCCACCCAGCTTGATGTCCTCTGCAAACACTGAAGGTGCACTCAATCCCCTCATCCAGATCATTGATAAAGATCTTAAAGAGGACAGGCCCCAGTACTGAACTGTGGGGGACACCACTAGTCACTGAGCACCAGCCAGACTTAACTCCATTCACCACCACTCTTTGCGCCTGGCCATTCTTTTATCTGAAGCAGAGTGCCGTGAGTTTCTGAAGGAGAATGTTGTGGGAGACAGTGTCAAAAGCTTTACTAAAGTCCAGGTGGACAATGTCCATGGCCCTTCCCTCATCCACTAGATGGGTCACCTTATTGTAGAAAGAAATCAGATTAGTCAGGCAGGACCTGCCTTTCATAAACTCAAGCTGACGCTGAAGGGTTTTGTTGAATTGCTGTTCTGTGTTTTATACAGGGGATAAATTCTATTCCTGTGTCAAGGTGGTGGAAAGAAAGCTGAATTTTGCAGCAGATAGAAAAAAAAATTGGAATTAAATTCTAGGATGCCTGGCCAAATTGAGACCCTTGGGCATGTGTTGAATTACAATCATGGAGCTCCTATGCTAGATACAATCAGATGTGGCATTTGGTGCCATGGTTTAGTGGTCATGAGGTCTTGGGTGAGAGGCTGGACTTGATGATCTTTGAGGTCTTTTCCAACCTTATATGATTCTATGATCCTGTGATTCTAGGGCTGCAGTGTGTGATTGTAGCAGGATGGGCTGGGTGCAGGGGTGGTGTGGACCCAGTATGATGCCTCTTCATTTTCAGCAATATAGCAGTACACTATTTATTACATAAGAAGATATGCTAGTTATTCAAAACTTGCTTAGTTTTACTGTATTGCTGTTTTGTGTTTTTTTTGTGCTGTTGCTGTGTGAATTGTTCCTGCTATTTTTCATCTAATTGGCTGTGTAAGGCTTTCTTATTAATGCTCTAAGTGCAAGTAAATCATCAAGAAAATCTGTAATATCAGCAAAGTAAAAAAGGCAGGCTGACCCCCCAAATTAGTCCTTGGCAAAGATGTAAATGAATACAAAACCCCTAAGTCCGTTTCTAGCAATTTTTAAGTGACTGTATATTCTTAGCCTTTACTTCATTATAGATTAATGGGTGCTTCTTCTGTTCAACTTTTACATTGACTTCAATAGGTCTAGCCCCTTACCACTTTTAATACCGGTGCTTGGTTTTCTGAAATTTCCATGGTATGCCCAAATTATCCAAAGATTCAGTGAGCCTTTTTGAATCTTGGGTACAAGCTATCCAGACCTGTGGATCTAAAAAATGGCCTCAGTACATCTATAACACTCTAATAGCTGCTGATAGCTTAGAAAGTTCTTCACATTTGTGGTAGGAATTCCTCCTTGTGGAAGCTGTAAGGTTGTTATTGAACACTTCTGCTTTGCCTGTGTTTTTAGTGATTAACCATAGGCAGGGCTTTACTCATCCCTAATGTACATAGTAAGGTGTTTCTTCTTTCCTTAGTCTTGTCAATGAGAAGTTTCTTTTCCTTATGATAAATATTTTTCCACATCACATCTGTATTGACAACTATCTGATCTGTTTTCCCCTTTCCATTTGTCAAATACTGCTTTGCCAATAAATGAGAGTGAGCTTTTGATAAAGCTGTCTTCTTTTTTGATTGAAGTATCACAGCCTTTGTCCACCTCATCTCTTATTAAAGAGCTTTAAGCTTTCATCTATCTTTTCCACCTGAAGATTTTTGGAACGCCCTTGGTGACCCAGGCTATCCCTTTGCTTTGGCTGCAAGTGGCTGTAGTCAGGTTGTGATCAGTTCACAGAGGCAAGCGATGATTTATAGACAAATGATTAATTTCTCTGTGCTGATATATGGCTGGAAATGAAGATGCATCACACTGGATCCATACCACCCCTGCTGATGAGTTGGGAGACAGAATATGTTGCTGTACAAAACTGATTGTTGCACGAAGTCAAAGACTGTCTGGACATACTAGGTCAGTCGGTGTGTGTTAATCATGGGATGAAGTGACTAGGGAATGCACAACCAGTGCTGGATATCCAGTTTGAACTGCATCTTTGATGCCTCAGTTGGAGTAATATAATGCAGCTTTCCACAGAGAGTGTGGATATAGCATCTGTGCTTGTGAATGAGGTTAATTTTCACAATCAACAGCAGCTATGAGGTCATGTCAACATGGAGTGTTCACTGTTCAAGATGCCAAAGTGCTCTCCTGGAAGCAGTTAGGGATGGTGGTTAGTACCTGTCTGTAGGACCTGCCCTGAACGCCCTGCTCTGGGTAGCACGCGTGGAAGATCTCCAGTGTCGGTAGCTGTGTCAGGACTCTGAGCTCAGGTCCAGCTGGCTGAAAACCTACATATGTATTTGGGGATTGCCTCTAGAGTACAGCTCTTCCAAGAGGGTTTTAACCTGCAGCTGATTAGAAAGGCAGGTGACGTTTGGGGGGCACCCCAATGACAGCGATGTGTTGGAACCGCTACTTAGCACGCACGCTGTTAATGGCTGCTTGGTGGAGTCAGGGTCGGGGCAGACGGAAGATCTTTGAGGAGGGGAAGAAATGTCTGCCAGTTCTTAAATCAACAAACTTTCCTCAGTGATACTGCTAGCTCTGTTTTGGAAGCATGAGCTGTTAAAGAATGAACTGGAGCAAGCACAGATTATCTCCCAGTTTCCAGGTGGCCCTGGTGCTCACTTGCTGTCTTTCTTTCTCTCCTTTCTTTTTGTGTAACATTATGGATTGCTTATAAGATTCAGACTAGAAAGTTATTTTGAATAAGATATTTCAAGAGATCAGTGTCTAACAAAATATGAAAGTGCTTGTGAAGATTTTACAGTTCTCTCCTTCCTAGGCATTTAAGCACCTTATATCTGGTCTGAATCCAGTAATATTTGAGAAGCTAGCAGGTGGTTTTAATAGCAGTTGAGTGTTGGGTTTTGTTTTGGCTTTGCTGCCTTTTGTTTTTGTTTTATTCCTGAGAGATAATTCAGTTGATGGTCTGGATTTCAGATGTGGAAGGAAGCCTAAAGACATCTCTTCTGTCTAGTCGCTCTAGGTGGATTGTAGATACTGCACACTATCTACAGAATTGTATTTTTGTACAATAAAATACAAAACACACAAGAGTGACTACAAACTACTGGTAAGTCATAGTGTCAAAGTGTCTTTGCCTGCTTCTTGACCTGGCCTCAGAAGACAATGGGGGGAAGCAGTATCTTTCCATTGTAAAAGATAGGTCGTATTTTCTAAAGATTAAGGCTTCTTCCAAGTGTCTCCTAAAATGCCTCCTACTAATCTTTGATGAAGTTTTACAGTATTGTTATTTTATATTGAAAGTATGACTCCCATTTTTTAACAGTATGGGGTTTTGTTTTGGTTTAGCCTCTTTAAGTTCATCAGTGTGAAGATAGTTTTTTGTGCGTTGAGTCACGGTGTGCTTTCTGAAAGGCAAGGCCTCGGTTTGAGGCCAGGCAGATCCTCTCTTGCCTACAAAGGAGGCAAAAGAATAACACACATATGGATTGCAGAAGTGATGGAAAGTTTAAATGGAAAAGCAATTAGTGCTTTACAGAAAACTATAAGCATAGTGACAAAAGAGGTCCCAAAGCATACAGAACCCCAAAGTGTACCCAAAAGCCTTCCAACATTTCCCTTCTCCCCACTGGCTGGTCTCTGATGAAGATACTACTTCACTATGCAGGTCATGCTTTCTTTATATCCCACAGAATCAACCAGGTTGGACGAGACCTCCAATATCAAGTCCAACCAATCACCCAGCCCTAACTAATCAACCAGACCATGGCACTAAGTGCCTCATTCAGTCTTTTCTTAAAACACCTCCAGGGATGTTGACTCCACCACCTCCCTGGGCAGCCCATTCCAATGGCCAATCATTCTTTCTGGGAAGAACTTCTTAATATCCAACCTAATCTTCTCCCTGTGCAGCTTGAGACTGTGTCCTCTTGTTCTGGTGCTGGTTGCCTGGGAGAAGAGACCAACCCCCACCTGGCTACAACCTCCCTTCAGGTAGTTGTAGACAGCAATAAGGTTTCCCCTGAGCCTCCTCTTCTCCAGGCTAAGCAACCCCAGCTCCCTCAGCCACTCCTCACAGGGCTGTGCTTCAGACCCTTCAGCAGTTTAGTTGCCCTTCTCTGGACACATTTGAGCAATTCAACATCTTTCCTAAACTGAGAGGCCCAGAATTGGACATATACCATAGTCGTGGGCTATCAAAACTAGCATAATCATGAAACATCTGTCTTTCATCATCTGTCAGCATTTTCATGTTCCCTAAGCCTTTCTGAGGTCTTCTAAAAATGATTAATCTCCCATGTTAATCCTTCTGCTTCTCAACTTTAAATCGGGAAATCACTCCCTAAATTTGTGCAGTTCCGCAATTTAGGCACTAGATGGTGATCAAGACCAGCTCAAGGTTTAAACTCTCACCTGCTTCCCAAAGTCACAGCTGACAGTGGAAAATGAACGTACCAGACCGACCGACCTTCCTGCCAAGCTTTTAGCCGTTTGTCTCTATTCATGAATGATTAATCTATTTAGCAGAATCCTTGTAGAATACCGTAGAAATGGTTTGGCGGTGCTGCTAAATTAATATTTCCCGTTGCAACTGTGCTTTTTATGATTTTAAAAAAAAAATTAAATAAATACATAGGAAGTACTTCTGGGTGATCACAAAATATCTGTAAAACATCCCATATCTTTCAGATGGGTTTAGTGGTAGTTCTACAATACAGAAATTAAAAAATGCCAGTTCTTAAAAGAGTTTCTACAGACTGAAGCCCAGTCTCTGGAGGTGTGAATTGATTACCAGTGGTTAATATGAAGTCATCATGGAAAAAGGGGATAGCTACTCTTACATTGTTATAAGATTGAAAACAAACCAAGGAGGAATCATTTCTGTACTGCCCACTCTGTACCTTGGGAATACTACTGGCTTCAAAGGGAAAGATTGCAAGATGTGTTTTGGATTCTCTAACTGGAAAAATACATTCCACTGAAAAAAAGAATCCATCAAAAATATTTCTTTTACTAACAAATCCAGTATAGTTTTCAGGAATGGAATCTTGCTGCTTCCAGTGTGAGAGAAGGCTTCATGGGGGATGGCTGTGGCAAAAGATACCGTGCTGTGGAGCCACCTTGACATGTGGAAAGACAGAGGAGATCTAAGGGTGTGTTGAGTAATGGCATGGCTTAAATTAGGCTTGACTTGAGAGTCTTCATTTTTTTGCTTCCCGAGCAGAACAGGCCTTATCCCAAAGGATGAATGAAGAGATCCTCCTTGGGCAATGATCTTGAGTTCAATATTTGTGACGCTCGGCAATTTCTCTGAGGCAGCCTAACCACAGAGTATTAGGGGTTATGAAGCTGGATAACAGCAAATAAATATTTGCTCACAGGCAATTGTAGGGTTAAAAAAGGCAAAAGGAAATTCAATGCAGCTGCAACATGTTTTACACTGGTGATCCATGTAACAATGAGGAAATGCATAGAAAACTAAGATTCCAGACAACTGAGTTGATGATGTGATTCATACACTGGCTTTTTAACTCAGCACTCAGCCCAGTTATAATGAGAATCATTTGAGGGAAGGAAAATAATAGCAGTTTGAAGCTTGTGGGAGGGCAGTAGCCTGTAGCCATGCTAGATGTGGAGTCAATTGTTCTGTAGCACATTGGAGAAATGGAGGTTGTGACACGTAGTACATTCTTTTTGTGTGTGTGTGTTTGTTGTTTGTTTGGGGGGTTTTGAGAATTTCATAGTAACTCTGACTTTTGTTCTAAATTAGTCCTGCATAGTTTCATGCATGCAATTAATTTGTGATACATGAGGAATGAATCTTTGCATGTACACACAGCTAGCTTGGCAGCAGTGTACCAAAGGGATTTGTGTGCACTAAATGTATAAAAACTGGCTCTGAATGCAAAAGGGAAATGTGTAAAGAGAGCTGAGGCATGCCCTTAGTGTGTTGTTAGCACATATTCTCACAATTGTTTTTAGTTAAAGATGGCTCTTCCTCAAATAGCATCAAAAATGCAAATCTCAGTCTGTAGTGGTCAAGTGCAGCATTCAGCTAGATGAGTATACTGACCGTCAGTGCTGGAGGCCATGTGTCTGGGTAGCACATGATACACAGTTCAGCGCACTTAGTGCTTCCTCTCAAGCCATTGCTCCCTGTATGTGCGAGACTAAGAGAAATAAGAAACTACCATCCATAAACAATGCAGGTTCTTATGGAAAAATACTGTCAAGCAGTAAGTCATAGAATCAGTCAGGTTGGAAATGACCTCAGAGATCATCAAATCCAACCTATCACCCAACACGTCATGACTAATTAAACCATGGCTTTAAGTGCTATGTCCAATCCTTTTTTTGAACATCTCCAGGGACAGTGACTCCACCACCTCCCTGGGCAGCACATTCCAATGGCCAATAACTCAGTCAGTCAATATACAGAGCTGAAACTTGGGAACTGTAGTTTATATTCCTCAGAAAGAATATGGAGCAACTAGGGTTTAATTTTCTGTGATCCCTCATGTCCTTACTAAGCCTTTACCAAAAATGTTCATACCTGTCAGCGGCCTTACATGTGCACTGCAAGAGTATGGATTGCCAACAACCGAAGAGTTGACATCCGCACTGCAATGGGGCACTCTGCATTGCACCATAATGCCTGAGCTTGGTTGTGGTTCCTTCAGAAAGGAAGCCACTTTGACCCAAATGCCTGTGAGTCAATGTGTAGTCTGCAAGAGTTTTTGCAGGATAAATTTGCACTAAAAATACCCTGCCATACTAATGTACTTGAATACTAGTTTGGCCATGAAGTCATGATTAAGATCTCAGTCATTATTCCCTTTTTGTGTGCCTCAGTTCCTTCCAGAGATTAAGATGAAGATGATAGTATTTCCTTTTATCTATGAACTACATTGAAAAGTGGGATGGAAAGCACTGTAAAATGCTAGAATAGAAGGAGGTTTTCACTTACCTAAGAGCAGACTCATTTTTCCTTTTTCTGTTCCCTGACAGTAGCTACTTACTGATTTGTGTCCCTGCTCCTTACCTGCCTAGAACAGGAATAGTAGATGGATGTGGCTTTAGGAGTATCAGGTTTTTAAGACAAATGAGACCTTTTAATAAATGTTGTCTTTCAGACAGAGCTTTTGATTCCTTAGCTGTGCTGATCCTGGCAGAAGAAAATGGAAGGTCCACAGCAGCGTGAAGGAAAAACTCAATGAAATGTACAATAATATAGTCATGGTAGAGAAAAAGAAGTATTTCTATTCCCAGATATTTAATTTTATTGCAAATCATATGATTTAATTATCAAAGTACAGTAATTATGACCCATGCAATACTAATGGCTATTGGCAACAAGGCACACGAGAACACACAATCTAATTAGCTTTAATGGGATGGATTTAATAATATATTGGATTAGCATCTGTTAGAACTAAGTATCAAGATTTATTGTTCTCTGAATTAATATTGACCTCTTGCTCTCAGGTCAATAAATCCTAAACTTACTTCCACTTAAATGAGTATCTTACTTACTATGTTAGCACTCTTCTGTTTCCCATCATGAGCTTCAGTAGGAGCAGAGAGCTGCACTTCCCTGCTGCTGCATCAAATGCTTCTTTAAGGAACTGCAAGAAAATGTCAAATTTGCAAATAGAGGCATAAAAGGGTTGAGGTCCTGAACTCTTTGTCCTTTCATCTCATAAAACCGTGCTTCCTTTTTGTTGCTTGATAAGAAAGAGCAGAAATATTCAGGAAAAAAAATTGATTACTGGTAATGCCACAGAAAAAGTGTGCAGCTTGCATCCTCGGCAGTCTTTGTATTTTGGGCAATATTGTCGTCAGAAATTTCTACAAGGCTTCCAAAATGTCCTTTAACTGAGAAGAATCTAAAAGCATAGAAAATACTTGAGATTGATGTCCATTCAGCAGATATCTAGATCTTCCTTTTGAATTTGATGGTGTTATAAGGAAATGTGCATTAGTCTAACCCTACTCCAGATTAATTCAGCTATAAAGTCACTGTAATTTCAATGAGAGAATTCTTTAGGTAAGTGTTGATTAATCTTACAATCTGTAGAGAATCTTTTCTAAAGCTATTAGTGAATCAGAGACTTTATAAATTTGTGAGAAGATTATTTGTATTTATTGACTTTTGAGGAACCCCTTCAATAAAGGAAGTGAAGTCTAGCAGATTTCAATGAATGAGTTTTGTATAGTCAATTGTAACTGTTTCCAATGATCAAAAGATTGTTCTTGCTTTTTCTCTGATAAAAATATCTATGCTGGTGTGGAAGCCTGACAAAAATTTGCAAGTTTTATGCCTTGCTATTCCAGAGTGAATACCTGGTCAGACTGGAGAAAGAATAAAATTCTCAAAGAAATCCAGGGTATAAATTTAGAAGATTTGATCTGTGCCTCTGAGCCATGTCTATAGGGGTGTAGGGTAGGCTCCAGGTTGGCAGATTTTTTTGTTCCTTACATACCTTTGAGGTTACAAATCTCTGCATAGTGGATGCTAAATTTTGAGTCCAGTATGCCTTTCTCCCTCTAAGTGCACTTCAATTATCTGTGGATTGACTGCAGTCCAGTTCTATTTAGCTAAGGTATTTATTAAAACTAATTATGTATAATTTGATTTGTTCATTTGCAAACGCTTATAGGTACGAATAATTTACCCTTCACTTTCCATGCTTTCAGACCGTAAGAAAATGTATGAATTTTAAAACCCTAGGGAATCTGCTTTGTTCTGCCAGTTTCCTGACTGAACGTGCATTTAAGTAGAGGCTTGTAACGTGTTGCATTAAAGTTGTAAAAACAAAAATGAAAAGGTATTCGCTGGAATGAGGAGAGAGGAAGGCTGAGCTGGAAGGAATGTTGCCCTGGGACAGTGGTTCACAGGGAAAGTGGAAGGATTCAGGGGCCTTTAATTCATGACCACACTAGACTTTAAATAAATGAATCTCAGGCAGGCAGAACAATTCCAATAACTGACAGCTACTGGTCCTGTGTTTCACCAAGTAAAAGGGGGAGAGGGAATCATTGCTAAACTGGCTTGTCAGATTAGATACTAGCCTTACTTTTATGGTAGCAGTCTGGGTTGTGGAAGACATCATCCCGTTGTCCCCCACAAGGGATTGTAAGCAGCCTCTAAGAAGGTCATTATGATGTTTTTAAGGGGAGGGGGAGAAAAAAAGGCAAAAGATATATCTGGTTTTCTTGAAATACATGTATGAACAATGATGCATTACTGTTCTTTAATCCTTACTGTAATGCAAATACAGATGGTGCTGCTGCCTTATGCCGTAAGCCGACTTGTGTAAGTGGTAAATAAGATCTTAACAATTTTGGAACCATTCCAAGTTTCCAAAGCAAGGTTCCTTATTCTAAACCAGAAGTGCATCGAGTTTTTGAATTTGTCACCCTTGTGATGTAATCTTCCTATTTGTGAAGTGCTCCTCCTAGCACGTTGTGCTGAGATTTCCTTGTGTCCTCAGTGAAGTGGAACAGCTCATCCCAATGCTTACGAAGTGACAAGCTACCCTTTCATCCCAAATGGAGAAAGGGTGCTTGTCCTTGGCAGGGTTGAAAGACTGGGAAACATAGTTACTAAAATGAGAACTTAAAACATTGTACAGAAGAATGTTGTGTATGTTATAAAAACTGTCAAAACAATTATTTCTTTATAAACCCCGTAAAAGTCAACTCCCTTGCTACTATTTAAACAGATCAGGGTGCTGGATCCACAGCACTGCATGGTATCATTTGGAGTTTTTTTTAATGCCTACACTTTCCACATGGTTTGTTAGTAAGACCTCGGTAATGCACCACAGAAATGACAGAAAAATGATAAGAAATCCATATGAACTGTCTTGAAAAGCCATTTGCTCAGGTAGAAGATGACATGGGACTGTGTACCTAGAAAGCTGTGTTGTTTACTAATGTAGGTCTTTGCTGTAGGTAAAAACATAGACAAACATCAGTAAGTGCCGGTTCTATTCTGCATGCTTTTTGTTCTGCCACCTCCTTTTCAGAGGCTTATTAGCCTCAGTGTAAACACCTTAGCATCAGTGTATACACCTTTATCTGAAGGCTATTTCTTTTGTTGTGTGAACAGTTGGCTAAAGAAGTCCTTCAAGATCCAAAGCCAACCCACCATATCCTATTAGACTGGGCATTTTCAGTTGTTTGCAAGGTTCATTAATGTGTCTTCTAGCAACAAGCAATGGCTGAGAAGACTATATGCAAGGCATGATAGCATGGACATGCTGCACAGCCCTGAGTTGAGGGTGTGTGGAGAATCTCAGTGCTGGGACAAAAACACAGCAGCATCTGCTCTGCTTTAATATGTTAGTTGCTCCAAAGAATGTGGAAGTGGTTACTGCTATTTTGACAAGTACAGTTATTTCTCCTTTTGTTGCTTGGTATGGCACAAGGGGAACACTGGTGCAATAGTGTTCGGCAGTAATTTATCAGTGGTTTAGGGATGTGGGCCCAGAACAAATTCTAGACAAAAGAAAAACATGTTTGGGTTTTACAGAGAGCCTTGGCTACAGGAACAAAACTCTGATTGGATGTGCAAATATTTGGTATTTTGATTGTCCCAGTTGGGGTGACAGCTGACAAATGGTCTGAGTTTGTTTTTAATTATCGCCAAAAGGGAAAAAAAGGCCTGTTGTTTTAGAGCCAGGAACTGATGTTGCAGCACAAGGCAAGAAAAGAATTTTAATAGTGGAGGATATACTTTCTCAGTGCTATAGATGTTGAAAATGCTCTACTTCTTCCAGATATTTATACTATTTAACTAGTTTTGTGATTACAAGCCACCAAGGAAGGTATTTTGTTCACATGTATTGTATCCAATGATCGATATTAAAACGTTAGCTACTGTTCTTAATGCTGACTGGTACCATTCATATCAAAGTTATTTTCAGCAGTCACACTGGGAAATGCAGCAGGTATGTTGTGCCAGATGTTTGTGAGCCCTATTTTGGCACAGAAATTATTTAATATATATCATAGTAGCATACAGAGCACCTATGAGGTACTGGGGCCGATTACAGAAGATGTATGAGCACTTAGAGACTTCACTGCCTGGAAGGGTTCTTTGCCTTCTGTGAAGGGGAAAAGAAACATGTTACCCAAGAGAGGAGGAGTGATTTGTCCAAACAGCCTCTAGCAGGGTTAGGGACCAGTTCAATTTGTTGAGTCTATATCCAGCATTTCAACCACTGTGCTGTCATTTAAGTGAGATAAGAACCGATCTTGTCAAGATCTGGTGAAGCCAATGTCTCTCATATGACAATTAAAATTGCATCTAAATACTGATTTGGGGGGGGGTTGTTTGCTTCTTTTTTGGTGGTAATTGCTGTATGATAGTTTTCTTACAAATGTAAATTATTCTGAAGTGGTTGTTTCTAGCAGGAAGCATAACTTGTCAGACTTTGAATAACCAATAAGTTGCCTTTTAAATAACAATCACAAATTTCCAAATGAAAATTTGCCCCTTCTTGGGGAGCCAAGATAGATTTTTGTGGTAAGATGAGAGAGACTGTTCTGTATAAATTTTGTCTTCCATTGCAAGGAATAATTGAGGCAAGAACACAAAATGTGTTTTCCATTTTTTATGAAATCATGAGAATGTGATCTTTCCATTTTGTCAAAAGGGTGGCTTTTATTTTGTCTTCTAGCTACAGATCTCTAGCCAATTTCTTGTGCACTCTTCGGTACCTTGGAAAATTTCAACAAGACTCTGTTTGAGGAAGAAAAATAGATTGAGTTGCTGATATGCTCCTGTTCTTCCAAAACTGTCTAGCCTGCCTTTGTGGATCTCTAGAAAGGTTATTGATTTACTGTGAGTGTGGCTTTCTCTAGCCAGAGCTCAAGGCTGGCTGTAAACTGCCACCTGAAGCAAACACACAAGGAGGAAATTTAGATAATTGTATTCTGCTTCCACTGAAGTGCGTGATGATTTTGAAATGAATTCCAGGAGGAGCAAAAGAGGGGTCTGAGGACTGGCAGTCACTGCTGCCAGCAGCTGGAATAGTTTTGCAGCTTCGTGTTGCATAAATGTTCAGTGACCTAGGAACTGTCTAAAAGGGTTGGGAAAAATGTTTCTGATCCCAATTGCCAGTATTAACACCACTTTTCATAGGCATTCTGCCTTTGTATCATTTGCTGGAGTAGCACACTCAGTGTCATCCACGCTACTCAAAGCAGATTGAGTGATGTTCCCAGCCAAGTTTTGCTAACGGAAGAGGGAGTCCTGTGAATTTTCTCATACTTTCTGTCTTTTCTGGGGCTGAAAAAAATCCTACAGATGTTTCAGTTAAGGAAGTCTCAGCACTTTTGATCTCACATATTTATGGTTGTACAAATAATGGATTTTTTTGGTTTGGCCATTGAATTCAACTGGAAGTAATTCTTGGGTTTAGGTGACCAGAAATAAATTACTAATTTTTTTTTTCCCCCCAGAGAAGCTAAAATGAAGCAATTTGCTTAGTTTTGGCTTTGTCAGTCCTTATCTATTTGCTGCAATAAAATATGGGTTAATTTCTAACAGAATGTAAGTTTTAATTGAAACCAGTGTTTTGACAAAAGAGTTTTATCAATTTAGAAAACTTCTTGGCTTTTCTGGCTTTTTTATTTTCCTGTCTAATGCCAGCTTTTCACTTGGGCTTTTTCTTAAATTAACTTCCTTCTTTCCTTTTCCCTACTGAAACAAAGTATTTTTGTAAATTCATTGTTTAGCAGAATATATTTACCCAGCATTGTTACCAGTTTATGATGCCTTAGCATTTAAATGCAGAGTTTTCAGAGTGTTGCTTTTAGAGTACAGCTTCTAGGCTATAGTTTGGAAAAGCTGTTACAGTATGTAACCATCTGGTATGAGGAGACAAATGTGACCGGAGTCTATGAGAATGACAGCAGTATGAGAAGCGTTCAGGTAACAGAAGTATAGTGTCAGCAGCTCAGAAAAATAATTTCTGATGGGACAGTCTGAAAATATTGGTTTAGGTCTAAAACAAAATCCCTTACAGATTAAGGGAGGGCATGGAGAAAGAAATTGAGAAGAAACTGAGAAACCCCTGGTGAGGGGTTTGGAGCACAAGCCCTATGAGGAGAGGCTGAGGGAGCTGGGGTTGCTTAGCCTGGAGAAGAGAAGGCTCAGGGGAGACCTTATTGCTGTCTGCAACTACCTGAAGGGAGGTTGTAGCCAGGTGGGGGCTGGTCTCTTCTCCCAGCAACCAGCTTCAGATCAAGTGGACACAGTCTCAAGGTGCACCAGGGGAGGGTTAGACTGGATGTTAGGAAGAAATTCTTCATAGAAAGAGTGATTTGCCATTGGAATGTGCTGCCCAGGGAGGTGGTGGAGTTACCATCACTGGAGGTGTTTAGGAAGAGTCTGGATGGGGCTCTTGGTGCCATGTTTAGTTGGTTAGATGGTGTTGGATGATGGGTTGGACACAATGATCTCAAAGGTCTCTTCCAACCTGGTGCATTCTAGTCTAGTCTAGTCTATCTCAAACAGGTGTTTTGTCAGTTAGGCTGAAAAGATTTTAAGTGTCCAGGCTTGTGAACCAGCTCTTTGGAGACATTACGTACATGCTTCTCCTGCTGATAATGTCCTCAACTCTATTGATGAGTCAGTCTTTAATGGTGGATTCTCAAGTATGTTGTGTGGTCATGGTCTGAGTTTGGTGGAAATTCTTGAAGTGTTGGAGAAACTTGCACTGAATGCCATTGACAAGTCGATTAGGGGAGCACAGTAGCTTTTAAGGTATTGCCCTGTGGTACAATTGTGCAGAACCACTCTTCTCAAGGCTAATGGAGATATGAAGAGGGAGTTATATTACTTTATTGATCCTTCTTGTGCACTAGATGCTTCAGCTGTACTGTCCAGGCTGGTTCTGTCTGCATATCACACTGCTCTGTGTGTGTGTATACAATCTGGGAAGGAACATTGGCATCTTCTGTGTAAATATATATATATGAAGGTCAGCTATGGCCTTCCATGCACTGCACCTTCGTTCTACCTTCCTAAGGTAGAAGAAAAGCATAGCTAATGTGCTGCTGAAATGAGTGTTTGAAATAATCTCCAGGATGGATTGGCAGGGGAGTCCAGTGGTGGGAAGGAAGTGGTGAAGGCAGGAAAGGAGAAGACATATTCTAGGATACATTACACTTAAAAAAAATCTGAGACTCTTCCAATGCCAAGTAACATAAAGGATTAGATTTACAATTTGAATTAGTTCCTTAGTAAAAGGATTGGACTGGTGAAGCAATCTCACTCTTACTAAATTGCTTTCTGAGGAGCCTATCCTGAATGGGACAGTGCAGCTCTTTCTCATATTTGATCATCCTCAGGTCTCATGGACATCAAGGGGAATTAAACTGATTGAACTCCTCACTAGGCAATTTGTTCTTTATAGGTTTTTCTAGCTGCAAAGTGCTAGCTGCCCTTACTTTTAGTTAGTAGTCATACCTTGTAATCCTCAAGTTCAAGCCCCAGCATGTATGTTATCATGTAATGGTTCTTTTGTGGGACTGTACTTAAGCATTTCTGCATGTATTCTGTTCCTTACTGCTTTCTCTGGGTAGGATTCTCAGCAGTTTTGTTACACTGACTGCATCACAGCAAATAGAACATGCAGAATACTTTGTGGAAAACCTTTCTAAAAATAATCCTGTCAAAAGCCAATAAGACAGTTTTATGTTTTGTTTCTATTAAGTAGGAAGTGTTTGCCTTGGCCTCAAAAAGAAACGAATGCACTTCAAATTCAGAGGACACATTCATTAGCACAGTGGATGAAAGAGATAATAAATAGTATAATGAAAATGAGATTTTTTTTTTTCCTTTGTTTCTTTTCCATGGAAGAAGACCTGCTGAAAGGCAGTATATTTACAGCCCTGAAATTACTGAAGCTCTAAATGTTTTTTGCTTTTATGGTCTCTATTTGTGCTACTGTGTATTTTGGGATGATGGATTGTGGAGCAGTGGGTGTTGAGATGAAGAGAATCAATAGCGTGATACAAAACATGAAATAACTCTGATGGAACATCAATAAAGGCTAAAAGTTGCTATAGAGATTTGAATCTTAAAGAAGAGCTTGAGAAAGTATATTAAGAACTCCTCACTTCTTCCTTTGCACTCATAGAAGCCACTTGGGGGTTCTTGTAGAGTATAGGTATGGAGAATTAGTTTCTTTTATTTTTCTGTATTTAAGTGGGGCCCAGGGTAACACCTTCATGGCATGACATCTTCCAAGCATTGTCACAGTGTCATTGCTATCTCAGGCCAGAACTGCTGTGAATAATAATGGAAGAGTAGAGCTCTTAGTAGCCTTGGGTGCTTCTCAAGGGTGCAACACATGCAAATTGAAGAAGTAGGAGAATTGTTATGCCAAAGTTATTCACTGAGAGAATATGTATAACCAGGAAAGTTCCCAGCCAAGGGCCTTTGAATTTGACACTTGGAAAATGTGCAATTTCCCCCTGGTATTAGAACTGTGTAGTACTACATTTGGTTGGTTGTTAGGATGCAGTTTGAAATACCTGATCTGAAGCAGAGGGGATTTTATGGGTGACATGCTTTTCAGGATGAAGAAGGCTGTCTTATGCAAAATAGCTATCATCTTTATCCAAGCAGAACTCCAGTGTTTGTTGTGTTGTTTGGTTGGGGGTTTTTGTTGTTGTTTTGGTTTGTTTTTTTTTCTCCTTGAATGTGGAATAAATGAGGTTAGTCTGCAGCTATTCTGAATGATAAAACAAGAAAATTGTGGAATCCTTGAATAATTTGCTAGGTAGGCAGAAACCCAGGTGGGTGATGGTGCATGAGTATATTTGATGAATTCTATTTTTAAATGATACATGCATTGCAGATACACAGCAGAAGTGTGATTTTTGTTGGCAACTTTCATTAGGATCTTTACCCAGGAGGCACGCCTGGAGTTTCACATTAGATTTTGTGGGCATTATGAGAAAAGGTTGGATGTGACTGAAGGCACCACGATATGCCTCTTTTTGACTGTAATTCCCAGTTTTCCTGTCCTCGTTGTTATCTTCTTGTTTCCCAAATGTTTATCGCAACTAACTTCCGACTTTTGTAGCTTGCAGCAGTATGTAACCCCCCAAAATTCTGACTGCATGTTGCAATCAGATAGGATATTCATTGCTTTCATCTGCATCATTCATGCTGATGACACTCTGGACTTCAATTAGAATTCTGACTCCATCAGTCTCATAGCTTTAAAAAAAAAAAAAAAAGGCAATAAATAAAACAGCAATAAACTAAAATTAGAGAGGCAACTTGTGAGAACTATAAATACACCTCCTCTAAATGCCATCTATATTCTCAAGCAACAGAAGCTGCTAGTGTTGAAAACCTTAGCTGTTTCTGTCTAAGCAAATTGTACAGGACTTGTCTGCTAAAATGTGCCATGTAAAAATAAAACTATTAAAGTGAGCTTGGCACCATCATTTTTCTACTGCAGATCATATGGGTAGTTTCTGGCACTAACTTTTAGAGCTGAAATAAATTAATGCAGATACCAAGGTTAGGTCATACACTTACTTGCTTAGTTCAAAGTCAAGCCATCACCAAAGGAAGAAAAGGAACTCACTGTTCTGAAATGCATTAATGTCATTAGTAATGTATTCAAATGCAGCACATTTTTAAACTACTACTTCTGTCTAAATAGTTATTTACATTGATTTCTGTTTTCCATGGAATGGAGTACTTCATCCAGCAATGCATTTAAGCTTATGACTGATTTGGAGCATGAGAACACAGAGTCACTCACACACTTAAAGTTAAGCACAAGATTAATCGGAGATGGTTAAGAGCCCTGCTGGGATGAGACCACGTGTTCAGCTGTAAAGGCTTCACTGCCAGCCTTTTTCATGTTGTTTTTTTTTTTCTGTAGTGAGACACCTATGAGGTTTCAGCTCATTTGACATGAGTGATGTAGCCAAATGTTACTTAAAATTTCATCTCTCAGATTTAAGCTTTAAGTTTCAGCATCGGGCCTTGTCCCTTAATATTGCATTGCTCTGACTTCTTTAAGTTTCTTTGGGCTATAATCAATAGGTCTTTTAAGGAGAGTGGCTTTGCAGATGTGTCAGAAGGAGGACCATCAAGCCAAGTAATCAGGCTTAGCCTAGCTAGCACAAGAGAGAAAACCTACTGGCTGCAGTTGATGTTCTTCCTGAGTTCAAATTTTTTATGTAAATCACTAAGACTAGAGATTTAAAACCAAGCTTTCCCGTGTTACAGATGAATGCCCCAAGCAGCTAGTTTTGGAGAGTTTTAGGTCTTGTCTTGATTATTCCAGGAGTCTCAGAACCTCAGAGCACAATCTGCCTTTAAACATGCAGGTCTGAGCTTTAATGTCACTTGAGGCAGGTAGTGGGGAGGGCAGGCACGAGGTATAAAACTCAGACACTTGGAAAAAAACTTTGTAAATCATAAAATACAGTTTGTGCCCAAATCTGGTATATTTTTGAGTGTGACATCAACCCTTTTTTTGTCTCTACTTTCAGGTTGCTCCTATAATTAAAGAAAGAATGATGAAGAAAGGCAGCATGATGCTTGGGTACCAACCTCACCAGGGCAAAGTCAACTTCTTCCGCCAAGTGGTGATCAGCCCCCATGTTAGTCGAGAGGACATGGACTTCTTGCTGGATGAAATTGAGCTTCTTGCTAAGGATTTGTAGCTGCAGCTCCACAGCACCAGCCACTGCTATCTGTTATGTATGGAAGGAGAATGGCAGCAGTATTCTGGTGCTATTTTGTGAAAGGTAGTAAAAAGCTCGACATGTATGTTGGAAACTCATTTTAGGTGATGTGGAGAGCTTTTCGGGTAGAACACTCCTTCACAGGAAAGTTTTTGCTGATGGGGGTTTTGACAGTGCTTGCAGCACCACTGCCATTGTGGGAAGTGTTTCCTCAGGAAGGGAGCACTTCTGAAAACGGCGTCTATGTCCCAGGGAGGGTAGCTGTTTTTGAGGTGCCTGTGCACCGTTTGGCTCTAACTAGTCATTTATACATGCAGGCAATACTCCTCTGATGTTGCTGTTAGAAGTGGACTTATATGCTAATTAATACTCTGTCTACTCAGTTAATGTTGTAGTTTGGTGTGTATTTAAGGATAGAGGCCTGCTTGGTAATTACACTGATAAGCCTGGAACGAGTTCTTCAAGGCCCCTAACTAGGGGCTATGAGCACAGGCAGAGTGGAATGGGACTTGGTGAGGCTGTGTCACCATCTTGCGGGGTTTGCAGGATCCCCTGCACAAAGTCCCGAGCAACCAATATTGACTTTGTTTTGAACAGACTGAACTAGAGGACCTATTAACATCCCTTCTAACCTACAGGATTTTGTGATTCTATAAAGTACAATCATTGGGCCCTGTCCGTGTTTGCCAATGTTGCCTATCTGAAATATCACCACCACTTCAGCAGCACTGAACATATTGGAATAGCACTTAGAACTTTTTAATTCTCTGTTAACAGGAGTTACCTACAATATCTGAATGGCTGTTCACCTTCCTCTGTTGTCAAAGTGATTAAAATTTATTTAGCAGCTTTTAGATGCACTTTAAAATTATAACAGAAGAAAAAAAAAGATATCTATTTAGCTGAAAGACAAGAAATTTTTAATGCATGGTGACTGTATATTAAATAACATAGCAAAATCACTTGTCATTGTTTATATTTTCCTACAGATTGGTGATGGCTCAGTCTTGTGTTCTCTGTGTGCAATTTATTTTTGACACTGACATTAAGGTGATCAAAGAAGGCCAGCTTGTGATTTTTAGGATATGAGCAGCTTGAATATTTTTTTTGTCAATCTTAACTTGCAAAATTAAATTCTAAATTTTGTCTTTGTCTTAAGAATTACACTATACCTTTGATCTGGCTTTATTCTACTAAAAATTGATCCATTTCACAAAGATAGAAATGTATTTTTGGGGGTGAAGTTCTTGCAGCAAACTAATAGGGAATAACCACATCTTTCACCCTCTAGTCTTAACTTTAACTGTAGTATTTTGAGGTTTGTTCCTTATTCTATATTTGAGGTAGTATTGACCAATACAAACCTTTCTACTATGTCTTCTGTCCTTCTGTAAGCTGTCTTTAAACACAGCACTTTTTTTGTTTTAATTTCCTACAATGTGTTAGGATCCACCATTGAATGACATTCCTACTTCCACTCAACAGGATGATGGTGTGGAAAGTCTAACATGGTCATGATAACTGAGGAGGTCACACTATCAGAGTAGTAGATAGAATCAAGAGTTACCCTTGCAGCATTTGACAGATGCCTTTAATAGTGGCCTGGAAGTGAATATTCTCGTGCTTTTATAGTGATCCCCTGGGCTTTCAGCCAAAACTCATGTTGACCTTAATATAAATAGGAATATCACAATGTGGCCCCTGCATTCTGACCTGAAATATCCATAGGTCACTTTATCAGTCATTGCCTTATGCTTCTGGCTGTACCAGCCACGATGATCTTGGAAAGCACTAACTAAATTCAGGGTCTGTAAGGCTTTTTTAGCCTCCCAGCCACTCTGGGTGGGATGAATTTGCTGTTGCTTCTTGAGTTAGAAAGGACTGTTACCCTTTCACCTTCTCTTTTAGACCTTGAAGGGAAAGACAGAATACAGTGTCAGGGTGTTTTGATTATGGCTCAGGTAAGTACTTGATTTTTGATTCAGGAGGAGCTAGCACCTTCTGTCAGCTACAAATTTGATCTGTGGTGTTTTGTGACCCCACAACTGTCAAAAAAACCCCAAAGCATTACTGTCTTCTCTTCATGTTGTCAGTGTGTTCCTCTGTTTCTGGGTACTGTGACACAGCACATACCAGGCTGAAGCAATACAGTTCCCTTCTGTATAGGTAGTGGCTGTAGTATTTTTAAATGAGAGTAAAATGGAACTTTTAAACTGTTTGCAGAAAAGTAGGTTTCTGATCAAGACATGCACTGATTTCTTCAATGGTATAGATTAACCTTCCCGTGTGATGTGTGTACATTATCTAATCTCCATATATTTCCAGTTACTTCTGACCCCTTATCTATCATGTCCCAGGTGTGCAATATGATGATCTCATTTCAAGACTAATGTTTTCTTATAGTTGCCTATTTAAGACCGGTATGCACAAAATGTCTATTTTGTAGCTGGTGATTTTAATAAAAAGTGAATTAAATGACACCCTAATAAATACAAACTGTGCTTATCATTTGTCAGTCTAAAACTGGAGAGATGTAGAAGGAAACTATCTATGAGCTCTCTAGACAGAGAAATAAGAAACTGCTAGCATAGCTTTAAAATGTGAAACCTAGTTTCTACACACAGACAGAATTACCCAGGTTGGAAAAGACCTTGGAGATCATGGAGTCCAACTTATCACCCAACACCATCTAATGAACTAAACCATGGCAACAAGTGCCTCATCCAGTCCCCTCTTAAACACCTCCAGTTATGGTGACTCCACCACCTCCCTGGGCAGCACATTCCAATGCCCAGCCTCTCTTTCTGGGAAGAACTTCTTCCTAACATCCAGTCTAAACCTCCCCTGGTGCAGCTTGAGACTGTGTCCTCTTGTTCTGGTGCTGGTTGCCTGGAAGAAGAGACCAACCCCCACCTGGCTACAACCTCCCTTCAGGTAGTTGTAGACAGCAGTAAGATGTCCCCTGAGCCTCCTCTTCTCTAGGCTAAGCAACCCCAGCTCCCTCAGCCTCTCCTCATAGGGCTTGTGCTCCAGACCCCTCCCCAGCTTTGTTGCCCTTCTCTGGACACCTTCCAGCAACTCAACATCTTTCCTAAACTGAGGGGCACAGAACTGGACACAGGACTCAAGTTGTGACCTAACTAGTGTTGCGTACAGGGGCAGAATGACCTCCCTGCTCCTGTTGGCCACACTATTCCTGATGCAGGCCAGGATGCCATTGGCCTTCTTGGCCCCCTGGGCACACTGCTGTCTCATGTTCAGCCTACTATCAACCAGTACCCACAGGTTCCTCTCTGCCTGGCTGCTCTCCAGCCACTCTGACCCCAGCCTGTAGCACTACATGGGGTTGTTGTGGCCAATCTGTTGAACCTGGCACTTAGATGTTTTAAATCTTATGCCATTGGACTGTGCCCATCTGTCCAGCCTGTCAAGGTCCCTCTGGAGGGCTCTCCTACCCTCTAACAGATCACCACCTGCCCCCAGCTTGGTTTAGCCCTACTCCAGGATGTGGTTTGTATGTGTGAAATGCCCATATTGTCTTTGATAAATATGTTGGATGAGAATGTGCCACAGTTTATCTTACTCTTGCTTTCAAATGCAGAAGCTAAATTGTGTTTGCAGAAATGCCCTTATTTATTTATTCATTGGTATTCTAGCTACATGGAGTTGGCCCATGAGCTTCTTCTAGTTACTGACAAGCACCATCTCTCAGAATGCTAAACCAAATTCTCAGAGTTGTGAGGTACAGATATAAATCATTGTAGAAGCTGATCCATTTCTTCTGTCTACTTCCAAAAATTTTTGGGGTTTTTTTGCAATCAGAAAGGAAGGAAATATTTAGAAGGGATGCTGAGGCAGTTTTTGCACATAGTTAGTGGAGGTATCTTGTGAGAACACTGGGCATTTTGTGCTGGGTCCATGTGCAAAATCGCTCACCTAGAATCATTGTGCCTGGAACAAGCAGTCCTTGTCTCAGGATTTCTGATATGATTTTATGTGAAAGATTAATACCAATCAATGGAGTCTGATTATGTATGCTTTTAGTGTTTCTAACTCACACTGATTTAGCTACAAACTGTTCCTGAATTGGGCCCTAACTTTTATCATTGGTATCTTTCATTTCTGTACCAGCAGTCTGGCATTCAGAACATCCCCGTTTATCTACTCCAGGTTCATGCCTAGAGATTGAGATTTATCTTTATTTCTGTGGGACTGAATTGAAGCACATTTTCATTTCTGTCCTTCACTGATGCATTAAAATGCTTTTCAAATATCATTTGACCCTTAAAGGACAAGAAATATCCTTTAAGAAAACTCTGGTAGAACTGGTAGTTGCATCCAGATAAGAGCATGTAAAAACCTATTTTGAGCCTAAGGCTTCCTTATTCACACAGATCATAGCATTAGTTCATGCTCAAAATGACTCTAATTTTAAATCTTGGGTAGTGTGTCTGGGCTTACAAAGCTGATATGAAATGCTGAAAGCAGAGGATAATTCAGGAATACTAAATACTAAAGTCTATTTTCTCCTGTTAAGTCACACATGAGCTGCATGCCAAGCCAAAGGTAAGCTGAAAGCGTCATTCAAGTCCCTGGTTTTCAACAGTGCCAAACCTGTCCAGGCTCTCTTCCCTGTTGGCTACTTCTGTGGGATCTCAAGGGGAAAACGAAGCTTGTTCATCCTGGAAATCAGTTTAGGTAAGGCCCATTCACTCATCTGCCCTTCTTCCTATGGCTTAATTGGTAAATGCTGATCGATCATTTGAGCTGATAAGCACAATGTCTAGTACAGTAACTGCTAAATACTGCTTCTGTTACATCCTGAAATAATGCAATTGCACGCAGTCATTATGTCTTAATTGCACATTCTAATTGCAGGTTAGATGCAATCAAAGCAGCGCTGCCTGGCAAATGCACTGCACAAACCACGAGAAACCCTGATGGAGGGGTTTTCTTTCTTTAAATTGAAGCTAGTCTCCCACAATTACATGGTTTTGCTTCAGATGTACAATTAGATGCTATTAATCTAATTCTGTAACTACATAATAATCAACAAAAAATTACTTTGAATGGCAAAACAAAACAAGGAAATTTGCGCAGCGAGAGGTACAATAAAGAGAACGTCAAAGGTTTTGAGGCAAACCCACAGAAGGAAACAATGGTTGTGGGAACAATTAACTGCTGCTAAATCTGATGCATGCGAACGTGCCACATGGGTGTGCTGCAGGAGTGGAGCACTGAAGCAGTACGAATGGTGGAGTCCCCAAAGAACCTGCAGATATGCTGACACTGCAGCAATCTGCCCCAACATAGCATAGTCCATCCACTGGTCTTAGACAAGCTCTTTCAGAAGGTGGAGGACTTTGTAGTACAGTAATATTTGTAGTACAGTAATATTTTTTTTTTTATAGAATAGAATTAACCAGGTTGGAAAAGACCTTCAAGATCATCAAGTCCAACCTATCACCCAATATCATCTAATCAATAAAACCATGGCATGAAGTGCCTCATCTAGTCCCTTCTTAAACACCTCCAGTGATGGTGACTCCACCACCTCCCTGGGCAGCACATTCCAATGGCCCATCATATATATGTGTGTGTGTGTATATATACATATACATATATATATCAGGTTAAAGTTTGTTTTAAAGCAGTCTCAATCATAGAATTGATACTCAGAGTACTGACAGAAGGCTCAAGGGAGACCTTATTGCTCTCTACAACTACCTGAAGGGAGGTTGTAGCCAGGAGGGGGTTGGTCTCTTCTCCCAGGCAACCAGCACCAGAACAAGAGGACACAGTCTCAAGCTGTGCCAGGAGAAGTTTAGGCTCGACGTGAGGAGAAAGTTCTTCACAGAGTTGTTAGCCATTGGAATGGGCTGCCCAGGGAGGTGGTGGAATAATCATCACTGGAGGAGTTCAAAAAAGGACTGGATGTGGCAGTTGGTGTCATGGTTTAGTAGTCATGAGGTCTTGGGTGACAGGTTGGACTTGATGATCTCTGAGGTCTTTTCCAGCCTTATTGATTCTATGATTCTATGATCTTGAAAAAAACATCCAGCTGAGATGACCACTTTAAGCCTTAGTAGCTCACATACAATAGAAGTACAATTGATCATTTCTTTTAAAATTAATTTAAAAACAGGCAAATCATTGAAAATGGAGGACATAGAACCTTAATAGGGCTGTCAAGCACAGATGTTCTGTTTTGATGAAGTAATTTCTTTCTTGTAAGTAACTTAGCATTAATTTCTTCAGAGCTATTTAAAAATGGGAGGTATGATGAAAGTGCTTGCCATGAAATAGCAGAGGCCCATGGAAAATAACATCTGCTTTTGGGACTGTGCAGTCTGCATTGTTTTCTGCACAACACTCTTCCAAGAAACTTTCACCCCACTTGTCATTCTGGGAAATGACTCCTTAAATCAGGCAGGCATTGACACTGACAGCTTTCTACATTCTTCCCCTTTCGTGGCAGGGTATTTCTCCTGTTGCTTCTCTTCTGTGCTCTCTCTCTCACGGCTGGACATATTTTCAGAGAGACATTTTCAGTATTTGTCACCATAGGAGAAATGTCAATAGCAGAAGAGGGGAGATTGAAAGCTGAAGCTAAAGCAGTGCTCAGATTGATACCTTGAAGTGACAATTTCCCTTCTCTTTGTCAGCAATGGATTTGTCTAGCTGCTCAGATGATGATCACTTGCTGTTCTATCGGAACTATGGTAACACCAAAATTAGGACTTCACTGTGCTCTGTTAAAACATGGGAGACTAGCTTGGCCTTGGGAAACTAAATAAGAGAAAGGGTGAAAGAATAAAATGTGAGTTGAAATGTTTTATAGAAGAAGGATGCACAAGGAACTCTGGTTTCTGTGAAAACTTGCTCTGTGGCTTTAGAAAAATTGTTGGAGTCCATACTGGGTAACATTAGTGAGTGACAATAGGACATAATGTAATACAGGATAACTACAGAACTGTCTTTAGGGAAAGAAAAGGAAGAAAGAAGAGTAGAATAGAATAGAATAGAATAGACCAGGTTGGAAAAGACCTTAGAGATCATTGAGTCCAACCTATCACCCAACACCATCTAATCAACTAAACTGTGGCAACAAGTGCCTCATCCAGTCCTCTCTTAAACACCTCCAGTTATGGTGACTCCACCACCTCCCTGGGCAGCACATTCCAATGGCCAATCACTCTTTCTGTGAAGAATTTCTTCCTAACATCCAGCCTGAACCTCCTGTGGAGCAGCTTGAGGCTGTGTCCTCTTGTTCTGGTGCTGGTTGCCTGGGAGAAGAGACCAACCCCCACCTGTCTACAGCCTCCCTTCAGGTAGTTGTAGAGAGCAATAAGGTCTCCCCTGAGCCTCCTCTTCTCCAGGCTAAGCAACCCCAGCTCCCTTAGCCCTCTCCTCATAGGGCTTGTGCTCCAAACCCCTCCCCAGCTTTGTTGCCCTTCTCTGGACACACTCCAACAAGGCAAGTATTTCTCAGACTGGACTCTTACAGTATTTGATGTAGAATCAGTTGGCAAAACCTACATAAGGGGTGAGGCAGGATGGAAAATGGAAGGTGAGTAGGAGTATCTAGTGAAAGATGAAGTGATGGAGAAAGGCAGATAACCATTTAAGTCCTGGTATTGATTCAGGGCTAATGGAGCTTCATACTATCATTACTAACCTTTTCAGAAAGATCAGATATGAAATTTGCTGATGAAACTAATTTGCTGTCTACAACTACCTGAAGGGAGGTTGTAGCCAGGAGGGGGTTGGTCTCTTCTCCCAGGCAATCAGCACCAGAACAAGAGGACACAGTCTGAAACTCTGCCAGGGGAAGTTTAGGCTGGAGGTGAGGAGAAAGTTCTTCATAGAGAGAGTTGTTAGCCATTGGAATGTGCTGCCCAGGGAGGTGGTGGAATCACCATCCCTGGACGTGTTCAAGAGGGGATTGGACATGGCACTTGGTGCCATGGTTAGTAGTCATGAGGTCTTGGTTGACAGGTTGGACTTGATGATCCTTATGGTCTTTTCCAACCTTATTGATTCTATGATTCAGTGATTATATGAACTAGGCTGGAAGTTTTAGAGTTTGACATGCATGAAGAACCAGGTGACTTTAAGAGCCTTGTAGCAGGGGAGATTGTTAAACTGTGCAAAATCCTTGGGGACTTGCAAAAAGCTGCAAGAACTTTTTGATTAAATGTAGGATGCACTAAACACAGGGAAACAGAAAATGGTGGGGATGATTGTAATGATGATGTAAATATAAATGTATGAGCTAAGCCTAAATGCCATATAAATAAAAGTTAGCCAGCCACGAAATTTGGTGATAAACATCAAAGCAGATCTAGCCTCTCATCTGGGCATAGCATCAAGGAAACCCTATCTGGACTGGAGACCTGCTGGCTGTTCCAGGCCTCTATCCCCCACCTCTATTGTCTCAAGGTATGAACAGTGAGAATATTGAATTGGTGTTGTAGAGACAAAAAGCAGCACTGCCTACTTGTATACTACATCTACTGGTGTGCCCTCTGGTAACCAGCTTGTGTCACACACAAGATATCTCTTCCAAAGACAACTCCTGGATGTCTCACATATGACAGAGGAGGGAATTTGAACTAATGCTTGAGACTTTCAGACAAAAAGGATATCCCAGAGAGTGTTGCTTTGTTTTAGGCAGTCTCCTGTGAAAGCACAGGATTTAGGGGAGTACCTGCAGTACCTGTTCTGTCTAAACAGTGATGGGAATGTGTTTCTGTGCTGTGTAACCTACGAAAACAGTGGGGCATCCAAGCTGAGTGATGTACAGCTCAGGGTGCCATGAAAAATGTACTTCCCTGATACTGAGCCTCTCAGCTGAGCAGTGATTCCTTAACATTGCTCTTTATCAAGGTTAAAAATGGATTCAGGAGCATGCAAAGTGCTTTTAAACTGTATAGCCTCAGAGCACTGAGTTTCCAGGCTTCATTTTATTCTGAAGCAATTTACATGCCTGGAGTTTCCTTATCTTTTCCTTTCCATGAGCAATCTCAATGTTCTGTAGTGAATTACAAAAAAAGGACATCTTGCCTCAGTGCTCTAGCACATTTTTGAATTTCCCATGGAACAAAATGCCCAACTCCTTGACCATTCTTAACTCACACCGGTGGAGACACAGATCAAACACAGAACTGCAACCTCTGTGGCAGAATAGAATCCAAAGATGTTATTGAGATTGTATGACCTCTATCCTGAGAGATGATCAGTGATACTAGAGAATCAGTGTCTAAAGTTTGCCTGGTCTGTAATTCACGATCAAAAATGCTAGGCATCCTGCAGCCTTCCCATGATGCTTCCTTGACGGATAATCTAGATTTTCCCTGCTATGCTTGATCTATCCACCATAATTAGGGCCAATACATTTATTTATTTGTCTTTGCAATTTCTATATGTTGAAAAGCTATCTTACTGCCCCTTAATTATCTTCTTTTCTGGTTCTGTGCTACAGTCATTCCTCAGAGGCCATGTTTGGAAGCCTTCTGCTTGTTCCGCTGCCCCAAACAAGACAGAGTTCTCTGAAACCTTACCAGGTTTTAAAAGGGAGTCAGGTTCACTTTGGACATCTCTCAGCTATCACTGCCTTTTATACCTCACAATGTGGTGGTCACTTTCTCTTGTAATGGCAAGATACTGCTGCCTCTTGTCAGGTTTGTGATCCACTTGATGTACAACTGCTCTTCATGGCTTTTCCCCATTAGACACCTGGACTTTGAATTACACCTTTGTAAGTGTTCCCATTAAAGAGGATCACAGTTTTTGAAATGGTTATTCAGTCTGTCAAGAACAATTTCAATTGTCAGACCATCCTGCAGCACACTTGCAGCCTTTCACAGCATCATACAGTTTGCAGATTTAATAAGCATATATTGTTGTCCATTGCTAAGGCTATTATTTAAACCATTGAATAGGAGTTATTTATAGGAACTAGACTCTGGTTGCTGTGGAGTTGTTCTCGGCACCTGTTAAGGATCTCTATATTACCTGTTACAGATTTCAAGTCAGCTGTGCATCCACACCATACTAGAGTTTAGAGAACGCTTACCTAGTTGACCAAGAAGATCATAACTTGAGGTGACGTCTTTCCAAGCTCCAGATGTCTGACATTTACTGTATCTTCTCCATTTTACAAGAGCTACAGTTTTGTAGGAATAAACCCCAACCATGACACTGATGTTGACCCTTACCTTATTCTCATTATTGCCTTCAAGTAGTTTGATTCTTCCCGGCTCTTGTAGTTTCCTAAGATGCAGGGAACCGAATGGGTTCCCCAATTCCTCTGGCTCCCTCTCAAATGGTAAGTGCAACCTTTGTCCCTTTGGCACCAAGGGAGCAAAATCTGTGATTGCAGAAATCCTTGCTGGGGCACATAGCAGTTCTGTTCCTCATGAACTGGGTCGTTTGTGGGTCTGGAGGGTGCTGAAAGGTCTATTGGGGCCATATCCCAGGGTGCTGACACTGTGGGAAAGCAGGGTTCTGGGAAGAAGAGGGGTGTGTGTGTGTGTGTTGGGGGACATGGTTTAGTTGATTAGATGGTGTTTGATGATGGGCTGGATGCGATGGTCTTGAAGGTCTCTTCCGACCTGGTCTACTCTATTCTACTCCTATTCTATTCTATTCTACTCCTATTCTATTCTATTCTATTCTATTCTATTCTATTCTATTCTATTCTATTCTATTCTATTCTATTCTATTCTATTCTATTCTATTCTATTCTATTCTATTCTATTCTATTTTGTCATTGTCTTGCCAGCCAACAATATCTTGTTCATCCCTGCTCCCACTGAGGAAGGGTCTCCCTTGCCACAGGAGCCAATTTTAGGCCAAGCTGCTGATGTGGTGAAGATGGTAAGACTCTGCTGCATCACTCACTTGCTCTTAGGAGAGATTTCCTGAGGATGTTTTACACTGAGAAGTGAACCTTCTGCCAGACTTTTTTCCTCTAGAGCTAATAAAACCAAATTAGACTCTTCTCCAGATCAGGAATGAATTTTGTTTGATTGTGTGTCACGGATATAATAAACAGTTTATGCTTGGGCAAAAGCTGTGTTTAAGTATGGCTGAATCCTGTTTGGTTTACTGTGATTAACCCAAACAATTTATAAATGGATGAAGTAAGATAATTTAAATTCTTTCTTCCATTTCCTATGGCTTTGTTAAGATTAGGTTCTTAAGGAACCATTCCAGAAATTATTTCAAGACAAGCAAATTAATGTTAACACTCCAACATTAAAATGAAATTGCCTTATTTTGTTCCACTGATTTAATAAGGCTTACATGTCCATTCCAGAATTACTCAGCCTAAACAACCTGCTGTTTAATGGGAGATATCCTTAATGCCTTAAAACACAGGAGCATTTTGTTACGCCATGCAAAGCATTACAAGGAAAATTTCAGTGTAATCCCCTGCAAGCTGCTTCTGCGAACTCTCTGTGGTGAGGCTGAAGTGTCGGTGATGTTACCATGTTACAGAAATGTTGCTTCTGCTCCTCACCCAGGGATTAGGTGGGTAAAAGGGGGTGTAGCCAAAGCGCGTAAGCAAGTCTGTGAAATTGTGCAAGGCTTAACGACTGGAAAATTAAAAGTCTTGCTATGTAATTTATGTCCAGTGCAAAACCTAATTAAATTAAATGTCTGGCCTGCTTTCTTCTTCCTCCAGGAGCATGGGATGGCTTATGGAAAGTGAGTATCTATGTTGAAGAGAATTGGTACCCTGGCTTTAATTTCACCAGAGAAGGAAAGCTCACCTTTGCAGAAATAAGGCTGGATTCGAGTAGCAGCCGTTGTCGTTTTTCACTCGTTAAGTGGATGGATGGGCTTATGGATGGGCTGCTCCTGGCTATGCTATCTGTTAACCCAGGTTCTGCAAGTTATAATTCTCCTTGATGGCTGCACCATGTAGCTGCTTTTTCTTGGTGGTGTGAGCCGATGGGCTTTGTGTTTTCTTTTACTGGATGCTTTCTCTGACAGCTTTTAGTTCAGTTTTGTTGGATCAAAGATGAAACACCAGTTGTGTCATTCAAGGCATTCATATACACTGTAGAAAAGAAAGAAAAAAAGACAGCCTTTGTTTTGCTCTTCCAAAAAGAAAAGTGATAAAATTACTCTCAGTCTTTGCAATGCTGTACTAAAAGAGACACCAATAGGCCTTGCATTTTTAATCTCTGAAGCAGCAACCCCTGGCATTTTTTGATATGGGGAGGCATTTCTTATACCTTGCCAAATGAGGTATTCCCAACTTCATACCAGTATTTTTATACATTTTTCCCCACTTTCCTTCCTCCTCCCCCCCCCCAGTTTTGCTGGGTAATCATGGCACAGCTAGATGTGTGCAGAGATCCTCTCAGTATTCACACACACGTGCAAGGAAGTCAGTAGATAAAGACCAGCTTTTAAGAGCTAAATATTTGCAGCCACAGACAGATGTTTATCTCAGGAAAAGTTCATCCTGTCTTCTCTCTGAGAACCAGAAAGGCAGTTTTTGCCCTCAGGCAAAAGACGGAATTGGAAGCAATCAGTATCTTCTGTAAAACATTTTCTAACCTTAAATAGTGTCCAAGCAATGCTGAAGCAGGAAGACTCTGGTATATTCTTCATAGAAGGAACTCTACCTGGACCTTTTTGTGTGATATGGAAAGTGCCGGATTTGGGCTTTGTCAGGACATGGGGTGGGAGTTGAAGAGCTCCACTTCTGTAGCTCACCATACAGCTGTAATAACTTATCCTACATCCATGTAGATTTAGCTCATCCTGAGAAAAGCACTCTCCCAACACTCCCCAATCCCCAGCTACCCCCCCCCCCCCCCCAAGCCAGCCACTGGCTGAGGTACTCTGCAAACCCTGCCACATTTGAAGGACCTTGCGTTACACTGGCAGGCAACTGAGCTGTGGGAGGGTTTAGTAATGTGAATTTCTCATGTGGATGACAAACCTTGTGGAAGCTTCACCCCAAGGGTGCCAGGTGGGGACTGTGTCTTGTCCTTTCCTTCAGAAAATGAAGGAGACAGCTCTGCACCAGGGAGCCCCACACAACCACTGGTGCTGGAGCAGAAAGCTGACAAGCCTGGCTAGAGACCTGTCCATCATCACCATGAAAGCTATTTTGAGACATGCTTAATGTGTATTTCTTTTGGGCTTTGCTTTCTCTGTATTGGTTCTTCCTTAAATAAGCAAAGCAGAGGAATTCTATGAATCTATTTATTAGAGAGGGGTATGTAGTGGGTTTACTCAGGTGCTGTCTCTGGTGGAGGACAGACCCTGGCAGTCAGGATGGTCCCCACTGGGGAGAGGAAGAGGCTCAGGGAGGGCAGAGGGCTGTTGGGGGAAGGGCACAGCTCAGGCCTGAGCTGAAGAGATGATGAGGTGCCCTTCAGAAAGTCATACAGGACTGAACTCAATGCATCAACCCCAGTATCTGATACAGGTCCTGTTCTGAAACATAAATACAAAACATTATTTTAATGAGAGAAAGCCTGTAGAGGCAGGAGGGAGCACAGGTACCTGAAGCTGCCTGGGAGGAGGAGAGAGGGCAGCAGTATGAGGATAGTGCCTGTCTGACCTTGAAGCCATGAAAGGATGACAAAAGGAGAGCAAGATGAATTCCTTTTTGTTTCTTCTTTCACAGAAAAGTCCTGCTGCAAGGGGAGGAAGAGGTTTCAGCTGTGAGTGGTCCCTCCTGTGATAAACACACAAGGTAGCTAACCAGGGAAGAAATGCCAGGGAGCTTTGCTCTACCTGCTTTCACACGGAGGCATGCTTGCCAAACACATTTCAGTAGTTCAAGCAGGCTGACTTTCTGTACTGAGAATTTAGCTATGTAACTGTGACTGTCTGAAGACACTGGTTTATCACCATTAGAACTGAGCAAATAATTCACAGCAGATAATTTATGAGCTGCCTTTTGCTTTTGCCTCTTCATGAAGTGATTAGATGGTGTTCAAAGTATTCATTAGTCAAGAGTTTTAAATTATTTCCTAGGCTTGGTCCTCCCAGGAGCCTCACAATTTGGCAGTATTTCAACAAACCACTGACTTTCTCCTCAGCTTTCTGCCCATTAGCAACGCCTTTCGGCCAGAGGTCAGAAATAGGTGAGAGCTGCCAATAAGTGAAGGCAGGGTGAGGAAACAGGGTCCAGACAGCTGGGCTGGGTCACCACTCAGGCCAGCTGGGTCTTGTAGGGGATGCTGGGAAATGTTATGCAGTAGGATACAGGTGCCTGAAAAAACCCCACAACTAAAATCCTGTTGTGAGGTGCTTCATTTACACTAACCTAGGGTATGAGTGGCATTTTTGGTAGCCACCCCCCAGCAGGAGTGTTCTGAACACACCTGTGGTGGGCAGCCACTTGCATGAATCTTTGCCAAGTACCAAACAGCATGAATGCAGCCAACCTGTACTCAGGAGCAAGAAGCAGACAGAATGCACTCCATCTCTATGGTCAGAGGGAAAAATTGCCATAGGCAGTGTTTTATTAAAAACATTAGCCTCCCCCTGCCCCAAAATAATAAAAACTAAACAAACAAACAAGAGGCAAACAAGAAGAGAGAAAGAATGAGCTAAGGATCAAGAAACAATCAATGTTCCTCTAGAAGGAAAGGAAGCCCTTGGGTCCTAGCACAGCTGGTTTGATCAAAGGACAAGATTTCAGGTGTTCTACATGTGGCCCCGTTTGTTTCCAGGAGCCTTCAGAATGACAATGTCTTAATGTCTATCTTTTTTTTTTCTCCCTCCCCTCAGGAACTGGGTCATTTTTTCTTCTGTTATCCATGTCTATTGCAGTAGCAGCTGGGGTATCCTAGAAAGAAGTGAAATCCCCATTACATGATCTGGCAACAGAGAACCAGGCTGCACCAGCTAACAATGCCGTCCAGTTTAGATAGACCCTTGCATGATTCAGTAGTAAACCCAAAACTCCCTTCTGCCTTGCACAGCTGGAGCCTCCTTGCTATGTACTTTGTCACAGTCAGAGAATCACAGAATATAGTTGGTTGCAATAGACTAGACTAGACTAGACTAGAATAGACCAGACCAGGTTGGAAGAGACCTTTGAGATCATCGAGTCCACCCTATCACCCAACACCATCTAAACCATGGCTCCAAGCACCCCATCCAGTCTCTTCCCAAACATCTCCAGTCCAGTCCAACCAGTCCATCCACCCCCACCTCCATCCCGTCTAACCCTTGACTCAGCACTGAAGGGTTGACACTAAACCATGTCCTCAGCTGCCAGCTCCACACGCTGCTTGAACACCCTCAGGGATGGTGACCCTACCACTGCCCTGGAATAAAATAAAAGATAAATAAAATGCTGGTTGACATGAAGAGCTTCTTGTAGAAGGGTTTGAATACTGTATTTAGGATAAGAAAGTTGGCAAAATCCTTAATTGAAGAAAATATTTGAAGGATATAATGTACTTTATTTCAAGGATAGTGTGTTCTTCAGCACTGACAGGTCTGTGGAGTTTGCCTGCTACATTTTCTTTATACACTTTATATCTGATTTTTTGCAACTGAATCGCAGAATGTTAGGGGCTGGAAAGGACCTGGAGAGATCATCCAGTTCAACCCCGCCCCCTGCCAGAATAGGATCACCTGTACCAGATCACACAGGAACTCATCCAGGCAGGTCTTGAATATCTCCAGAGAGGGAGACTCCACAACCCCACTGGGCAGCCCATTCCAGTGTTCTGTGACCCTCACAGTGAAATAATTCTTCCTCCACTTGTTTGCCTTACACTGAAAGCACTTGAGTTTGATCCAGTTCAGCACTTGAAGATCTTTGCCAATAGGCAGCCAGTACTAGGAGTGGAGACTAGTGAAGGTGATGCACTGCCACCACTGCACCAAGAAATGCAGTAAGGCCAGACTTGCCTAGGGCTCGGCAGGGCACTGCTGGGAACCACAGATGTGGGCAGTGAGGCTTTGCATGCTTGTAGGGAAGCTGAGAGCTGTTTTGTACCAGGCTGTTGCTGAAGGAACAAGAGAAGGCTGCAGTGTTAATACTTGCTGAGGAGGAGGATGGCCTCCTCTGTTCCTCTGTTTGGAGCAACGGGTGCCCAGAAAAGCTGTGAAATCATTAGTGCTGAATGTACTCAAATTCAACAAGATCTAAGCTGCCTGTTTTGAACAGAAGCCTGGACTGTATGACCAGCAAGCACAGGGCTGACAAGAGGTCCCTGCCAGCCTTGGTTATCCTGCAGTTCTGTTCAGCTCATGAATGGGTGCCTGTTTAACAAATCTTCTCTTGAATGTTCAAAAGAAGACATTCACTATAGCCAGGTAGAAGTTTTGAAACCAAAAGACAATCCCTAAAATAAACAGGTATGAAATGGATTCCTACATCAGGCAGTGGTGGACCATAGCCTGTGTAAAAGCTTAGACTGAATCTAAGTAAGTCACGCTTAAGCTGGGGGGTATGTGGGGGTGAGGGAGGGGCAGAAGAAGGGTGCTTATGTTCTGTATGTTATCCATGGGAAGGGGTATCAACTTAAAAATATGAAAGCATTGAAATAACTGATGTTTAACTAAGGCCTTATCTGCAGTGAGAACTCAGCAACCCTGAGACCAGTGAAGGTTTTACAGTGCAGGGGCAGCAGCTTTGGGTATCTGCTAGTGCTGTTCTGCTGCTAGGCAGGATGAAGACCATGGGAAGAAGTAATTCGAAAACCAGGACACACACAAAAGGCATTGCCACACAGAGCATGACGTTCAGGCTGAATCACTTTAGGGTGGGGCTCATTTTAGGAAGAGCCCTCTCCCTATTCTGGATGCTCCAGAGATGAAAGACAAACTTGAGGCACTATTATTTTATTTGCTCCAATAAACATTTGATTTATACAAAACAAAACAGACCAAGAAACAAAAACAAAACCAAAAACGAACCCCAAAACTGTTTACAAAGCAAGTTAAGTGCTTGAAACTTTTGATATACAAGAGTATATATTGTTCACATTCCTATTTCATACATGATGTACAGGTGAAATACTCCTTAAAAGAATAATTTTTGTTTTCCTTTACATGTAGCAGTAGAAAAACAACATTAAAATGTCAGTATTGTCAGGAACTACCAGACGCAATTCCTTGACTTTCAATGTTGTTGGAGGAAGAGAAACGGGCTGCAACATTCCCTCAGCCAAGGAGGCAGTGACAGGGAGAAGGTCCCACCACTGCTGCCCTTGCTCTGCAGTCCTGCACTTCTGCCCATCACCCTTAGAGTCAGAAACACCCCCCTCCCCCAAACACCACCCTATACGATTTGACATAGCATCCTCTGAATTCCACTGTGGCTGTAGAGGTTTAACCCTGCTCTTTTAAGTACTTCTGAGTAGTTTGGTGAAAAAGGAGGTGGGAAAAAAAGGGGGGGGAGGAAAGGCAAATACAAAACCAATTCAAATAAAATAATTTGCTATCATAAACTCTTATTTGAATCAGCATGATCTCTATTGACTTCAGTGGCAACACAAAAAGGGATTGGACGTGGCACTTGTAGCCATGGTTTAGAGCTCATGAGGTCTTGGGTGACAGGTTGGACTTGATGACCTTTGAGGTCTTTTCCAACCTTATTGATTCCATGATTCTGTGAACATCTAGAGAGCCGTGGATAATTATCAGTCAAAGGGATTTAATAGCTTGCACCAGATACATCTGTACAGGCCTGGTTTGTGCTGGCTGAATTGATAATAGGCAAGGCCTGCTCGCATGCCACAGGGGATGAAAAAAGTGGACAAATCACTGCAAAACTCCAGGAGACAAAACTCTTAGCAACGATTAAACACATCATTATAATTTCTATAGGCCCAATGTGATAACTCAGTTCTCCGAGGTGTTTAAGACAAAGACTGTAAGCAACATCTGAGGGAACCTTTTGGAATAAATAGGGGTTTTTGGGGGGTTGGTTTTCTTTCTGTCAATTGCTGACTTGCTGAGGGCAGCCCTATACACAAGCAGTGCTGAGAGCAGGATGTGCCCTCACTATCACAGTATCACCAAGGTTGGAAGAGACCTCAAAGATCATCAAGTCCAACCCGTCACCACAGACCTCATGACTAGACCATGGCACCTCAACCTAATGCTACACTTTCCCTCGCCTCCTTTTGCAAAAATAAAGGCATCAGCTCTTGTCTCTTCTCTAGCAAGTGTGGAAGAGTCAGACTGTGGTGTGTCAAGCAATTAGATGTGCTGTACAAGGATGAAAAAGTTTGTTCTTACAACACAGGGTAAAAGGAAGGAAACACCCCTCCAGTCCTGCCTGCACTCAGAATGCACAGCAAATATAAAACATCTGCTTGGATTATTGCTGGCCCTGCCTTGTTTTGTATGATTTGGGGGTGGGGCTGGGAGGAGGAGAGAATGCATCCTGCTGATAGTCTGCACTCTGCTTGCAAGCAGCATGAATTCCAAGCAATAAACATATAATTCTAATGACCTCTGCATAGAAACACATGTAGAAGGGACCAACCTCCTTGCATCCCCTTTCTGGGAGACCGTGACGATGTTGGGGCTAAGGTGAGAGGGAAAATGCATCCCTGAACCTTCCAAAATGTGCTGCAGATGGCACTGTGTAGGTACAACTGCAAAGCCAAACTGGCCTGCCTGCTGTGACACTGCTCCTGCAGCTGTGAACTGCAGAGACACAGACAGGTGGTTACAGCACATGCATTGGAACCATCTTCTTATTGCATTATTCCTATCTTTTTGGCAGAATGCTTAGTGCACAACTGCTGGTGTCATGCTATGCCAGTTTTCCCAGGCTCCTTCCCTCTGGGGGAGGGTCCTCTAGTGCACCGGTAATTTCCTGGAAGCACATTTTGTTTGTTTGTTTTTTACTCTCTTTTTTTTCAGAGCATGGCTGTATATAGATATATATACACACATTTTATATATACATATATGTGTGTGTATATATATATATATATTTAAAATAGCAGTTTCATAGTTACACACAGGTATTAATAAAGTGCATAATGTTATTGGCTATTTTCAAATCTCAGTTCCTGAAGAAGTGCTAACAAACATAGCTCCTCCTAAGACACGACACTGGCAGCCAGTACTAGGGTATGACACCTACTCCCTGGCTTTTAACTCCCATGAATACACCTCCCTGTTCAGAGGCAGAGCCTAAAGGGAGCAGTGAGAGCCTCAGTCCTCCAGGAAGCAAGTCAAGGCACTGATTAAAGACTTCTTCCTATGCTAAGGTGAACGCATCCAGGAGCCACTTCCCTGTGTTCTGGAGCCCTCAGATGCAGGCTACTTGGCCGTGGTGACGGAGCTGTCTTCGGGGATCTTCTCCTCGGAGCAGCTCCTCCCGGAGAGCTTGTCGTGGTGCTTGAGCTCGCTGAAGCGCTCTGCCACGCACTGCGCCGTGAGCCGGGCCTCGGGGTCGTGATCCCAGCACTCAATGAGAGTTTCACACACCATCTGGATGCCCTGCAGGAAGCACAGGGAAAGCAGCCATCAGAGGTGTGGTGGGTTGAAAATTCCATCCCACCTCTCCCCCACCCATTAAACTGCCAGACCAGCTCAGCTTGGAAGCAAATGAAAGCTCTATTTACGAGCAAAACTACAGTCTACAATGAAATACAATGAATATATACAAAATATACAATATTTACAGGTATTTACAATTTACAAACAGCACAAGAACCCCCCTGGCCAAAACCCAGGGGAGCTGCTAATAGCTCACCAGCTTTGCTCACCAGCTCACCAGGTTTGTTGCCCTTCCCTTAGGTTGGACTTGATGATCTCGAAGGTCTTTTCCAACCTGGTTAATTCCAATTCCCACTCCCTGCCCCCCTCCTTTACCCCCTTGGACACAAAAGGAAAAGAGCAGAAAGTTATTTTGTTAGGATACTCATGCAAAACAAAGAACACAACCAAGGTCAAGCAAAAGCAAGTTAGTGCCTCCCAGAGTGAGGAAACCAAAAGAGAGAGAGAGAGAAAGAGTTTTCATTACAAGCTTATGTCTGTTATACATCCAATGGACTGTTTAGAACTGATCATTATTTTCCTTTTCACATGCAGTAGCAATTTCTTTACATTTTACCACTTTCTGTTCAAGGTCTGTGGAAAATTTTAAAGGTACAGCCTAAAACTACCACAATAGGGCTGGTCACTGCCAAAGCCCTTGGGTGAGACCTGAATTCAGGAGCTTATTCACATGTGTCCTGGAGGTGCTTCATGGTCTCTCCTTTTTCTGTTAAACGAAACCCTACTATAGTGTTTTCAGCACTTCAGTTGGTAGTGTCATTTCTAGGTTTATCACAGTACATTAGAGGTTGGAAGGGACCTCCAGAGATCATCGAGTCCAACCGTCCTGCCAAAGGCAGGATCACTTAAGGTAGTCTGCACAGGAATGCATCCAGGTGGAGACTGAAAGTCTCCAGAAAAGGAGATTCCACAACCTCTCTGGGCAGCCTGTTCCAGTGCTCCGTCAGCCTCACTGTAAAGAAGCTTCTCCTCATGTTGAGGCAAAATCATCTATGTTCAAGCTTGAACCTGTTGTTTCCTGTCTTATTAGTGCGCACCACCAAAAAGACTGGCCTCCTCCACTTGACACCCACCCCTCAGATGTTCTGATACTTTATAACAAGAAAAAATCATAGAATCAATAAGGTTGGAAAAGACCTCAGAGATCATCCTAACCTATCACCCAACACCTCATGACTACTAAACCATGGCTTCAAGTGCCATGTCCAATCCCTTTTTGAACACCACCAGGGATGGTGACTCCACCACCTCCCTGGGCAGCACATTCCAATGGACAAATGATGCTTTACTTGTGCTAATGGCCAAAATGATGCTTTGGACTAGTGATATAAAATTGAGCAGGGCTTTTTAAAATAAAACCAACCAGAATTCTTGGACAATGTGACCTCCTGCTCAACCCATGCCTTTGGGTGCCTCAGTTCTGTTTGTTTTGGGTTTTTGTGAACAAAACTCTGAGAGTCTGTGGGACTGTGGCCTGCCTTTGCACATAGGCAGTCTGCAAGGAATTCATAAAAGGCTTGATTGTAAGGTGATATATTGATGGCAATCAAACACATCGCTCTCAGAGGTAACTATTTAACCTTTATCTCAAAGCCGAGGCACATGTTTACAGGAGCAAAGACCAGATGCATCTCTGTAACACATTTTATAAACATGAAGCATTTGTCAGGAAATTGTGTGCTTTGCTTCAGGAAACTAAAAGTCCATTAAGCAGGATTTATCTTAAACTTCTCATTTAAAAAAAAACCACCCCACCAAAACACTGCATTAATTGCATAATTCACCTAATTGCTGATGTTGACTGATGTCAATGTTAATAGCAGAGTGTTATTGTCTATATACAAATAACATTAGTTTTCTGCTGGCATTGAAATTACAAGCAATAAATTAAATATTAAACATTAACTTGAAATCAATAGTGCCACAAATCTCATTAAGGGGGGGGGAGGGGGGAGGGGGAAATTGCAATATGTAAATCCATTCCAGAATTTTATCACAATGAATAATGAGTTCATTACAAAAACATGACTGCAGAGGAAGGAAATGAATATGGAAGAGCCATTACAGTAAGTGCAGCATCTATGGAGTTCAAAGCAGATCCTCAGCTGCTGCAAATTGTCACAGCCCCGCAGAAGCTAATGTGTCACTGCATTTTAGATAGTGCAGGGTGAAATGCTGAAGGGATTCAGATGAAGGGAATTAAAGCTGCCTTCATTAAATGTCCTGTGAATACGTTATGAGGCATCCTTTCCTGCATTAGACTCCTAGCTGAACCCTGCCAGAGCTGGCTGTGCCCATCCTGGTGACACAAGTGTAGATAACATGGTCCTGGGGTGCTCTGTACTGAGGGCAAACTGAGATCTGGGTTTGACACAGGGTAAAAGTCTCTGAAGTCAAGTGCAGGACACCTAGGTCCAAATCTGTGATCATTTTACTTGGTATCTAAATCCAGGCATCTTTTCTCTGTAAAGATCACTTAACATATTTCACTGATAAGAATGACCAAACCTCACTTCTTCTCTGGTACAATTCTCATTTTATCTCTCCTGATAAAAACACTCAGGGCATAGGTGAAGAAATTCAAGTCTTTGGCTTGTTTTTGTTCAGTTTCACCTACTGAGAAATCTAGGAAGAATAGAATAGAATAGAATAGAACAGAATAGAATAGAATAGAATAGAATAGACCAGACCAGACCAGACCAGACCAGACCAGGTTGGAAAAGACCTTTGAGATCATCAAGTCCAACCCACCACCTAAAACCATCTAATCAACTAAACCATGGCACCAAGCACCCCAGCCAGTCTCTTTTTAAACACTTCCAGTGATGGTGACTCCACCAACTCCCTGGGCAGCACATTCCAGTGGCCAATCACTCTTTCTGGGAAGAACTTCTTCCAAACATCCAGCCCAAACCTCCCCTGGCACAGCTTGAAACTGTGTCCTCTTGTTCTGGTGCTGGTTGCCTGGAAGAAGAGACCAACCCCTACCTGGCTACAACCCCACTTAAGGTAGTTTTAGACAGCAAGAAGGTCTCCCCTGAGCCTCCTCTTCTGCAGGCTAAGCAACCCCAGCTCCCTCAGCCTCTCCTCATAGGGCTTGTGCTCCAAACCCCTCCCCAGCTTTGTTGCCCTTCTTTGGGCACGTTCCAGCAACTCAACATCTTTCCCAAACTGAGAGGCCCAGAACTGGACACAGTGCTCAAGGTGTTGCCTAACCAGTGCTGAGTACAGGGGCAGAATGACCTCCCTGCTCCTCATGGCCACACTGTTCCTGATACAGGGCAGGATACCATTGGCCTTCTTGGCCACCTGGGCACACTGTTGACTCATGCTCAGCCTACTATCAACCAGTACTCCCAGGTCCCTTTCTGCCTGGCTGCTCTCCAGCCACTCTGACCCCAGCCTGTAGCACTGCATGGGGTTGCTGCGGTCAGTGTGTAGAACCTGGCACTTAGATGTGTTAAATCTCATGCCATTGGACTGTGCCTACCTGTCCAGCCTGTCAAGGTCCCTCTGCAGAGCTCTCCTACCCTCTACCATGATGTCCATCAGTGGGGAAAGTTGACAGAGTGCCTTGCAACATGCAAGGGAAATGGTCTATTCAACCTGAATAAAACCAGTTTGGTTTGCTGATGATTTGTTTCCTGTTTTCTTAGATCTGTCAACAGCTGGGATACAACTATGACTGTGCTCTGTGGTAAAGTAGTGAGATTTGTTTTCTCTGCTGAAGAGGCCTATGTGCAAAGTTGCTCTCTTTGACCTTTCAGAGCCTGCACACAGTGTGCTTTGAGGCCCTAATTATTCTGTGTCTGTCTGGATAATTGCTGGGTCTCAGGTTTCCAATATTTTTATTTTGATTGCTTTTAGATTACACTAATGGGCAGCAGAAATCCCAGGGCTTTGGGGTAAGCACGGTGCAGAGCACTACGGTGTCTGAACCACAGGTGGCACCAGTGTCTCTGCCTGACAAGCGCTCTAATCCAAAGAGTGAGGTCCAACCTCTCAGGCAGGGCACGGAGCTAAGACTCGGGTTTTGGGCAGCAGCTAAATGTGCCGTTTGGCTCCCAGTTGCTCACACGTGGTGCTCTTACCTGATGGTTAAGCCACGAGCTGGGGATCTCAGGTCTCCCTCTGTCTCTCAGGACGTTGTCCTTCATGCTTTCCACGCAGGGATGTTCTCGTACTTTTGAGCCAAATGGGGGCTCATAGTCTTTCACTTCTGCCAAGAGAATAAGCAAACACAAGGGTATTCAGCTGTGTTGTGTTGGTGCCAAGTGCAAAGGGAGCTGGCTGTTCTCTGGAGGAGTAGGAGCTACTGATTAGCTGCTCAGTGCCACTGTTCTGCTTGACCAGCTCCAAACAAAGCAAAGCCAGTTGGCATTTTCAAAAACATTTCAAATGTGTATCTCCCACATACCCAATCCCCCTCTTTTACTTTTCTAGCCAACTATACAATTTTCATTTAAATCCTTTAATACATAATCATATTAGCAACAGTCAGAGCAGCAGAGTAACTGTAATGGTTTGTGAGCCTTTCAATCCATGCTGAGGAAAAACACAGGAGCTTAAAGGTAAGTTTTGCCTGAGCCAGGCTTTCAACAACTAGTTACTTTGGCCCCCTTCAGATGACCTGAAGTTTACACATGCTTACCACCTGAAATATGAACTGAAATCTATCTAAGTCATGATAGATGTTAATGTATCAGACTGCTAGGAGTAATCGTTTGCTTGAAAAGAATAAAGATACAGTAAGGAGCAGTGCTGGAAGCTGCTATGCCACCCTTGTTTATGATTGAGCCATGTTCCCTTGTAGAATGCAATAACCTGTTCCTTTTTTAGGCCTCTTTCCCAAAAATGGGTCAGTTTTGGCTCGTGACGCAGGGGGCACTGTGTCCTGAAAGGTTCGCTGTCATTCTAGTTTTTGTTTGCATGTTGCATATTTTCTTTGCTTTGGAGAGAGAAAGGAAGAGGCAGACATATGGGACCCTTGGAGAAAACTCAAGAAATCTTGGAGAGCGGAAATATTATAGTAGATGCTGACACAGTGTAGAAAATGCCGTGGTTTCTTTGGGAACAGATGGAGACTTTACTCACAGGCCTAATGACTTGCTAGTATTAGATAAAGATTTATGAAGCTGGCCTGTTCTGCTGCCTCTTACTTATTTCTAGGAATTAATGGAAGGCAAGAAAAACTGAAGTGCAATCTACAAAGCAGTCTGAAGGATGCATGTGAGTGCCCAGAAGATGTGTAAAGAGAGGTGAACAAAGATAGGAGACACAGTACTGCTCTGTAATGTTACAAGTGAAGTTCGAATGCAGTGTCCAGTGCTGCTCACTCCTCTCAAAGGCTAAAAGGAAGCTTTGAGAAGGGTGATAACAAAGATTAAATTCTGAGAAAATATGGGAAGAGCTTCTAAAGCTTGGCTTTGTTTTTCTTGGAGAGAAAGGTAAGAGGTCATATGGTAAAATACCGAAAACAAGTCATGATCAAGATAATGCAGGTTGAATCCTTCTGATTGTCTCATGATAAAAACAAGGTAATATCCAACATAACCAAAACATGGGCTTTTCTCCAAAAACTCAGACTGTAGATCTCAATTCTATGTGAATAGAATAGAATTAACCAGGTTGGAAAAGACCTTTTGAGATCATCAAGTCCAACCTATCATCCAACACTACCTAATCAACTAAACCATGGCACCAAGTGCCTCATCCAGTCTCTTCCTAAACACCTCCAGTGATGATGACTCCACCACCTCCCTGGGCAGCCCATTCCAATGGCCAACCACTCTTTCTGTGAAGAACTTCTTCCTAACATCCAGGCCAAACCTCCCCTGGCACAGCTTGAGACTGTGTGCTCTTGTTCTGGTGCTGATTGCCTGGAAAAAGAGACCAACCCCTACCTGGCTACAACCTCCCTTCAGGTAGTTGTAGACAGCAATAAGGTCTCCCCTGAGCCTCCTCTTCTGCAGGCTAAGCAACCCCAGCTCCCTCAGCCTCTCCTTGTGATGGCCAGGAGATGAATACTGTAGGCTACAGCAAAAATGAGGACATTTCCAATGCTTAGAAAGAATAGCCAAGACACAATAAAGATTTTGGAAGGTATATTAAAGTTTGTGCTGCAACATTCAGAGAACTGGCTGCAAACAACTCTGTGGGCAGTGCGGCAGACCGCTTCACAGATGCTTCCTGCAAAGTGCTCTCTCCTTCTCCTGAACTGTCTGGTACTGCATGCTGTCCACACAATACTCTGGAAAGTGGTTATAGTCCCAAAACACAAATCCTAGTTTCTCATAGATAAATTACTTTCTTTAAAACTCAAGTCTGCTTTGCATTCCTTCCTCTACAAGAAGTCATACCAGTTTCACCTACATCAGTCTGAATTAGAGATTACTCAGCCAAAGTAAATTTACAAGATGTCAGTTGTATAACTTAATTGGGAAGCTGCCATCTTGCTGGTCAAATTTGGACTCCTGTGCAGTGTGTGCATAATGACTACAAAGCAAGTATGTCCACCTTTCAAAGCTTACAAAGATATTGAAGTTTGCTGAGAAAATTTAAATAGCATGACCTATATGGGTATTCCCTGCTCCGTCTTCATCAGTCACAATTTGATCATGGTGGTTGTCATGAACACCAGCCAAAGCTTTAAGACTTTGCAGTATGAGCAGTCAGGGGGTCTGAATGTTCAACAGAGGGAATCTGGTATTGTGGTGCTGACTGGTTCTTTCTCACTGAGCTTAATGCAAAGGCCATTCAAGTTCATGAAATGGTTCAAGTGGGAGAAGGGAAATCCCTCCAGAGAATCAAGGGGTTTGTAATACTTTTTTCCTGTTTGATAAATTCTTTCCATGCTATGAGTACTCTTCTTCCAAATATAAACAAGGTTTTGGTGCTTTTGGTTGGTTTTGTTTTGTTTGTTGGTTTGTTTGGTTTTTTTAATGGTAAAGAAAGAGAAATTGAAGCCAGATGCCAATTCACTGTAATAATTTTATAGTAATATATTTGGTTTGAAAAGCATGCAACATCTTCTTCCTATTTATTATCTGCTTTTTCTTTCCCTTAGAAAGCAAAGCCTACCGAATCGAATCCTCTCACAGTAAATCACACTCATGCTGTGGAATCTCAGGTGTCAGGCATTTTGCAGTAATAGTTGGAGTTACTCATGGATCATGTTGATGTACTACAGTAGATGTAACAAGCCATTTTAAGGCAGGTTTGTGCCTAGCTGCTTGTGCATGGCAGTATACAGATGCTGATCTTTTATGTTTCTTTTGATTGCATCCAGGCACCAAGTGACAAGAGGTACCATAAATACCTCATGTACTGTGAGGTATGCTACCTTTAGCATTCAGTAATGGCAGGATTCTTTCAATTTTAATCTTCAGGATTTAACCTTTATGATTGTGTGCTACCTTGCACTAGTAATTGCTGTACCTCTGGCTTCCTTTGCCACTGGCCTGACCATAACTTTCAGAAAGGCTAGGACTGTGATTTTAGCCCTGAACAGAGACATTATGGAAAACTTATTTGCTGTTCCTGATGAATGCTTTGGAAAATCTGGTCATGAGTTCCTCATGAAAAATATGCCTTACTCGTAATTTCTTTTTTTCTGCTCTAAGTTCTTTCTTTGCAGTGATATTCTGTTCCTTTGGGTCAGAAAAGCACACCCACAAACACTGCTGACACTCCCTCTTGTGATCTGTCTTGCTCATTTCTGAGCCTACTCATGCTGGAAGGGTCATTTGCGTCTACAAAGCCGGAGTGCAGTGGAAGGAGACCACCAAAAATCAACTATGAAGTACAGTTTATAGCAGTGGGGTTGTGCTCAGGAGCTTTATAGTAATTTGAAACATCTCTCCATTTAGAATTTATACACGGGGAGAGCCACAAAAGAGATAAATTGGTGGTGGCACTACTGCAACAGCCCATGCACATACACTCGCCTGTGTGCATGCATGCAGACTGTATCTGCAAAATTTGTGTGGTGGATCTACTTAGCCATTGCACAAAGGCATTATGCAGGGACTCAAGAGCCATTTTATCACTGAGTTTCAGGAGCTATCAAATGTTTACTTTACATTTATCCTAGGTTTCACCATTCTGCTCCTTCAGAAAACAGCTGCTAGCTGGAAAGGGTGAGGTTGTGTTGAGATGAATGAACTCACTGTGCAGTTTCCCTTGCACAGACATGCTTTAAGTGACTTCACATTTGATGATCAAAGACACAGCCAGTCTTCCAAGGGTTTGGAAGTGCATGTGCTCTGCTATCAGTGTACAGTTACAGTCTCTTACTCACTGTGTGCTGCATCCTGAAGTGGGAAAGTAGAGCAACAGAATGCACCAGCACTCAACACAGGAGTGTAGTGCACACAGGAGTGTAGTGCAGTGATCTTGCCTACTGCTCACACGGACACACTTGCTGCCTTACACATACTATTGTGGTGACACACAGAGAATTCCTAAGACATGAGTTACTGTCATGGGGTGATGTTGTACCATGTGGATGTACCAGCTCACGGTTATATGCCACCACAAGCCAGAACAGTGCAGACATGCCCAAACTGGGCTCTGCTCCACAGAGGCAGAGGCACCAGCTGCAGACACCGAAGGGCCCAATTCACAGGCACAGACCCACTACACTACCAGAATGATCCCTGCCACCAGGAACTGTCACCTCTTCACAACGACATGGTGAAAGCTGAGCATTTCACAAGGTACAGGATGCTCAAATGTTTAGCTACCAAAATGTGGTTCTTTCCAAGTAAGCCTAAGATTAGTCAGTATTTTTATTTACATTAAATACAGCTCTGGTAAACCAAGGCAGCCACTTCAAACAAAGCCCTGCTGCTATACCAAAGCCAGATACCACTCCAGGCAGTAAAATACTCTATGAGCATCATCACTGTTTTCTGAGGGGTTTCTGTTTTCTTCACCTTCTTCACCACCTCCATGTATCCATAAGTTCCCTTTCCTCTCTTTCTCCCCTGCCACCCTCTACAGCTCCCCACCCGTAGCAACTCTGATACAAACCAGATGGTTTTCTTTTCTTTCTAGGAGGCTGTCAGGGAAATTACACTTGCTTCAGTCACCAAAGCTGTGTCACTGAAGGCAAGTGGTTGAGATGAAAATGGTATTTTTTGCAACGTGCAGCATCTGGTGCACAGCTGTTGCGCTGAAAGAAATACCAAGTTAATGGCAGAGTGGAGCAGTCGAACTTGTCCCCAAAGTGGCATTGCTGAGTTTCTAAATATGCCTCTTAAATTATACTCTGGTGAAAAATCAGTCAAACTCGATCTTTACCTCTGTCTCCCTTTCCCTCGTGCCCCATTTCTGCTTCTCCATATTTAGCACAACGCGGTAACAATGAACAGCAATGGCCTTCCTTGAAAGCCGATCTCCACCTGCTTATTTATTACGGCAGCCTCGCAGAACGGATTTGCTGCTGGGTGTTTTTGTTTAAATGTCTGCTGACTGAAAAGGCCTGGCATAGCCTGGAGACTGTTTCACAAAGCTCCTGTAGTGAAAGGACCTGCCTCCACTGCCTCCCACATTTAGTGAACACCTGCACACTCACAAATAAATCCTAAAAACTCCCTTTTTAAAGAAAATAAGTCACTGTACCTTTATGGGGCTGAACGGCAATTAGCCTCCCCCCAGCCCCCGCCATGCTCCACTCCCTAATTAAAATTGCTAATGCTGCTGTTTCAGCTTTAGACTGCCACTCCTGTCCCTTAAGCTGCTACAAGTTTCTCTAGTGACAGGAAGCTGACACCACAGCCAAGCCTGCCCTGCAGATACAGTGTCTGTATCTTTCAGGCTCTTCTGGAAAGGCTGGCTGCAATCAGGTCAGTCTACGCTGGCTTATACAGGGGTCATTTCCCTCAGTGCCTAACAGCTTAGGAAGAAAAGAAAGGTTTGGGTGAGTAGAGGCAGCTCCTCAGAAAGCTGGGGAGGAGATGAGGGAGTCTTACAAGTGACAGATGGAGAGAGAAAGTGGAGGGGAGCTGTAGTAATGAGTCACTGTAAGGGTATTTCACCAGCTGGTTGCAAAAACGGGCAGACAACAGGAACCAGGGGAAAAATCTGCAGTTCAGTACCAATGAACAGTTAAAGGAGCTACATCCTTGGAGTTGTATTTAACTGCTCTGGATGAAGACATTAAGCCCAAGTTCCACTTCTCACAGATCTACCCAAGTACTGCTTTGATTTTGCTGGAGACTTTAGCCCCTGGAAAGATGACAGAAAGAGCAAAATGAAATTCAAGAAATGTGTTTCTGGAGGATGACTGAGGGATGAAATGAATAGGGAAAACTAGGATGTGGGTGGGAGCTAAGCTCCACCTCAGAAACAAAGGCAATGCTGGGCCAGAGAAATCTTTCCTTTTCCTGAAATGACTTCAGCTTGTCTCAAGGTTATAATGGGTCAGACCCCTTTAGCTAAACACGCTGGTGATTTTCCTTCCTTATGAAACTCCCTTTACATCCTCTTTTAGGCAGCTGCCTTCTGAGAACAGCAGCCATAAGGTTTGCTCTTCCCACAATCTCTGTTTCACTGTACTCAGCAAATATGAACAGGAAGGGACTCAGGCATCAGCAAAGATAAAAGACTCCACAGTGAGCAGCTCATATTTATATTAATAAGGTGAGTTCCTAAATGCAAGAAACAGAGAGAGCTTAAGAGAGAGCGCAAAGATCCTTTTTCTTGGGTTTTAAATCTCCTCAGCCACGTTTACAAAGTGCTAATGAAACGTTGAGGGTGTGCCAATGTGTTTAGAAACAGGCATGACCACGACAGTTGAAAGTAGATAGGTTTGCCTTGGAATATCACAGAACTGTCAGGGTTGGAAGAGAATATGCTAGACTGAGGTTCAGTTCCTGAAGCCCCAGATGCTTTTTCCATGAAATGTTTGACTAGAAAAGAAAAATGTTTCATGCTTTTATGCTAACACTAGCTATTTGCACGTACACTCACTTCATAGCTCTTTTGGCAGGGCAGAAACAGGGGCAAATCTGTGGCTCACAGACCAACCCACACAGCAAGACTAAACGCTGGTCTGACATAGGAGGAGACTGAGGTGGAGGCATTCCTCCCGCCTGCACGTGGACACTGAGTTGCAGCCATGCAGATAGTGTGCAGAGTGGACACCCTTGTGGTACCCCCATGGATGTGAGTAGAGAAATAAGAAATAGCTATACACATCTTCCCATGGGAGTCTGCTTTCCCACTATCTTTTCCATAATGTACTGCTTTAGCCTGCAAGACTCTTGTCTCTGTGCCAGCTTTTCAAAGTGCAACTGTGCCAAGTCTAATGAAAAGGAATCCTCTGTGGTTTTGGAGGAAGAGTAATAAATCAAACCATAGTAGCATACCTACTATAATATCCACATTAGTGTTACCTTTTACAGCCCTGCTCCTTCAGCTGGAGGAGCAGGGCTGTGGGAGCCCTGAACCGTGCAGCAGTTTTTGTTAGAATGAATGTTAGACAATACCAACAGACCGGAGAATTTTATATGTAACTTAGTTTCACTTTAGTCCCTTAAGTAAGGTGAAAATCTTTAAACATGGCAATATGTAATGCAGACATCCCAACAGCAACTTCTGATTTCTAGCACATAACAGAGCCACATAGTGGGAATTCTGGGGAAGCTTTAGGCAAAGCAGAAATGGAGATTTTGTTTCAGTGAAATAACTGAATATGAACAAGCAGAGTGGCTCTTCCTGGAGCTGTTCTGAGAGTCAGTTCCAATTATTTGTCTATTGTTACTACACTTCACACAACAAACATCCCTTTTCATATGGATGAAAAATGATGAGCAGCAGTTGGGGCTTTTGGGAAAGCAGGAGGGTTTCTGTACCATTATGAGGACTTAACTGGTCCTCAGATGGCTTCATAATTAACATTCCATGAAAAGTAAACGGGAGGCAGTTATCACTTTTTGGTCTTAGTATTTCAAAATATGTTATGTTTCCCATCATTTTAAGTGAGGTTAACCAGACTGAGTCAATCCATGGCTACTCAAGGTATTACAAGAAAAAACAGACATTGATTATCCTTAAAAGTGGTCTACCTAACAGCATATTCACCCTCACAGCAATCAAGAACAAATTTTCTTATGCCCCCAGGTGCTCACTCATCAAGCCTGCTAACACACATGTGCCCCTCATACTACTAAAGTTCTGATAACTTACAGCATCCAGATGTAGTAGAATGAGTGGCAAGAGTTAAGAAGAATCACACCCTCCCCAAAGAGTCACAAGAGCATGTCTGTCCAAACATACTTTTAGAGAGAAGATGGCACCTACCTCCAACAGCATTACAGCGAGATGTCATTTCCCAGAGGACCAAAGCCATGGAGTACACATCTGTTTGTTTGAAAGACTCCACGTTCTCCAGGTTCATCCTGGACTCCAGAACCTCAGGAGCCATGTACCTTGCTGTGCCAACCTACAGAAGAGCAGGAGAGGAGATTGGAGAGAGCTCACGAGTGGCAATTGTAATTCATGTTTTGGATTCTGCTGTGATTTAGCCTCAGCTTTCACAGAAATGGTGCCATTTGACATGTATCCAAAAATACAGGCCATACTTGGCACAGGTCATATTTTCTGCTGCCAGGAGAATCTGGCATGGTCCTGGCAACTAACTTACTTGCACCTCCCTTGGTAAATGAGGGGAAAAGGAAAAAAAAAAAAGCTCCCCCAACCCCCCCCAAAAAGCCCTTTTTTTAGTTCCTCAAGCAAATAATTTTGACACTAACAAGCTTTCTCACTCTTTGGCTGTTCAAAGATAAACTCTGCCCTTTGGGCCCAAAGCAATTGCTGTTCACTGACTGTCTTTCAGATAAGCAAAAAACCACATTGTATTCTCTTGCACTGCGTATTACAGTGTTAGCTGTTTCTTTTCATGGTAGCCTTAGAAAAGAAAGTGGTAAATGCAGGCCTGGCAGAAGAAAGCAAATACACAAATACTGAATGCAGAAGCACACATTTGAAACAAACCAACCCCTCCACACCCAGCCCCTTTGTTTGAAAAGCTCTCCACATAAACTTTATTCATACTGAGTAATTTTTAGCAATGATTTTAGCAGTTTTGCTGAAATCCAGATGATGACCTTGTGTTACAGAAGGTAATGTTTAAATGTCTGTTTTTATCAGAAGAAAGGATTTAAGGAAGAATTTTTGGATCACTCAGAATTTGCTCTCAAATGACAAACTCACACAGAGTAGGTGTAAAAAACACATGTATCCCCCTTGAAAAACTGCAAATATAAGAAGTCTTTGATCAGGCAAAGACAATTTCAAACCGAAGACTGGTTAATCACTGAGACAAACAAGGACAAATGCAGTAGGACCTGCAATTCAAATGAGCTATTTGTAGACTTCACTACCACAACCACTCCAGAGCCCAGCGGTAAGCAGGACTGCAAAAGATCATTTCAGTTACTGAGTCTGCAATTGCAGGCAGCCACAGAGTAAATGTACAGTCCCTGAGAGAGCCCCATGACTTCCATTTCACAAACAACAGAAAGGCTCCTGTGAGCTCAGCAGAGCACTGCTAACTGACAAACTGTCCCTGAAAACGTTCTAAACCAAAATATTAGTTCTGTGTGAAGTAAAAGTCAGTGTAAACAGACAGAGTTTGGTGGCACCTACATATAAAAATATAAATATTAATATGTGTATCAATACATAGCTAATTAAATTATTATGAATTAATTAACAACACATGTTCAGAATTTATACCAGAGTTTTCATTACAAGAGCAAATATTTAGAGATGGACTTGAAAAAACTTGATCTTCAAAGCATTCATAAACATCTCCTTGGCATCCTTGTACAGCAGTTGTGTGTCTTCCGTGTTACTTAGTTGAAAAAGCAACAACAGGGCAATTATATTTATTTGAGATTTCTTGGACTTGTTTGCATTTGGAGAAAGTGCCATAATCATAAGGGGCTTTTTTTTTTTTAGCCTTTTAAAGGTATTATCTATCATTCTAATATTATCTATTCTTCTAGATATCTGCTTATGCCTCCAAAGGATAGAAGGCTGACTTCACATGTGCTGGGTTTCACTAGGAGCAGGTTTACTCACATAAAACTATAATGCCATCAGTGCCAGCTGTGGCATAACATCACAGTATGAAGCATCTCCTTGTCAAACATGTCTGTGTGCCTTGCAGCAGCACCAACAAGCTCATCACACTTGTACAGTGCATAAAGAGGACCATATGCATATGCAGCTCTCTGATCATAACAAAGCTTCCATTGCACGTTTCTTACTGTTGCCATACTGTTAAGTTTTAAGGCTCTTTTAAGCCTCTTTGTTTATAAATACTGTCATATATATAAAAGACATATATATTATATATATATACATATTTTTATATATATATACATTTAAAAAAAATATATAAAAATACTGGCAACATAGAATTATTCTTCTTTTCATCCCAGGAACTGACAGATCAATGAGTACAACACACATATGCATCCCACCTTCAAACTTTTAACTTACCTGTCCACTGTTAGCCAAGTCATCCACAGACAGAGAAGGGTCCAGTCTGAGGGACAACCCAAAGTCACAGAGACAGCAAGTTAAATCATTTTTCACCAGGATGTTGGAACTCTTTAGGTCTCTATGCACGATAGGTGTTTTGGGACGCCCACAGGGTGTGTGATCACTGTGAAGGTGGGCAATCCCTCGGGCCAATGATCCACCCAGCTTCCAGAGGTCCTCCCAGCTGATAATGTGCCTTGTGAGGTATTCTTGCAAGTTTCCTCTAGCGTGGAAGGCAGTGATCAACCAATATTGTTTCCCAAGATCGGTCTTACGCTCCTCAGCTGTCAAGAATTGGAGGATGTTCTCATGCTTGAGGTTGACATCTGAAAAAATGTCTTTTTCGGTTTTCCAAGAGGCATATTCTTCATAGGGGAAGATCTTGACTGCCACAGTTTCATACTGCTCTGATGTGTTTTGCTTCAATTTGGCTTTATATACTTCAGCAAACCTTCCTTTGCCAACAACAATGTCCAACTCGATGGGCAGCAGTTCTGTGTTGTGGTTAATGTTGTTGGCACAGGTAGAGCTGATGTCTGAGCGGTCATCATCCAACATAATGGCACAGACATCACTGCAGTCGTTATGTTTCCTAGGCTTAACATTTTTCTCCCATGCCTTGTTGAGCTTCCTTTTCTTATGAGTGCGGTAGGCATAAAAGATAACAATCACAGCAACAGAAATCACCAGTAATGGGACAAGGCTTATGATTGTTACTTTGGAAATTTCATCTTTCTCCTCTGGCTTATGGGGGTCATCTGGAAAGAAGAACAGAAGGAGGGCATACATTAAATGATACAGGAGGCTGCCAAAAACTGTAATTTTTATCCAGCATGTGATATATAATTTCTTCCAATGACAGTCAGTAATAAAAATTAGCACAACTATCCTGCCTCCACTTACCAAGACTTCCCTGTCTGCTTATTTCCTAAGAAGCTGGACCTGAATGAGCAAGAACCTAATGTAATTTAATAGCTTTGTTATTCTCTCAAGCTCTTAATGTATCATGGATGAAAGTTTACTTTCCTGAAGACAATAACCAGTCTCCTGCCCTTACCCTGTCAATGTATTCTTGACAGATCTGCTTATTTGACCACTAAGTACATTAGTTTTTCTAAGAACTGGATTGATAAATAAGTAGCATGCAAATTCCCACTTGCTCAGTCATCATTCCAGATCCAGTATATTTCAGTCAGATCCATGTGAAGACATCCTCAGGAAGCCTGCAGGCTAATAATATTCAGGCACAGTATGTATGCCTGCATACACATCTTGAAAACCAAAACTCATTCTCATACTTTGATGGGCATGAACGAGTGCTGCTAGAACAAATTCAAACACCTGCATGCACACAGGTGTTTGAATCCTGCAGGCACAATAAGGTACATATGACACATATGAGAAGTGTCACCCACTTGTGCACCACTTACATGGCTTTATGTAAATGAAAACATCTTCTGTGTGTCACATGCTGGCTGTGCACTGGCTGCCCTATTGAAAAGCAGCGGATGGTTTGCTCCCAACTCCTCAACTAGTGCAGTCCACACACTGTCATATTCTTAGGTGGAACACAGAGGGATAGGGAATAGAAGAACAGAGACATATTCTAGAATAGGGATATGATCTGGGAACAATGTAGAATATTATTCTAGAGGTGAGAACTGATCTGTCACATACAGAATTGACCTAGTTTGGCATTTTTTAGGGAAGATAAACAGTGTCAAAGGAAGTTTAGTTCTGAAGGTAATGACAGAGGGTCAGAGTTTATCTGAACCCAATTTCATTGGGCACACAGAAATGTACTCTTCCAGCTTATTTGTTTGAGTCTGAGCAAATGTACTATATTATTTTTCCAAGAGAGAGGGAATTGATGGAAGGAGGCCTGAATGGACTATGATACCTGAAGCTGCAACCATAGTTAAGCAAGAGTCCTGTGTTAGTAGCATGACATACTGATGGATGCTTACAGCAATGTCATGGACTCAGGGTCTGTGTACCAGGCCAAATGAGTCAGCATGAAAAGCAAAAGTTTAATAAAGCCCTGAAGGGAAGTTGACACTAACTACATTAGCCACAAGCCTCTGTTTCCCATGCTCTGTGCCTCTCAAAATGAAGGTGCTGAAAGTGCTGGGGGAAAAGAATTTACAGTTAGAACAAGCAATACCTCTGACCCTCCAATTTCACTCATAATCACTTTTCCATTCGAAACACAGTTAGCTGGCAAACAGCAGGAAACATCAGCTATTCAAAGGCAGGTGACAGGACAATTGAAAAGTATATTCTTCTATATTTGGAAGAAGGCCGGAGTCTTGAACCAGGATGTGCTTCCTCTGGAAGGTTTATCAACCAGAGGTAGAGCAAGTTCAGTTCTAGCCTCTCTCACAGGGTTTCAAGGAAGAGGAAGTGCCTTTCTAGCACTGATGCTTCTGGCAACCACAGAACAGTGGCAATCACCAGCAGCACCTACAAAGAATTAATTTCTTTCATTTATGAAAAAGACGATTTTAAGCCCATCCTTTCTTTGACATCTCTACGAACCACAAATCCTTATTTTCAAGTGATTTCCCTTAGGAAAAATAAAAGAAGTATATTTTAAACTTTTAACATTTTTAAATTAAAAACCCCCAAACTTGAAAGTTCATCACAGATTACAGAAACCCTTTCTGCTTCTCCATGTGTTGAAGAGAGGAAAAAACTCAATTTTTAAAAGGCTCTTACTGGAGGAATATATCTAGAAGGTCCAATGTCACTGCTTGGAAAAAAAAAATATTACATTGCTCGTTCCTATGCACATTTCCTTCTCTCAGATCTGCTTTGTAAGGAACTTGGGAAACACTCCAGCAGACAAGAACTGACTATGTTGTGGGATGGCTGTTTTGAAGTTTTGGCTGCAGGCTGGCCACAATGGCATGGATGGAAGGTGAAGTGTGAAGTGTAAGAATCACATAACATAGTTTTGATCAACATTTGGGGTTCTCTTTTGTTGTTGTTTCCATTTTTTTTCTTGCCTACACAAAAGCCTGCTTGAAGTTGGACTCTGCTCTTGGAACTGAGTAATATCTCATCTATATCATATGGTATACTGTTAAACAAAGACAAACATGCCCTTTTAGGGCTTTCTGAGCCCTTTTTCTTTGCCACAGAGCTGCAATATGTAGCCTATGTAGCATATTTCAAATATGAAATACAAATGTCTTTCTAATGGAGGGACAAAATGTCCAAGATGTATTAGCTCTCTTTCAAATTCCTCCCCATGAATCCAGGCATTTGGAGGTAGTTGGCTCTATGTTCAGTTCTAACTGAAAAGAAACTCACTCGAAGCCATCACTCCTTGACTGTTATGGTTATCTGTCTGAGGGCTTTCTATCATTCCTATAAGGCCTTAGAGCAGGCTGTACTATTTTGGCCTACAGCTGAGAAGTCTCTAGTAGACTTCACAGCCCTTTTGGCTCTTCCCCTTTCTGCACGGGAGAAAGCTCTGCTTGGGGTGCAGGGGGATTTCTGTGTGGAAGAGAGAAACTGTTGATGCTGCAAATGTCACTTGGAAAAGAATTTAGAAAATGTTTTAATCAAAGCAGAAGCTGAGCAGTTTGGCCACTTCCCCTGAGCACTGTATCGGTCTGCAGCGCTGCTGCAAAGTGACACATCCACTTTAGCACCCTCCCTTGGAGGAAGCAAGAAGGCAGGGAGTGAAAAACAGATGCACATGCCCACCTGAAGCAGCAGGGATGAAGGGTGTGCCCATTCTCAGGTTGTAAGATAGCAGACAAATCCCACTCAAGCCTTGGGAAATGCAAGAACAAGCACCCAACAGGGAGGAGATTGAGCTACCTGCCAGCAGAACTAAAGGGGACAGTAGCAGCAAAGAGCTGGTAGCACTGAGGGCTGGTCTGAGCAAGGAACATCTGGAACTGCCTTAGATTTTGACTGCTGATATGAGCAGGACAAAATCAACCCTTCCAGCACAAGTTAAGGTTGGGCTACTACTCTTTTGAACCTGTGTGCAAAGTCAGGACAGCTGCAGAGCACAGCTGTAGGTTTGCATACCCAACATTTTTTTGGCATGACTACGGGAATTTAAGAATAAATATGTTCATTTGCTTACAAATAAGTACCTACGACTCATACTCCATAATTTCAAAAATGGGAGTGCAGCTTCCTTTCTGAGCACTGGAAAGTGCAAAGCCTGGCTGCAGAGGCAGGCAAGGCAATGGTTAAAAGAACAGCCTTTCTGGTTTTGCAAACAGGCTCCTAAATAACTTTCCCCACTCAGAACTATTTAGGTGGATCCCTCATTTCTTAAGCTTCAAAAGAGCCTATTAATATAGCACAACAATAGAGAAGTTGAGCTAAAAGAAAGCTTCCTGTATGTGGTTTAAACTACACACAAGCCATCTGCACAACCCTTAACACTACTTAAAGCTTTAGGGAATAGGGTTCAGGTGTCAAAGAAAATGGAAACATTGTACAGTCCCTGTTCAGTCAGGAAGTTTCAACACTGCTTTGCCTGGAAATTCTTTAGGTTGGATTAGGTGCCTTTGAACTTCAATGTCATTAAACTTTGGAAACATAAATAAAACAATGGCAATAAAATTATGACCCACACTTTAATGCACAGGGCAGCACTAATGCAGCAGCTAGTGTGGACAGAACTACTTCAGCGCTGTTTGCTGCTGCTACAAGTTCTAAAGTTGCTGCCTTACTCAACTGCTAGTCAAAGCCACACAGCAGGGCAAGAACAGCAGGGCAGAACTCAGGCTAAACTTACTGACACTGAGGCACTGTAAGCTTCTCTAGTGTCCTTAAAACCCACAGAAACACATGGCCACAAAATATGGGCGCAGACCTGGGACTGAGATCTAGGTGTTTTGCAAGCTCCTGAGACACAAAGCAGCCTTTTGAGCTAACTGGAGGATAATTCCATTTTGCAGCAATTCTGAGGTTTCAAAGTTTGATTTCAATTCCGCACTGGAATGAAAACTAACAGTGAAAACTAACACTTTTTGAATGCTTTTGCATAAACAGAATTCTGTTCAAATATTGCAATTTGGCAAGAGATGTGAGCACTGAATCCTCCCCAGTGAGGGGACTAGTCTGGGGTATGTGAGTTCCAAGTTCAAATCCTGCTCTGTTTCATTCAGTGAAGAGCTTTTCATCTCTGCTTTTTCTCAACTGGGCCAAAAGTGAGCTTAAATGTTACGTGAGTGCCAATTTATGGGCAAGACTTTAGGCAATACAATATGGAAAAGTCTGCCCATCTTCTTAGCACTACTTTCTGAATGAAAATAAAATGTTTCATTTTTAGTGAAATGAAGTTTGGGACAATTTGGTTTATCCCTGCTGAAGAATCCTCAGGTGACAATGCAATTCTGTAGTTCAGAGTCTAATGTATCTTATGTATGATTTTGGTATTTTCAGAACTAAAATGGCTTGGAAATCTTTGGTAAAGCATTTGGAGATGGGAAATGCTGATTTTCAAGACAGAAAGTCTGCTTCTGACATTTCCTTTAATTTTCTCTGAAATCCTTATCTTGAGGACAACAGTAGTCTGAAAGTTGACCCCACTTCTATGTTTAAAAACTTCTGATAATTTTACAGGCATTGGGCCCTTTTGGCTTCATGGATGGAGGTGGAAAGCTTTTCTGCTTGGGATGGGTGTGGGGGGGTGGGGAAGCTTTTTTCTTAGGAAGATGGTTGATCCTGACACAAAACACTTGGAAATAATCACTCTAGAATGGTGCACATCACACCAATTGGCATTTTTTTATCCTGACAAGTTCTTGAAAATATTTTACTTTTCCACCCTCACTGGAGATGAAGATTTTTTTTGTTTGTTTTTTAAACTCAATTTGGTTTTGGTTTTTTTTGAGCAGGAAATCAATTGCACCCTCCCTCAGCTCTATGCTGAACCATTTGATTGCAGAAGAAAGAAATTACTAGATTTTAAAACCACAGTGGACTCGTGTCTTGCTCTTCAGTGGAAAATTAGCGCTGGCATTCCTTGTATATTTTCCTGGAAGTTAAACAACTGCAGCCAATTCCTGAATTTGATAAGCATTTCTTTGGACTAGGTAATCCAAGTTTGTCAAGGCCAGTAACTTGTGTTTGATCTGTATGTCTTTATCTTTTAGTCTGGTCTGGCAAACCGGAACCAACCCTCAGAGCACTTAACGCAGGGCATTGTGCAGTGCCACCATTTTTCCTGAGTTAGTACAGTAAAGGTATGAGCATTTTTGGAGAGCTGTGGCACACTCATTGCTCCTCTCCCCTTGGGGCCAGTGGCTTTACCCTTGGCACATGACTACCCATGACCGATTTGGTGATCAAGGCATTTCTATTATGTCCAGGGAAAATTCCCAGTTATATGTGTTGCATGTTAGAAGAGCCATGCATCTGCATCCATCACCCGGTGGGAATGGCTGCATCTTAGTCATGGGGGTGGGAGGCAGGCCTCCTTTTGGCTTACTTCAGTGAAAGGCTGGGCCAGCAATGACAGAATAGATATTTTATCTATTGTAAGCAGAATTTAATTTTCCCACTGATTGCCAAGTATGCTATTCAGCACCCAGGTGGTTTAAGAAACTCTTAGCTCTAAGACAGAACAAACAGTTTGTTGCCGTTTTATTCCCTCACCGTTGGCCAGAAAACCCTAATTCCTTGGTTTGCTGGCACAGCACTCGTTTGTTTAAAACCTCCCACCCTTGGATGCATTCCCTTCTTATCTCTCACATTCTAACAGGTTAATTCACTGTGTGTGCACAGCATCCTTTACACATTTTGACCTTGCAGCTGAGGTTTCCTCATTGGTGATATGAAAGCTGACATATTCTAACTTCACATGATGTGACCACGTTTCTGTAGTACATGCCTCAGCTACGCAGCACAGCGTCTGCTGCTGCTGTTTGCCGGTGGTTTTCTGGAACAAATCAATCTCTCCAGTTTCAATATGTTCCAACAGATGCCACACATTAACCACTATTTTTACTCTCAGCCTGAGTTTCACCCCTTCAACCTTTCCCAAAATATTATGTTGCCAGTGTTAGTTACAGTTTGTTTCTGTCTGTAATTATTAAAGTCTCTTCCATGACAACCTGATAAAAGGTTGGCCACATTCCCACACTTATTAAGCTCTCAAGTGATGCAAATTGTAACAAATGTGCCAACCAGGCTGGAAGAACACTGCCTAGTTTGTTTTTACATAAATCTGTAACTGAGCTCTGCATGGTTATTTTCCTAGGAAGTAAACAATATAAATAACACAGTGCAAAACAAAATTTTGGCTTCTTTTGCCTCTTTCCATTCTATTTCCTTGCTTTCCCACTAAGTGAATCAGATGTTCAGTATTAGACAGCCTCTCCTTTGGTTACATACAGCTGCAGGCATTGGGTGGGACTCTGTGGCTGCAAATACCTAAGAGGAAACAGAGAACAATGCCAATATACACCCGGTGAGAGGCTCTGCACAACGTTATAAAATACTACTGACCTCTTTAATGGGGCAGCTGCAAGACAGTTACCTTCTGAACATATTAGTTGGATAACAGAAAAACAAATTAATGAAAGCCTTTGTTAAAATCCACTTGGAAGCAGTCCAGCTGCAATCATCTCTTCCTGCTGTTCCTTGAGCTCTGGACAACTCATCACATGAGTATTTATGGTCTGGCAGCTGTTTGTGCACAGATCTTAAGTATGCTCTTAAGTCTCAGATCCACTTATGTAATCACTAAAGATTTGACTCTAGTACAGAGAGGAAGAGGAGAGAAAGACAGGAAAAGACAAGGGCAACGTGTTAGAGAGCACTGAGAGATACCAAGTTAAGGAAAGAAAACATTATCCATATCTCCTGTGTATCTGGGTACAGAACAAGGCATCATGCAAGCATGCTTGTGGTGGTTCAGGCAGCAGAACAATCCCAGGTCTCCCAGGTAACAACCACAAAGAGTGAGCAATCACAGTACTTGACACACTGCAAATCCACAGGCTGTAATTTGTTTGGGCAAATGACTCAGTCACAATTGATTAATCAAATACTTTTGTTTCTTGCACTCTCAATTAGCAAACTCAGTAAGATCATGATCAATGTGAAGATTGTTAGCAGCACAACACTCTCCCCACCTCTGACACACTAGCTTCATTATTTTCATAAGTTCTTGTTGACCCATCACTCATATCTATCACTGTAGTTTTGATATTTCAAGGGAACTGTTTGGATGATTCAGATAATCACTATAGCTTCCATTGTTAGTGCCAAAGGTTTGTCCCATGTTCTGACAGGGTGGGGTGGGAATGGAACATGAGGAATAAACAGTCTACCTGAACAATCCCACAGACATCTCAGTTGCAAGCTGCATGGAGATCTGCATAGCATGGCAAGAGAGGTGAGGATGAAACATAATCTTCATGTAAGTTATCAGCATAAAACAACTCTGAATCAATCAGAGATGTACTGCAGGTCTGAAAATCCTGTTTCCAAGTTTTGGTAACTGCATTTTTGCTTGGATCTGAATTTGATGCCCAGGATAACAACTACATACATAACACCGGTACTTCAAGGATTTGCTTTCCTGCCTGCAGTCACTCTTTTGCACCGTGCTGAATGTGTCTGAATGAGCTCGCACAACAGGGAAAAGCTGGACTGCATAGCAGGTAGGGTCATGCCTCAAATAACATACAAATATCCCATAGCTTTAGCTGCAGTGAGTGACTGGCCACCTCTGTTCATGAAGAATACGTCAGATGTGAGGCTAGGAAAAGCAGAGTCCTCCTTAGTCGCTTTGGATAAACAAGTCTTGACCTCAGCCAAATAGCTTAGGATTGTTAATAAAGAAGAACTTTGTTAGGCATTTGTCATGCTTGCATTGGCTGATGAATAGAGGCTGGTAGATGGTCTGGGGAAAGGAAGGCTGAAGAACAAAGCTGCCCAAACACCAAGGAACTGTGCAAACGGCTACAGGCAGACCTAGTTCATCATAACAAGTCAAAATATAAGTAGGCAAAGCAAGATGCAGAAGATCTACCAGACACAACCGGACATTAGGTAGGATGGTAGTCCAATCTTGCACTCATCTTTTCCATGACTGGCCTCCTATCTGCTACCTAGCCAAGTTGTAGCCAGCCAGGGGCTTTTTTCCCCTCGATTTTGGCTAACCTTTGCCAGTGGTTTTGCTCCCTGGCTTTGCCTTCTGGGAACACTGACATTAGACATTTGAATAAATAATAATTAAAAGACGTTGGCATTGAGGTTTGCTGTAAGAAGCATTTTTCCACCACAGGGTGGTGCTTACCAGTCACACACAGCTGCTTGCCAGTTACCCACAAGTTTGGCAAAAAATAAAGGTATTAAAAAATAAACAGAGTCAGATTTGCAATGGCTACCTGTGTCCTCTGTGTTATTTCTCGAGAACTATGGAACATTGTGTGGAGTGATTCTGCACACAGTTATTTTCCACCAGCTGCCAGTGGCCTGAAATGCCAGGGATCTGAATCAGGCTCAGAATCCCCCTGACACAGCAGAATGACAGGCATGTTTAGGCACATATCTGAATGTGTCTTGCTTATTCTGCAGATTGGCAATTTAAACAAAAGTCAATACAAGAAACAGGCATTTGATTTGGATGTGTCTAGGTGAGTCACAACACCTTCTACTACCCAAAACCTTTAGATATTGTGTCTAAAAATGGAGGCAGATTTATTGTTCACCGTCAAGACTGATACAAACCAACAGTAATATAAACCAATTCTGTAAGCAGTTACAGCTCAGCTGTGAATCATCTGAACATAGTGACTAACCTCTGGTGGAAATTAGAACTTGTTGCCTTACTCACAATTTTCTTTTTTACATCAGAAAGACCAAGAACAATCTAAATATGGTCTGTCTTAAGTGTGCACCCAGGAGGAAGAAGAGCCAGAAGACTGATCATTTATAGCAAAAGCTTGAAAGGAAACAATTAACAGGTGAAAAATTACTTATTTACTAGCAGAAACTGTAATGATAAAAGAGTACCATCACTTTTTTTGAGCAGGCTTTTTTAGACTAGCTTTTGTCTACCCTCTATAAACCATAGGATGTGCAAAAAAATTTGCAAAAATGCTTGCTGTGGTTTACAAGAAACCTAAAGACAAGAAAAAGGCAAGAACAATGTACAGAACTGATCTGGATGACAGTCATTCCAAAGGCAAAATTATTACAGGCTATTATCTAGTTGTCTGGAGGAGTCGTGGACCAGCTGGCTGTGATGTTCTGCTCAAAGTTAAACACAGACAGGAAACCGCATGTCTGATACTGTAAAAATCGTTTGTCTTCCTGCCATGGCTAACCAGGCAAGCAACCCAAAGGGGCTGTTTTCATTTAAAAGAAACACTCATCCACAACAATAAAAAGAGAATGGTAAAGCCTCAATTCTGCCTCCTTCCAACTGCAGTTAATACCTGCATTTGTGAATGTGCTGGAAGTGTTACAAACTCAAGTTTTACTTTACTCCAATTTTTATCTGTATGTATGTTCTTAATGCATGTGAATGTAGAACACTTGTTTTCATAAGTCAGGTAGACTGCGTACAGCATATGACTTACAAGGGAAAGCTCTACTCTACAGAAGTGAATGGAATTAGGGTAAAAATACTACTACCATAATTCCTTTTAGCCTGCTCTGAAGGTGTGAGGACTGCAGAGTTGACCAGAAAGAAGGCACTTGATGTTGAATTTATAGTACAATTTTCAAAAAGGTACACACAGAAGATACACATTTGTCAGAGCAATTGTATTCAGCTACACGGCTTCAGGAGAAACAGCTATAACGTGACTCACTTATAACACATTAGCCAAAATCCACAAGGGTGTGGTTCACTTTGAACAAAAACCTCTATGGACAGTAAGAATGATCAGAGGACTAGAAGATCTGTCATATGAAGGCTGACACAACTGGGTTTGTACAGCCTTGAGAAGAGCAGGGAGACCTCACAACCATGTACAAGTACATAAAGAGCAGCTATCATGAGGAGGGAGATTTTGTTTTTACAAAGAGTTACATGGTAAAGACAAAGGATAATGGGCACAAGTTGCTACTGGGAAGATTTGGACTGGATGCCAGTAAAACATTTTTCACCATTCAAACTATTAGACACTAGAATAAACTCCTTCCAAGGGAAGTGTACGATTCCCCTACATCAGACAGTTTAAAGGCTGTAATGGTTTAGTGCAAGGGCTAACCTGACTGCTCCCCCAACACAAAAGGGAGGGGAAGAGTAACACACAACTCAGGGTTGAGATAAAGAGATAAGATCTTAACATAACGTATCATAATGCATAATTACCTTAGCTAATAATCTAATTAATATAATCTAGTAATACAATGCATGATTACCTTTTGTTAGCCTATTTGCAGAAGCAGCACAGTGAAATATAGCAAAAACCCCAAAAGGAACCAGCAGCTACCCAACTCCCACCCATCTCAATGCCATCCCTGAAGAAAAAGGCAACACCCCAAAATCTGGAAACCAGAAGCGGCAACTGGAACAGGAAGCCTCTCATATTACAATCTGAACTTCATGCCCCATAATACTTTGCTCCAGTCAGCACTTTCATTTTTGATGCTGACATGACTGCAGCATGGTAAGAACAGTAGCAGATTCAACTCAATCCATGACAAAGGCCCAACTTGACAGGATGCTGGGTCATCTCATTTAAATTATATTCTCACCCTGAAAGATTGGGCTAGATAATCCTTGAGGTCCTTTCCAACCTGGTGTTTTATGAATCTATTAATCTTTTCACTGGGAACATGCTCACATGCAAAATCAAGACAATCTTAGATTTAGGTCCTGGGTCTACCACCTGAACTCCCATTAGCACCAGTATTTCCTCCAACTCCTTTAAAGGCCACTCAAGTAATGGTTGATCATATAACTGTGAATCAGCAGTCAGATTGGTTTCAAATCAGCCACAGGGAGGGTATGAGAAAGAAGCATCTGATGCGGATAGTCTGGGCAAAAGAGAGGCAAAGACTTTCTAGCTTGCTTTTGGCTAATCTTGTGTGTTTATACAACCTAAACTAGTTCACCCTCTTGGATGGCTGGGAAGCCACTCACATAGTTTATTTCCTCAGTGCACTCATACACTGTGTTTTCCAGTAGTGGAAACGTATTCCAACCCTTTGTTATCTTAGGTAATGAGGATTTCACAATATGCCTGTCTGAGGAACTTGGAGGTGATTGAGGACAGGTTCTGTGTGCTGTACTCATTTAGAAGTGTGTGCACACAAAGCTCCCCACAGAGGCCTCACACTTGCCTGTTACAGACCTGACTTAGTAAGAGAATCACTGTGGAATCCAGCAGATAGGACACAAAGTGAGGTGTGTACATTGTATACGCACATGCGCACATCTGTTTGTGCAGCATGAAGTCCACTGTACACACCTGTACTGACTGTATTTACTCTATTTGCAGTAGTATATACAAGCATTTATGAAGCAGAACAGGGACAGGTGATTTGGTCTACACTTGTGATTTGCTCTATACTCAGACTTCACTGGTTTAACTTGACTCACATAGACATCCTTGTGTTGTAGTAAGGATGAGGTAGCACATCCACCAGTAAATGAACCTTCCAGCTACTTCATGCCCACCAGTGTACAAGTGCAAGTTATCAGTTACAACAGAGAAGTTGACTTTGAAGTCACATCCTACCGAGTTACTCAGTTGTATCTGTATATGGAGATGCCATACTATGGCAATGTGGCCTTTTAGAAATTGCAAGACCTTAAATATGGCCTCTTATTCATGCTTTATAATGTAATTACTGAGTTGCATTTTAGTGTGTCAACAGAACAGCTCTGAACATCTTGCTTTCATCTTTCTTTTCATCAACTTTTAAGTGTAGTGTCTTGAGCTGAGCAGCAGTCTTACTTCAAAAGGACATTGTGGCAGAAATAAATACCCTCTGAACACACACACACACACACAAACAAAATAAAGAAGAGTTTGAGATTTTGCAAGATGAAGTTTTCCTCCACAAAATGTGATTCCAAATCCCATTGGTACGACACAATTAACATTACTTGCAGAGTTATTTACTTAACCTACCTGGTGGAAAAATGAGCATATCGTTGCATTCTTCACCTGTACAGGAACACATGAACATCAGTCCTCCATCTTCCTTCTTTTCCCTCATGAAACACTGCTCTGAGCTGGAGTCATCCAGTACATGACCATACAGTGTTTTCTGGGGATCGTGGCATATTGTTTCTAATGTCACATTTTCATCATTCTGTCTCCTAAAAATTAAAAGAAGAAAACTTGAATCAATGAAGAAATATTTTACAAAAGGAACAGAGAATAGAATAGAATAGAATAGAATAGAATAGAATAGAATAGAATAGAATAGGAATAGAACAGAATAGAACAGAATAGAATAGAATAGGAATTAACCAGGTTGGAAAAGACCTTTGAGGTCATTGAGTCCAACCTATCATCCAACACTATCTAATCAACTAAACCATGGCACCAAGCTCCCCATCCAGTCTCTTCCTAAGCACCTCCAGTGATGGTGACTCTATCACCTCCCTGGGCAGCCCATTCCAATGGCCAATCACTCTTTCTGTGAAGAACTTCTTCCTAACATCCAGGCCAAACCTCCCCTGGCACAGCTTGAGACTGTGTGCTCTTGTTCTGGTGCTGATTGCCTGGAAGAAGAGACCAACCCCTACTTGGCTACAACCTCCCTTCAGGTAGTTGTAGACAGCAATAAGGTCTCCTCTGAGTCTCCTCTTTTCCAGGCTAAGCAACCCCAGCTCCCCTCATCCTCTCCTCACAGGGCTTGTGCTCCAAAGCCCTCCCCAGCTTTGTTGCCCTTCTCTGGACATGTTCCAGCAAGTCAACGTCTTTCCTAAACTGAGGGGCCCAGAACTGGACACAGTACTCAAGGTGTGGCCTAACCAGTGCTGAGTACAAGACTATGTCTGCCCAAAATCTGCCTCTTTTGTGAACTTCTATGGGATTTGAAGAGCATCATATGTTCCTCTCCAGCTTTTCTGAATGGGGTAAATTTGGCTGTCTGGCATCCTCACACTGGGACATTAGTACAATGGCACAGCTATTCGTGTATCATATTACCACTAAGGTCCAATGACTGCCTTCAAAAAAATCTCACCCAGAATTATTCAAGCTCATGCTCAATTAACTGCTGTGAACTTCAGAACATACTTTTGGGTTTTGTGGTCACTCTGAAGTCAGTAAAAATCTGTGGGGAGTTATGATAAAACCAGAATAATTTCCTCAAAATCTGAGGAATTTCTAGCAAGCTGATCTTTATGTTTTGCTTCTGAATCTGACATTCAGTGCAATTTCTGCACAGTTATCCTAATAATAATAATAATAAACAACCACATAACAGTTGCAAGCTAGAGTTGCAGTGCTGTAAGAGAAATATTTAAAGATGATAATCTGTATCATATTCCTGCATTTTGTCCTGGTCCACAGATTTTATTTATTTCATTGACACATGACTCAGAGGCAAGTAGCACTTCAAACACAGTCCCCAACCCCCATCTGTCTAAATTGGCATGAAAAATTCAGAATGTATCTTAAACTGCACTACAGCCACGTTGTATGGCAATAATGGACACTGACCACTTGTTAAAGGAGCACAGGAAAACTATACCACAGCACAGTGGGCTGATCCTGCATTTCAAGTGTCTATTCTCAATTATGCTGAGAAGACTCTTCAAGCCAATGGACACAACAAATCCCTCAATAAATGAATTAATTATTTCTTTCTGAAAGTGGTTCTCATTATGTTCTTGAATCAGCAATGTTGGAAATACTAATTTCTGATCCTTTTGCCCACTTATGAACTCATTACTTACCATTTCTGAAAGTGCAAAGCACAGTTTTTAGACTAGATTGCAAGTTTAGAGTCAAAAAATCCTAATCTATGCCTCCATCAGAGTCAGTACATACACAGAACATTCATTTTTGTTACTATTAAGAAAAAGTATATCTACCTATATATGCTAAATAATCCTCCCGTGATAGATTTACATAACCCAGTTCACTTGTGAGAGAGAACAGTCTTTCTTCAGTAAGTACTACCACAATTCTCTCTGGGTCTCCAATCTGTTTCTGCTGAGTGCAGTGGGTGGATGCATCTTAATGGTCTGACTAAAAACACACCTCTTTTTCAGTAACTGTGTAAGCTGGAGCAGAACTGCTTCAGAAGGAAAAAAACACCACTGAACATTTTACATCAGAATTGTTAACCTCAAGTATCTTTCAGTATGCTGAGCACAGATGTGAGTTTGAAGCAAGAGAGCAATGCCTCAGCTAGGCAGGTAGCTGAGACATTAAGAATATCAGAGTGATCAAGGAAAGGACTAAATAATGATGAAAGTGTTTGTGCTCCACTTCCCACCTCTATGAGGAAATAACTTACCATATAGCCACGCAGACTTCACTATTCTCCTCACAGATAGAAGTGATGTTGCAGTTGCTCCTGCACTGGTGTTGGTTTGAGCAGGTTGTTACTTTAATGTCACAAAATTTGCATAGCTTTGGCATTTGAATTCCACTTTCTTTATTTCTGTCTACAGGTGACATAATTTCAGCTTAAAGAAAAAAAAAAAAGAGAGAGGAGGAAACTCAGTAATTGAGTAATTGTAAATTATCAATTTGTGTTACTGCTCATTCTGAAGACAAAGTTTTCAGCAGCAGCAAATATTCCCTCCCACCTTAAATTAGAAAATCTTTGATATTTCATAGTGACCCATTTTCATTACAACAGGGCAAGTGCCACAGTGTCAAGATAAAGTTAATCAAAATAATTTGAATAGTTCAACCAACTTCTACTGAGTTCAGATGGAGTAAAAGTTGCTTTGTAATTTTGCAGAATTAAACATTATGAGTCCAGTTTGCACTGAAATAACTACTCTGCAGTCACCCATTTGCATCATTCACAGGCAGTATATTTGTCCCCATGTACAAAGCATTGCATCATGGTTGGTGTGCCAAAGAAACTGTGGATACCATGGATACCATAGGAAATGCATGCTAGGTGGGCGACATCATTACAACATGGATCATGGTGAATCTTGCAAGTTTGTCTTTACCAATCTGAGGCATAGCCTGAGTGTCAGCCCTAATTTAATTACTGTTCACATTGTAAAACACAGAGTTGGAACTGACTTGCAGTGTAAGGTAGATGAGGTGCCAGAAGTTGTTGGTGACACCCAAGCTAGTAGAGCAATAGAACATCTGTGCCGCTCATGCAGCGTTATGGAGCCTTCCTGGGCTAACTCAAAGGGACTTAGACGAATTTGTAATGACAGCCTGTCTTGTGGAAATCTACTTTGACCCAACAGCTACATTTCTGCACTCAAGCTTGAAGAATTACTTGCTTACTTGTTCTGAGTCTTAGTACACATCATCTGCCTTAGAGTGTCATAGAATGAATAAGGTTGGAAAAGACCTCAGAGACCATCAAGTCCAACTTATCAGCCAACACCTCATGACCAACTAAACCATGGCTTCAAGTCCCACGTCCAATCCTTTTTTTAACACCTTCAGGGACAGTGACTCCACCACCTCTCTAGGCAGCACATTCCAATGGCAAATCACTCTTTCTGTGAAAAACTTTCTCCTCACCTTGAGCCTAAACTTCCCCTGGTGCAGCTTGAGACTGTGTCCTCTTGTTCTGGTGCTGGTTGCCTGGAAGAAGAGACCAACCCCCACCTGGCTATAACTTCCCTTCAGGGAGTTGTAGACAGCAATAAGGTCTCCCGTGAGCCTTCTCTTCTCCAGGCTAAAAAACGCCAGCTCCCCCAGCCTCTTCTCATAGGGCTTGTGCTTGAGGCCTTGTTGCCCTTCTCTGGACATGTTCAAGTGTCTCAATAACCTTCTTAAATTGAGGGGCCCAGAACTGGACACAGTGTGGTAGCAGTATGGCAGAAGATACTTTTTTGTCCCAGGGTCTGAATTGTAGGAGATATATTTTTAGTTTAAGAACTCTTTTGCCGAGACAGTGTGACTATAAGGAAGAGAAAATGCCATTTTTTTTTTCTCCTAAAGCTAAAATGAACATGCAACTATCTGCAGCAGTTTCAGTCTAACTCATTTTGTGTTATATTTAGAAAAATCAGGTTGAACCACTTTAAGGAGATGCTTCATATATACTGCCCTTCTCTTGCAGCCATCTGTGTGTTAAAAGCGTGTTCATGTTGCTCTCTGTGGTCAAATGTTGCTAGTCAACCAATAACAGGCAACCAGGGATTCATAATTTCCCCTTCTCTTCTCCATTAGCTGAGAAATCAATTTTTTTTCCTTCTAGAACGTCACTACTTACTACCATTAGAATATTTTATTACAGGAATTAAATATACAAGCTTTTTCCAGGAGGAAATAAAAAGGCCTCTTGCTGGTATTTTTCAATGGATTTCTGAGCCATTGGGAGAGACTGAGAAAAAAAAAGCCTTCCCTCTTCAGGCAAATCACACATCCTTCTTATCACTAGTGGCTCCGGTACTGACCTAAGGTCTCTGATCTTACTGGTGGTGTAACAAGTGCCAATTAGTTTAATTGTATAGAACAAGATCATACACAGGCTATGATGAGCTCACGGAGAGCACTTTCTCAGGAGAATGCTGGCACTATGTTATGGGCCAGCCGAATTTTAAACTCCAGGCAAACATTTCTTGTTCTTAATTACTTGTGTTGCAACAACTCCCAGAAGCCATGCAAAGAACAAAGCATCATCGAAGCAGGTGAGGTAAGAATTCAGTAAGTCTTGAATCTAGTATGCTATAAAATGTGTTAATATAAAGATCATTATGGCAAACTTCTCTTCTCTTCTGCATGGTACCTCTTATTTGCCACACGCTGAAAAAAATAATAGCTTCAATGATTTATGTAGGTTCTGGTAATGATCAAAACAATCTGATAATGAGGGACTGTCCCTCTACCCAGTTAAAAGACAATCCATGGTCCTAAAAAACTGGATGAACACCACAGGGAGAGATGAAGTGACTCACCCAAGTCACACAGGAAACCTGTAGCAGGGTGGCAAGTGACTCACAACTGAACACAGAAGAAAGACATCTGCTGCCCAAACTGCAAAGGCTTTTACTGCACCTTCACTGCTTTCATCTCTGAGCTCACATGGCTCCATGTTTCACTGGGCAGCTGTGTCACGATGGTTGCTTCTGTCACAGGCCTGACTCACTCCTCTCTAATGCCTTCAGCATTGAAGCCAAAAGACACGTGAAGGGGGTTCCTTAGATAAACTGATTAAAGCACATTATTTCACTTGAGAGGAAGGGCTCGTTCCCATGCTATCCCTGGTCAAGACAGGTTCTGCCAAGACTCACCCACTGGAACAAACAGATGAAAGTATGTTTGGATCGCTTCCAAGAAGGGCCCTCCAAACTAAGCAACTTGATTAAAAACAAACAAAGCCCTAAAACCAAAACCAACCAAACAAAAAAAGGCAAAAACCAACCCAAAAACTATCTGTAAAGCACCAATCCACTGCAAGGTCACAAATGTTAAATTTCTAGGGTTTCTTCCCTGCTTCTACATCTGATTTAAAGTGAGACTGTAGTTTAGTTTCCCTAGTATGGTCACATTGCTATAGCAGGTGTTGGTGCACTGTTCATTAATGTAGCTTCAACTTACCCACTGTAATAACCTATCTAGTTCCAAACTACAGCCAAGTTTGACTTTTTCCTATCAGGATAATGGCAAAATCAACCCCTGCAAAGGGCCTGAGATGAAATCCGGCATCAGATATGAGCCCTAATTTCACTCACTTCTGTTTTTAGCCTGCTACTAGACTCTGCAGGCTTAGAAATCCAGGAAATTGGTGTCCTTCCAAGTCACATGAACTCAGACCTATCTCTAATCAACAAAATCCTGCTTGGAAAATGACAAGTTGGTGGAGTTCTTCCCTAGTGAAGTGTATTCAGTAATTCCCTAGAGGGGACCACAAGCAACAAGTTCATGACCAGGAAGATTGCTTCTCTTCCTGTAATAACTTGAATGGCCAAGTCTAAAAATGCCTGATTATCCTGGTGTGCATTTTATACCCCGTCAGCCACTTCCTAAAGGTTTTTTCCCATTTGGACAACTAAAGCCACTTGAACTGTGGACAGAAGCAACCTGTCATTTTGCTTGGAGGAAAAAGAAAAAACAGGTTAACAGAGAAAACACTGATTTGCACATCTGAAGGACACTATCCCAAAATGTGCACTTTGTCTTATAAAATTTCCTTTTTGCCATCTACTGTCTAAAGTTAGCTTTGTTATTTTGACTGCTACAGGAAGCCTAATTTTAGTTTTACTTGCTTCCTTGTCCATGGAGAGGACTCCATATAAAAGACTGGTTTCTTGGCTATGAAGCTTTCAACCAACCAGTTCAGTATAAACAAGTCAATGTAGTTAAAATGCATGGAACACTCAAGCCACCATGTGGGCTGGCTATTATGGAAGAGACACTAAAGCAGCCACATAAGGAATACAAAGTCTGGTAGGTCCAGGCTTTCAGAACAACCTTTATACTCTATAGCTGCCAGTTCTGGGCTTAGTGATTTGAAGTGGAGTATCACTCTGTGATATATACTCCCATACTTACTATATGAGTATAAACTCACACAGTCCATTCTGTCTTGGATACTGCTTTGGATTACAGTCTTTATTTCAACTATTATGTACCCCAGTAAATACCCAGGATTACCATAGGCACATGACTTCTGTGACTGTTTTTATTAAGATTAACAACAATGATTATAAAGAGTGATGAGACAGTCTCTATAAAGCCAATATGAGCTATCTTTTATGTGGAACTAAAACATGTCAGAGGAAGACAGTTTCCACAAATGTTTAGCTCAATTAACTATCCTTGTGGTAGGACACAAGAAAGCCACATTCCTATGGGTTCTTTGACACAATCTCTCCACCTCAACCTTATATAGTCAGAGATCACTGATGTCACCCTGGTCTGCCTCTAGCAACTTACTCCCTGTTTTTTCTCCCCTCAGGTGTTTCACCTCTTCAGTTTCATTTTGATCTTCAGCCTTCTGGATTGGCACAACAGCTGCCTTAGTCAGTACTTAAAGATATGCCTTTAAGTGTACCAATTGCATTTTTACTTGCAAAGTGAATGAGACCTTTGTGATGCATTCATGCCTGATTAAACACTGGGGCTCTGCAAAAGGTAAAGACCAAAATAACTTCCTTGTAATGAACACACTTCATGAAGTACTTGGAGGAGATGACGCACGTCATGGCTTCTCCCTACCTGATAACAGCTCTTGCCCATCATGAAGAAAATGCAACTCACATGTATTAAATGACAACAATACAACTGCTGATGCAAGGAGACATATACAGCCTTACAACCCCTCCTATCACAAAGAGCCACAATGAGATGAGGGAAAAGAAGGGTATGGCCAGACCCACAGGCCTTCAACCCTAGGCTACAACCCACTCTTCAGCCATGACTGAGAAGTCTGCTAAAAAGAAGAGGGCAAGCTAGGTAAGCTGTTCTGACAAGCCAGATCTAGCCACTAGTTTGGCCACCCCTAGCTAAAGTAAGGCCAAGGTAGAAGAATTGGTTCACAGCAGGAAGGTCACTGATGAACTGCACTGAAGTATGTGAAACTATTTCCCATCTACAGGCAGGCAAGGAGTGGGGGAAGGTATGTGCAAAGGTAGATGACAAAAGGAAAAGCAGCAGGAGCTAGAAACTTCCTTTAACTTGTCCCTGCAGTGGAAGTGCCTGGGTTTTAACAACAAATGGAGCTGGCAAAACTTGCTTTAGGGATTGCTGCAGGCACTGACACAGAAACAAAATCAAATCTGGCAGGAACTGCAGGGAGGGACAAAACCAGAGAAAATAAGAGAGGAACGGCATACTAAGCTGGAGATTTTGACAATAATTATCGTATTTAAAGCATTAAAATAACACTATTTTTATCCACTACTTTCAAAAGAGCTATCATTAGCAGTTTCAACCACGGGCCGGACTCTTCTCACCGATACAGTGCAGGAGAACTGCCTCAAACATGCCTAAGAATAGAGCTTGCTGCTGTGACTCCTGCCCAGGAGTGCAGGTGTGATGAGACCTCAGCTCCTCACTTACAGCAGAAGTGTGAACACATTCTGAAAACAGGGAATGAAACCAACATTATTGTGATGCTTCAAATAACGAGATGGATTTTTAGCTGTGGATTTTTAACTTGCTGCTCTCATCTGTATTTTTTGGCCACTGTTAGCACTCCACGGTAGGTGAAACAAAAGAATACTGTCTCCAGGCAAAAAGGCTGAAAAAAAAAATTCTAAATGATGGCTTCCCATCGGGCACTCAAAGGGACGTTTCATCTTCTTTTGACTTTTACCCCACAGCCTCTCTAACACAGCCAGTAAACAGCATACAGCACTGGAGAACTGTGTGTGATACAACATGAAGGTCAATTTATTCAACTGTGACTACAGGGTCTAGTTTTTTTTGCTGCATAATGCATTAACTTTGGAATTTACTGGAAGCTGTCTCTGGTGGTTAACTCCTTCTGTGACTTCAAATACACAGTGAAGATCAAGTACAGCAATGCTCCTCTGGTTCAAAAGATCAGGAAAAACAGCTTTCCTGCTTTGTTAGAATAAGCATCATTTCTGGTTCAGAACTGACATCTGCACAGCAAATTCTGACCTGTCCATTAAAAAGCCTATCTTGCAACTTTACCTGCTTTTGTATTCTTGCCTGCCCAGTGAAAGCTGCCACTACTTCACATGAAATAGAGCTGAAATATTACGAACAGTTCAGCTTCCTACAAATGTTACTTTTCCAACTTACCCAGCAGTCATTCAAGCATTATACAATTATTTCTCTGATATAGGAGGAAGCAAAAAATTTTTTTCATGACAAAAGTCTCTCGGTGGCAAAACTCCCAACATACAAAATACACACAACTGGGAACAATTCTGACTCAGAAAAACACAAATTTTCCTCCACTCTCAACTTCAGAGCTTCACCAGAATAAAATCATGCAGTTGGATCATCTAAGCAGGTTGAATGGAGTTTCTGAACCCATCATCTCTCTCCCTTTGGTTAGTTAAGAAAGTCTGTTTTTAGGAACACTCTCCTCTTCACTGCTGCCTCCTCAACAGTCACACCACCACCAATCTTCTTCAAAATACTGTAGGGTACTTCATTCTTCATAATGGCATTGGGGAGGGTGAATAATTTGTCCTAAAAGAGATATATATCTCCTTCAAAACCTTAGATTTCTTCCCTTGATATCTTACTACAAAAGAAATGAGGAATGTTGACCTTAAAGAGTCATTCAATCTTATTTTCAAGGGCCTATTTATTAAACTCTCAGTTTCCAACAGGGACATTCAGGAGTCCACCCAGTACCAGAACAGTACTTCAGGACATTTCCTAATAATGTTATGGCCAAGCTATTTCTATTTGCCCTGAAGTATTCCATAGAGACACATCCTGGCACTTTGGTTTATCTGAAAGGCTGAAAAATCCGTGAGATGGTAACAAAATTAATCATATTCTTAAATAATCAGTGCTGCTTACCTAAAGTTATTCCTTCTGCAAGTGTTGTCCCCTAAGTGTCTGTCTTGTGGTATCTACTTAATGTAAAACCAAATCTAGCTGCCTTTTTTTTTTATTATTTATTTATTTAATTTTTTTTTATGCACATCCTCACTGGACAGGCTGCACAAGGGAGAAAGACAGGGAAGCCTTGAGGTTTGTATCAGAGGGCAAGTGACCTTATCTTCTACTAAGTATCTCTGCACCAGAACATATCAGGATCTGTGGTAAGAGCAAAGAGGCTAACTTCAAAAGTGTTATGAGTTTCACAGAATTACTGAGGCTGGAAAAGACCTCTGAGATCATTAAGCCAAGCCTATGACTTAACACCATGACATCAGCTAAACTATGCCACCAAGTGCCACATCCAATCTTTTCTTAAAGTCCTCCAGTGACAGCGACTCCACCACCTCCCTGGGCAGTCCATTCCAGGGCTCAATTAGCCTTTCTGTGAGGAAGTGCTTCTTCATATCTAACCTAAACCTCCTTTGGTGCAGCTTCATACCATGCCCTCTTGTTCTGTCACTGGAAGAAAAGCCTGACCCCCATCTGACTACAACTTCCTTTTAAGTAATTGTAGGGAGTGATAAGGTCCCCTCTAAGTCTCCTCTTCTCTAGGCTGAACACCCCCCAGCTCCCTCAGCCTTTCCTTACATTTTTCCCTCCAGCCCCCTCACCAGTTTCATCACTCTCCTCTGAACCACCTCCAGCACCTCAATATCCTTCCTGAAGTGAGTGTCCCAGAACTGCACACAGGGAGGTCTCGCCAGTGCCAAGTACAGGGACAGAATCCCATCCCTAGTCCTGTTGGTCAAACTATTCCTTGTATACTGTATTGCCAAACCTTGCCATTCTTCCAACGGGGAATTGCAGTTGTGGTACCTGTGATGGACAGAGTAACTGAACACATGGCTACAGATCCAACTTCTCCCTTACACAGACAACTGTTGTGCTGGCTCACCACTGTGACACAGGAATGGGCAGCCACATGGTGTGCTGTGGAGATTGAGCCCTGCCCTCAGCTCCTACAGGTCACTGCACAACTAAAGCTGCATAGAAATCAAAAATAGTAACATATTTGCTTGGCTAAAGGCAAATGACACTCCTACAGGGCTTTACTTGTAGTTAGTATATAGTCTTGTCACACTTAAATTTCTGAACAGCCTCAGGTAACTGCCAGCCTGGCATACACACACCACCACAAGAGTTTACCCGATTAAAGGGGTGGCAGGTTTATAGTTTTACATATGGATCTTCAAATCCTTTTAAAGCTGATTTACTCCACTATGGGTTACACTAGGAACAAGGCCAGCCAGTGTCAGAACTGAGAATTAGTGCAGACAAAGTTGTTGTGGTTTACTCAATTACCTTTAAATCAGCTATAAGCTCAAGAGCTGTGAATTCAGTCTGTGGAAAAAGCTTTCATGTTATTTGACTATCTACCTGCAGCATTTTCAACAGGAATAAGTAAGGTTAAATAAATGGCAGAAACTCAGCTCTTCCAAATGCAAAATGGTAATAATTTAAAGACTGATCTCTACGCTGGCAGCAAGCAGCAACTTGGGTGGCAAAAAGCCAAAACCTTTCTCCTGCACAGTTAACTCTTGCTGAAGTTGACTCTTGCTACAGTTAAAACTCTTGCTATAGTTAAACTCTTGCTAAATCTGCGTCCAGTGGACTCTGGAGTATTCAAAAGAGCAGACTAAGATAAATAAATTGCAGAGGAAACTCTGTAAATAATACCTAAAAATGGCTGCTGTGCCTTATTAAGGGTTAATAAAGACAAGCAGCTGTTTATTAATACTGTTCACTCAGGAGACTGGCAGGCACTTTCAAACCCTCTCTGGTCTCAGAGAAGAACCTCCAGAAAAGGTCATGAAATATGTTTGTTTGGGGGGGGGGGAGGGGGGGGAGATTTTTGCTTGCTTTTTAAAGCAATGAAAATGAAGAACACACCTTAACACTGTGACAGGCCATACAAACCTGAACATTCAAAGTTACAGCTGACTCCCCCAGGTCATATTTGATACAGCTAGGCTGCTTGGTGAATCAGAAGAAGTATCACTCCTGTATTTGCCATTTCATGCTTTTATTTTTCATTTATTTGCTTTAGTAATATCCCCTTAAAACCACCAACACATTATCCTTACTGGTTTTGGAAGCCACAAGGCCATACCCATCTTCCCTTTTCAAAGACTCTTAGCACATACAGCTTTCCAGAGCCCTTGGCAGATCTCTTCTCTGGCAATGCCATTGCAGAGCCTCCTTCACACTCATTCTCTCTTTCTACACCTAATTTTTGATGCTGTTCCTTTCTGATGTAAGAAAACATGTATTTTGAGAACAATTGTCTGCCTCAAGCAGAAGTCCTCAGGCCCTTTTAATAAAGATAACTAATTTGTTTCTTACACACTGTGAACATGAAAGATCCTCCTTTTTCCTCTTCTCTCTAACCAAGGCCACACAGAAAATACCTACAGTTTCAGTTTTCAAAAACCTGCAGCCCTGCTCTCCTGCTCTGGTTATTTGTTCACATCATTCATGGTACTTTCTCCTCCCCCACAGAGGAATCAGACCACACCTTACCACAACCTCCTTCCCCTCCAAAAGGCCAGTTTGACCCAGAACAGCTCTCCAGTCTAGACAACTATCTGTCTACACAAACACAATAAAGAATGTGGTATGAGGAGTGGGAACCCACAGCTAGGGTAATGCAAAGCTGTGAATTTCAACAGTAGAAGCATTGCTGAGATCAGGGCATACTTCTGCTCAAGTTGCCTCTGGGGCAAGATCAGGCTGTTCACTGTGCCAGGGATGTGGGAGACCTGCTGTCTGCTGCTGTCTCAAACCAGTGCAGAGCCTTCTTTCAAATGTCCCTTATTCTGAGACAGGAGATGAGACAACCCTTTCACAAGAGAAAATAAGAGCTCTGCAGTTATTCTTTTCTGCTAGGCAAGGGTACATGGGACTGGCCTAGGACTCATCTGTGTGGTTTTTTACTCTTTCAGGAGCACTTCAATGATTGATGTATGTCCCCCAAAACACCTGCAGAGGCACCTCAAGATGAGACCCATAGATTTTAAAATCCACTATGAAAGTAGATGGGAGGCTATTCTGATGCTGAAGTGCAGAAAATGTACTTTTGGTGTCTCAAGTCAGTTAACAAGATTTATGGGAGACATCTGAGAAGCCAGGTATTACTCTGTGAATGTTTCCTCAGCAGTACACAGATCCAGCAGATGACTCCTCTTCACAGGCTGCTGAAAGAGTCAGAGAAGCCTTGTTTTCAGAATACACTGGGTTGTTTTTTTCAAGAGAAAGGACTGTATAAAAGGAACAGATAGTACTGTGAAGCACAAATATCCTGTCTGAAGTGAAACATCTCGTTTTGCTGAAGATCTGTACCATGGACACAAAAATAAAATTTAGCCAGTCATCCCAATTCTGCTTTGTTTTATGGGAAAAGTCTGATGGATATTTATTCAAAACCACCATTTGCCTGTGTTTACAGAGGATTCTCCTCGACTAAAATATTGCCCAGGTTTCACCCTCTGCTCTCAAACTTTTGCTGACCTGTATTGCTCATCTCCTATTCAAAGGGCCTGATTCCGACTACACTTCCTTTTCTGTAAAGTGGAAGCAAGATGCTGTAGGCCAAGGAACACTTTAGGCAAATGGAGGCAAATGTAAATAATTGATTGGAATTTTTTTTAAAGGCAAATCAAAAGCACTTGCAAAATGTAACACAGTACTTTGAATGGGCTGCATCTATTTAAATACTGGATTTAAGTGTCACATTCACAAATAGGAAATACTTCATAATTATGGAGCACGAGGGACACAAAGAGAATCATAGAATCAATAAGGTTGGAAAAGACTTCAGAGACCATCAAGTCCAACCTGTCACCCAACACCTCATGACTACTAAACCATGGCTTCAAGTGCCACGTCCAAGCCCTTTTTGAACACCTCCAGGGATGGTGACTCCACCACCTCCCTGGGCAGCACATTCCAATGGCTAACAACTCTTTCTGTGAAGAACTTTCTCCTCACCTCAAGCCTAAACTTCCCCTGGTGCAGCTTGAGAATAGTGTAATTCATGAAAAGATTTAGGTACAATGGCATAGTTTCAAGCACGTAAATTGCAGTCTTGCTGTTCAGTGTTTTATTTTTACCTAGGTAGAGGAATTCAATCTAAAGCTCCTCAATCTTTTTCCACACACAACTCCATGTTGTGCCTCTGTGTTGGCCTCTCACAAGCATATTCAAGTCACAAGTTGGAGGTGCTTTGTGCCTCTGACCAGGACCTGCACATTCAGTAAGCATGTTCTCAGCAACCTATGCAGTTAGGATTGGAAATGACAGAGCAAACTGGCTTCAGCCACAGCTCTTACATCCATAGTTCTTGCATCTATCTCAAGCAAAGACGTGCTCTGCATGGGAAGAGTCTCTACACTGTACAGCAGTGAACTACCTATGTGCATGTCAGTTGCTGAACCAAACCAGAACTTCCACGGCATTTTACAACACACCAGTAAGGATGTGTGCACAAAGACTCACAGCTGCCCATTCAAAATAAGCATTTAAATGGATTAACCAGACAACTGTGCTTTCAAACTTGCAATCCTCACACAGCTACATGATTCAGAGGGATTTCTAAATATTTATTTTTCCAGATAAAAGGAGAGTATTAGCAGGATTTTTTTAAAGTGCATTTACTGCCACTCTCCCTCCCATCCATAAACAAACAAACAAGGAAAAGAAACAAAACCATGGTTGTGTTTACTCGCAATTTCAGACCTGGGGATTAATCTTAATGTAAAAAGACAATTTACTAATGTAAGAAGCATAGAAGATCTCACTTTGCTTAGCTTTTTGAAGACCTCTGAACCTGAAGAATATTTGAGAGAGCTGGAATTTAACGTAAGGTGCAGCCCCTGGCCAAAGGATGCTCCTACTAGGTACTTGTTTACAAATTATGGTAAACCAGAATTCTATGTAATTTCTTCCTCTAGACCTGAATATAACTCAACCTTCCTTTGAGAGACTGTTCCCAAATAAGCCTCATTTAACAAGTCCACATCCTTTACAAACATAAGAGTCACTAATGGACTGATGGGCAAACATGTTTATGCAGAAATGCTGTCCTGAGCTCCTTTTCACTGTGAGTAGCCATTTTCCTCCAGAAAAATAATGTTTATGTACCATTCCATCCCCACTTGGCAAGTTTTGAATGACAGAGTCAGAATTCAGTATGAAAAAGAAATTGCTGTCTTTCATAATCCATCAGTACAGCTGAAATGGTAAATCAGAGGAAAGTTAGACTCAAATGCAAGCCCTTGGGAGCAGAATCACTTGGGAGAAAAATACTCATCGTTCTCAAATTCAATAAGTTGGATGGTTGTATTTGTCAAGTTACATGGAAAGAAGCAGAATAACAGAATGTAATACCCTGGGGATATACATTCTCTTGATGGATGCATCTAGCTTCCACAAATGTTAATGGGTATCCTATACTGATTATTAAGCAAAGGGCACATACATAAAAATACACCTTTCTAATGACATTTAACCTTAGGGAAACTTTCTTTGGTCTATTTAGATTGCAAAAATCCTACTGCTGTGGCATGCCATTAGAGAGTTACCTGGTTTCTTGATAAAGAAGTACCTCTACCAATAAAGTAACATCTCCTTTATCTGCCAAAGTAACTTTGCTAACGTATCTCCCAGGTATTAGGTGTCCCTTTCAATGTATTTGCAAATGACTCCCACCAATCACTTTTGAGACTATGAATCACTTGCTGGCAATATCACCCCACTGAAATATGGAGAAGAGTAATCAGCTCCTTCATTTCTATTTGAGGATGAAATTTTACTGGGCTTAAAAGAAAATCAAAGCCATGGGTGAAACCTGTCCATTCTGAAATAGATGTTTCACCTCTGAATACATTGCTCAGAAGTTCTCTGAAAGGATCTTATCTTTGCCATCATTTTTAATCATGTGCAGATAATTAATTCACAACACTATAAAACTGAGTATTTTACTAAGAACAGTTTCTTCTGCGAATAAGCCCTCACATTATAAAAATTAGCCTTGGACACAAAAAATCTGCATGAACAGCAATTCTCACACCATACACCACCACGAAACTCACTGCTTGCAGCAGCCAGCTCCTGGCAGGGTTGGCATTCTAGCATAAGATGAGGACAATCCAACATTAGGCACAACTCAGTGGGAAGGAACTTGCCAGTCTACAATGTTTAGTCTGCCTGCTTGAAGCTGTGTAAGAGACTGTAGGCTCTTACACTTTGTTTATGATGAGGCAGATTAAAATTGTACATGTGAAACATACCCATGGAGCTGAATTTCTAGGATTTTCCCGTCCCAGTTGCTCTAGATATGGTCATTATTTCAGTAAACTCACTATTTCAGTCTGCAAGCTCCATCTTCAGTCATTTTCTAGCACTCCAAGACAAGACATACATTTACAGACTTGTTTAGAAGAAACATCACAAAGAAGAAACTAATCTAAGTGTCTACAAAACAATTACTTCTGTTGGAGAAACTGTTTCAGGGAGAAAGCTGAGAAGCTGACAGAAACATAAGTGTTTGAAGCAGCATCTCAGAAGCAAACCTTTCATTGACTCTTAATTTTTATCTGAGTATCTCAATTTTCATCCAATTACTTTTAACACTTTTTTTTTTTTTTCTTCTGCTTTGAAAAGTGAAATATGATGACAATAAACTTTCAAATGGTTGCTGCCAGTTAATTTCTGGCGACAGCATAACATTCCTCATCCTGCCAGCACAGGATAGATGTTTACTGTCAGATGTATTAGTTAAATTTAATAGGATAAGATATACAGCAGATGCTAATCTGTGATTTCTGACTGATGCTATGTTAAATTCCACCAGCTGATGTTTAACAGTTTAGTCATTGAATGTATTGGTTACAGCACATCATCCACCTTCATCTGGAGGGCACTTATTCATCTGTAGAAATCAGAAATCATCTGCAGGATATTTAAGGGCTTCTATGGAATGCCTTGATCATCTCGATGAAATGGATTAATAATTATGTAATGAAAATACTATTACAGCTGTCATTGAGGAGGTTGTGCATAACATGGCCATGAGCTGAACTACTCAGCATCCTTTTCAACATCAGGAGCCAGCTGCATGCTTTGTTATGGTTTCTGGTAGTAACTGTTCAGTGACATGGGCAGCTCATTCTCTAAAGCCGTCACATTGGCATTTTTCACAAACACTGTGCTCATGTAGAATGCAGTAGGGTTTAAAGAGTGCTCTCACAAAACACAACAATCCCAAACTTTCCAAATGCAGTAATAACTAAGGTTATACCAGAGGAAAGTGGTTCATACGAACAGAGGCATTTTTGCAATTCCTTGGATGCAAGATTTTATGAATCATGCATATTTGAAATATCCTTCCTTGCACAGAGTTAGTTAGCAGAGTGTGTTAACTCTTTGTTACTACCAGAGATGCTAGTCCTAATTCTGAGAGGAATATGAGTGATACCATCCTGGTGGTAGTAACCTGCTGCATCACAGATTTGTAGGCTACAGGACCTCTGAGGCAGGAAGAACTGGGATGATAGTTCCAATCTGGCCATCTGCAAATCAAATCATTCTGCTCAGTTAGTTTTGAAAAGCTCTGACTTTGGTGGGTATATGTTTAACAAGCAAAACCTTGTCTATTGATTTAGAGATTCACACTGAGAAATCCCAACACATTCCTTAGCAGGGCTGTAATTGTGAAATTATCCCATTTGTTAAAAATGCACACCTTGTTTCTGGAGTGACTGAATTAATCTACAGGTTTCATTTGTTGGAATAGATGCTTGCTCACCTTTTATAATCTCAACCCCTGCAGGGTATAAAGTATCAAGTTAACACAGCTCAACACCCTATTCTCCATCAACTAATTGTGGTGAACTTCCACATGAGCTCTCCTACCCACAGCTTTGTATGCTGTGAGAGCAAATTTAGGTCAGTTGCACTTCCTAACATTTGCCTTGAGGCAGTTACTGGTGCTACGTAATGTGTAGTATCTTATGGCAAACTGCCTGCGTGTCTCACCAAATCTATACCCAGACAGGGAACAGCACCTGTAGGTACTATTCCTAATTCCTTTGTTGTTCTTCCTATGTTCAAAACCACAACAGCCCATCATTTCCAAAAGGCAGGCAATCATTAACATTAAACTCTTATCTGAAAATGCTAATAAGGCAGTAAACAAACAATACCGCATCCTTCCTAACCCACTGCAGGCCTAAGGACAATCAAGGGGAAATTACTGCTCTAGTCAAAGCTATCTACACCTTCATTTCAAAAGCACAAAGCAGAAATGTAAAACAAAATCCACCTTTTAAAGGGAGTAGTGATGGTTGTATGGATAGTCTAACTAATGCTAAGGAACAGCTTGAAAAGGCAGGAGGATGATCAGAAGGCTGGAGCACCTCTCCTATGGAGACAGACTGAGAGCTGAGGCTGTTCAGTCTAGAGAAAAGGCCCCGAGAAGACCTTATTGTGGCCTTCCAGTATCTGAAGGGGCCAGAAGAAAGCTGGTGAAGGACTTTTTAGGAGGTCAGGCAGTGATAGGACTAGGGAGAATGTAGCAAAACTAGAAGTGGGTAGATTCAGATTGGATGTTAGGGAAAAGTTCTTCACCATGAGGGTGGTGAGAGACACTCTGCCCAGGTAGGTGGTAGAAGCCCCATCCCTGGAGGTTTTTAAGGCCAGGCTGGATGTGGCTCTGAGCAACCTGATGTAGTGTGAGGGGTCCCTGCCCATGGCAGGGGACTGGAACTGGATAATCTTTGAGGTCCCTTCCAACCCTGACAATTCTGTGATTCTGAGAGAGTCTGTGATTCTCTGTTAGTTTTCTATTTCTAGGTATGTGGTTACAAGAGTGGTAACTGTGCCTTGTCATTAACTTTCAAGGGTGAGATATTTCAAATAATTAGTGGATTGCTTCTAGCATTTGCTAACCACCTTCACCTAGGAGAAGGCAAATGCTTTTCTGACTTCAATTCACTAGTTGGTAAATGCTTGCCAATCTTACTACCAGGACCCAGAACAGAAAAGCCAAGTTAAGGGAGGTACCAGTTATCTACATATATTTTATTCATGCTTCTGCTAATTGAGGGAAGAGTTAGGTCTTAATAGTCAAAATGAAGCAAGCTACCCAAGCTTCCGTGTGCCTCACTATTCCCTGTCAGCTCTTAGTACACAATCTCTTAATCTGAGTAAAACAGGGAATAAAAGTGCTAACTGTATCTTACTGAACGTGGCAGGGTATTTGAGGCTGATGAGAATTTCTCGATGCTCTGAGGGCTATAATCCAGAATTTCTATTGAGAAATAACAGCAGTTATGACTCTCTTTGACCTTCAATTGCCCAATAACAATAGACCAGCGATGAAACAATCTCTGTTCATTTCCCCTAAGTCCCATAATTGTCTATAGAAACTGTAATTAACACACCAGTGCATAGTTTTTTTTTCTTTTTTGGCCACATGCTAAGCAGAACTACTGGAAACTGTAGAAATTCTAGTAAGTGTACTGAAGTTTAATCATGACATCAAAAATACAATGGATGAAATCGTGGGAAGCTGAAGATCTAGGTTTGGTCTCCAGAGACTGGGAAACAGGGCCCAGGCTTCTCACTTCCTTGCTGACTGCTTTAACCACAGGTCAAGATGCAAAGGCTGTTTTTAGTTAAAAGTCACCAAGTCTTGCTTCCTCCTCCCATTTAAAAGAAGGAGCCTCTAACCCCCACCAACATGCAAAGGAGAGTTTTCATGCCTAACACAGATACTTCAAAATCTTCCTTTTAGGGTCAAGTGCCCATTTTTAAAACAACTCAAAATCTGCTTTGGGATATGCCTGAGTCCTCATTCTGAATCCCATGTTCCTACATATTGGTGGTTTAATTTGAATACATTTTTATCTTCCTTTATACACATTAAAGGCAGGGGACATGTACATATGGGAAGCTCTATGATGCTTCTTGTTGCATTAATATTCATGGTACCAGTGTGGCCTCAGGGGAAAGTAGAAATAGCAAAGCCCCCAGAAAGGCATAAACTCCAAGGCAAAAGTAGAAAATGTGAGAAGTAAGGAGCGTGTGAGAAAGAAAATCAAAGATTAAGAAACACTTTTTGCTTGCTTTCCCTGTTCTAGAATACCTCACCAATCTCTTCCTGCTGAATGTCTTCCTATTTCTATTACCCAGAGGGAAAGAGAAAGCAGATATGACTTTAGTTACAACCAGACAATGTGGTAATGCTATTTACATGCAAACTTGGGCTACACCAGCTTTGTAAGCCTAATGGCCTGGCATTGTACATGCCAGACAAGAGTACTACAAATGCAATGAAAGGATCAGCTTCCCAGATTTTTAACTTAAGGCATTCCCTTCTGGTAAAGTTGGGTTAGGAAATGAAAGAACAGACGGAGGGGAAGTGGGGAAATTCAATAGCCCAGAAGCACATATCACTGACCTAGTTACTTTGTGAAAGCTTCAATAATGAGGCTTACGAAGTCATGACTCTTACATGGTCCTCTCTGATCTTTTCATGAGGATGAGAAATGGTTGTTTTCAGTTTAAAATGGAAAAAAAAAAAAAAGAAAAAAAGATTCTGTATGTAAAGTCTCTCTTTGTTGTACTGTGAACTCCCTGGAGAGAATATCAGTCACTCTGCAGGGGCTGGAATAATGAATGAATCTATCAGAGAACAGGCTTTCTTCTCCTCTGACATGCTTCAGGGGACCACACGCATCAACCCTTTCTCTGTAGAGTGCTGCCTCTAAGGCCCTGCCCAGTCTCAACCAGCAAGGATCCCTTCTCTCAGAACCCATCACTGATGAAGTTTAGATACTCTCAGGCACAGAGGTGTTGTGACCATGGGCCTCCTGTTTTCTGGGCATAGGCTCTAACCTATTGTAGGAAAAGGAGGCAATGCAACTGTGAAAACCAGTAATGGGAACTGTGAGGAGGTGAAAGGTACCCAGAGGGGCAGCTGGCCAACTGCCACAGTAGAGTCAATGCAGAATCACAGATCTCCATGTGTGCAGGAGACAAACAAGAACGGTAATTGCTGCACACTTGTAGGCAGAATCAGCCAAAGAAAATAAAAGATCAACCACCACCTGCATCTGACAGCTTTTCTCTTGAAATCTTCATGGGTTCCTGAGCACAGACTGACAAATTTGTGCTGTTCAAAACCTCATTATGTTCTTCCCATTAGTGAAACACAAAAGATTTACTTCTTCATTGTGCCCTCTTATGAGTTTCTCAAGAAGAATGGGACACACTGGAGTCACTACTCAGTTACTTTACAGGAAAGCATAAGATAGCTATAGAGCTGAGGGGACAGTATCTTGAGAGCAGGAAGAGACTGACTTGTCATGTGAACTCCAGAAACAGCACTGGTCAGAAGCTGAACTTCTTGCATGTGATTTTCTTGTCTTTCTATCTTACCACTATTGATAATATAATGAAAAAGATACATCCTTATTTGTGTACATTTTTACAGTACAGCCCATTTAAAGGTAAGAGGTCAAAAGAAAAGCAGTTTATGTAATTTTGGGCTTGGTCTGATAAGAAATGCTACTCCATGTTAATTAGTAGGCTTACAGTGAGTTGAAGGAAAATAAACTGTCATAGCTTGCTTCAGCAGTGGTCTGAAACTTCACAGTGGATACTATCTAATAAAGGACTATTTTAAGAGACTAAAGAGTTGGAGAAAAACTGGAAAGGGAAATCTATAGTTGTATCTATCACATTTCCACAAGCATGCACTTCAATGGATATTAGTTACTCATGTACACTAGTCTCTGGAGCACTCTTCAGGGCACAAGGTGTGCTACGTCCTGATGTAACTATGACTTCAGATTTGCTCTAACCACAAAGTTCCCAAAGCACATGGAAGTTGGTCAGAACAGCTAGGTAACACTGAAAAAGGAGGGGCAGGCAAAATGGTAAGAAATTTCAGCTCCCTTTGAGCATTAAGACCTTTCTTAAACTGTTGCCTCAACTGCTATCACACCCACTGATATTCTGCAGCTTTACAAAGGAAGTCGTCAATATTATCGGAGCTACTAATTAGACCTCAAGGATCAGATCTGATCATCATCTCAAGATACACAAGAATCCTGAGTAGCTGCTTCTGTTTTTTCCCTAAAAATACCCAGAAATGACAATATATTAGTAATCATCTGTGGTCTGTTTCAAAGTTCACCCTCTTGTACAGCAAAATCAAAAATATGCTTTTATTAGTTAGAGAGATGAAATCTACAAAATTACCACATTATCATCCAAAAAGCCCCAGGCACCACTGAACCATGCCAAAAGGTGACGTGTACACATGATATGCTTACTCCCATTCTGGGCTGTAGAATCCACTGCAGGATTAAAACTGGAGGGAGGTGGCTCATATGCATGTCACATCTAAAATACTCACACCCAGAAGAATTACAGGTTAACTCTTGGATGATCTAACTGAACCCCCTTTTCTTTCTAAGTTAGTAAAATGAATACCAAATTCATCTTTCTAGGGGGAAACATTAAACAAAATTAAAAATCACATCCACATTCTGAAATGTTTGCCCTTTAATCCTCACCTCTCATTCTCCACTTTGCTTCCTTATTAATTACACCAGCACTAGCAGCTTATCAGTGAGGAGGACTTGTTTGTTTGTTCTCACACAGCTTGGGAAATTTACAACAATGCTTCAGAAGGGAAGGCCTGGTCTCTACAAAACCCTCTCTCTTACACATTTATCCTTTTATAGGACAACTTATCCCAAATAAATTAATCTCCTTCCTCCCAAATTCTCCTCAGATGATTCTTCCTAGGCAGAAATGATACATTTATCTTTAACGATATATTACGAGAAGTTTCGAAGCATCTTCTTTCCCTTGACTGCCTGAAATTTCTCCTTCCTAATGTTCTGAGGACTTCAAAATACAACACAATCAAATTGTTCTTCTCTTCCCGAAAGAGAACTGGATCAGTGATCTGGCTCCTGTAAGAGTGATATCACAGAAATCCCTTCAAGGGAATTACAGCCTCATAACATACAGTTGCCTATTATTTATGCTGTGGCCAGATTCTCAGCTGGTATAAATCAGGGCAGGTTCCTTGCCTTCAACAGAGTAAAGCTGATTTATGCCAGCTGACAATCTGGCCCTGCATGCATTCCACTTGCACAATGCTGGTTTTAGAAGAGGGCCATTAAAGTGCCCCAGGCACGTAAGAACCACACTTGGGTCTTTACTCGGAAAATGTTGCTCCAAGGAGTAAGACTGAAACCTTCCTGCTGCTGTTCGAATATGCCTTGTTCAAATTCTCGTGCTTTTCTAACAGAAGGAAGTCTCTAAGCCCTGATAGAGCCACCATAACCTTGGGAACTTAAGATGGATTTTCTAATGTCTTCAGCATGGACCAGGGGATTTTTGTTTGCTTTTTATTTTTCTTTTTTTAACTGAGTTTAAATGTTGAATTAAATGAAGCCCACACCCCTCTCCTGTCTTGGAGAAACTGATCAGCTGCACAGAAGGCAGAGGCTGTCTTTCAAAACTTGTAGTACTGGTGACTATAAACAAACCAGAAATAACCAGGTGTGATTTTCAAATCACTGGCTGAGTGTATAGCTTTGGCTGCTTGATAAGTCTTTATCTTAAAACCCCATCTGTCTACTTACAGAGCAGGGCTACAGATCTTTTGAGGGTATGGGCCAAAGTCCTCAGATACCAACAAAAGATACATAGGAAATAGAAGACATCTTTCTAATGCCTCCAGTTCCAGACTGCTGTTTTGAAGGCACAAAGTTAGCCCTGGATGTCACTGTAGTGATGTGTCTGCTGTGTTGTAACTAGAGGATGCTTTAAGTGTGAGAAAGCAGATTCCTTTATCTTGTCCTGAAATCTATTCATTTCAGTCAAATATTTGCCAAAATACTCCTCTGGGTGAGCAGAGAACTGGAATCAGACTATCAGGACTGTTAGTAATAAAAACTGTGGTTCCTGTGCATGACAGAGATTTCTGAATACAGCTTGTTATTATGATATGAAACAAAGACTAGAAAACATCAATCATTCAGAGCACTGTCATTCCCACCCAACAAGAAGAAAATGAATACATGGCTACAGGTCAACCTAAAAAACAGTATCAGGAAAATGTTTTTCCTACCCCATGAAAAGCTGTAACATTTAATGCATTTTCATATTCGCAACCAGAGGGAAACCAAACTCATTTGAAGTGGTTGCTGTGGGGGTGTTTGTGCATGCATGCACAAGAGCATGACAGCCATCCAATATCCTGGGGAGAATGGATAGGGGGAGCTCCAGATTCAAATGTGCATTCTGTGAGTCAGACCAGGCACTTGATCTTTCCTGTCATTCTTCCATCCTTGACCAGTGATTACTCTTATTATTGATTAATGATAATTTCTCTATCTTTCTGTATCAGAAATTCCACTGTGAACTAGGGGGGGAAAAAAAGTTTCCTGATGAAGGCTTAATGGAAACTGGTACATTTCCACAAATTGTTTCAGTTTTGACAAATCAGCATTTTCCCATGAAAAACAGTGTCAAAACCTCTCAATCAGCTCTAACTCTAACCAGATTAACTCAGGGAGAAATGCCAGCAGGAAGTTCTTGCTAAAGATGTTTGAGCAAAGGAAAACTACTTCTTCCCCAGACAATCTTCCCAGAGGTGCAATGGCTTTAAAAATGTGTATTAAGAAAAAAAAAAAAAAAGAAAAAAAGAGGACAGCTATTTCCAGCTGTAACAAGCACAACGACATTCAGAGCAAGATAAAGAACAAGGAAATGGCGTACAAAAAGAAAACGCACAAACGTGACCAAACGGGCACCTAATATTTCTCCTGCCACTGCTGAGGTCATTGTTTCTTAAAATCTGAAACAGTTGCTAAACTTCCCACCAATGCAAACAAACACACATCAGTCCCTGAGTCAGGAATCCATATGGACTGCAGGGCAGAGTCCTTGATACGTGCTGCAATTTAAATTCTGCCAAAAATCCCTAGAAGTTAATGAACACAAAGAAGTGATGGCCTGCTGTCACCAGCAGATATAGAATTAACCAACTCCTGGTGAAATTTTTTAGTTCTAACTGGTATTTGGGAGGAGCTATTCATCACTTGATGGTATTTGAAATTGCTCACTCTCTCTACATATTTTACCTTAAACATCTATATACTCATTAAATATGTGTTCTTTCAGGCAGAAGGATATAAATGGCTGTACTCAATCAATGCCAGTGCTGCTGCTCTGCCTTTATACTACAATGAAGAAATACTATAAAGTATAACCATCGAAGACTTAGCTGGGTCACCAAGAACCCAGTCTTCGAAGTATTTAGAATCAAGTCATTGCTCACAGTGGCATACAGATCAGCAGCATTTGCCTGAACTGCAGTGCCCTACTGCAGTGTGCATGCCCGCTCCTCGCTGTAAAAGCAATCTATGCCCTGTAGTAAGAAGTTTCTCTTCTGTTTATTAATATTTAACTCTTACCACTTCCACCTGCTGGTGAAGTTAAACTTCAAAAGGACTTAGTTTTTTACTAGAATATGCCTTATTTCCTTTTCATTTATTTTGGTCTATTTTAACCTTCCAGAATTAGAGCTCACAAAAAAGTACAAGTGTTTTGTCATGGGGAAAAAACCCCCAAACCAAAGCAAAACAAAAAACCCCAACCCAATGAACTCTCAAACTCCAACAAAATTTAAGGCTAAAGACCTATTACTTAAAAACAATCTCAATACTAAATCTCTCAGACTAGGATTCACCCAACATTCTTTTCCACAACATTACTGGCTTTCCACTACTCCATGCTGGAAATCCCTTTTACTCTCCAACATCTGCACAGAACTGGTTGATATCTTAGCCCATTCTACTGAGTTTACATAGCTGAGATATGACTGGGATGTGCCTATCTGGCTGCTTCCTCTGAGTCAAAACCCTCCCATGTTGCAAAGGTGAGAATCTCCCACCCACCTCAGGACATCCCATCAGTCCTCAGTTCGCCAGGTGCCAAAGGGGGAATCATGAGCAGACCAGGATGGTAACAACTCACCTCCCTCCTTCTGGCCCCTGCATCATAGGGCCACAAAGGTGGCTCGAAGCCCTGATTTTCCCCGGGCTCATTTGTAGCCATGCCTGTCAGTGTGGAGACTGCATGGATCATGTTCAAATCAAAATCTGTCATTGCACTACTGGTAATAATTCATACCTAGCTGATACAAGTGCACCGTTATGGAAAATCCAAGACAGTAACAAACTGAGCTGAACCAGTTAGTTTTGCTCATTCCTGCTATACCATAAATGAGGCACAGCTCTTCTGAGGTCAGAGGAGTGACACAGCGTGACACAGTAGATGCTAGCAAAATACATATAGTACAGACATACATTACTGAGGAAAAAAAATAAATAAAAAAATCCCATGTCACAAATGTAAAAACATCATCTTCAAAAACACCCTGCAGAGGAAATATAGAATAGAATAAACCAGGTTGGAAGAGATCTTCAAGATCATCGCACCCAACCCATCATCCAACACCATCTAATCAACTAAACCATGCAAGCAAGGACCCCATCAAGTCTCCTCCTAAACACCTCCAATGATGGTGACTCTACCACCTCCCCGGGCAGCCCATTCCAAATATAGGCATGGGAAACTCCAGCTGGTGCTATAGTGACACTACACTCTTCTTTGTTTTCTCTCACCAAAAGAGCATCTCCTTTCTAAATAGAATAGAATAGAATTAACCAGGTTGGAAAAGACCTTTGAGATCATCGAGTCCAACCTAACACCCAACACCATCTAATCAACTAAACCATGGCAACAAGTGCCCCATCCAGTCTCTTCCTAAACACCTCCAGTGATGGTGACTCCACCACCTCCCTGGGCAGCCTACTCCAATGGCCAATCACTCTTTTTGTGAAGAACTTCTTCCTAACATCCAGCCTAAACCTCCCCTGGTGCAGCTTGAGACTGTGTCCTCTTGTTCTGGTGCTGGCCACCCAGGAGAAGAGACCAACCCCTAAAAGCCTAGTCCTGAAAACAACCAAAGAAACACCCCAAAACCCAACCAAACAATAAACCATGAAGAATTTTCCTTCTGGAAAAGCCTGACATGATCTCTCTCTCAAATTCAGAATTCACTTCATCACCGTGACAACTTTTATCAGCCACCATTATAACACACTAGATCTTTGAAACTGTAACAGTTTATCCCAGAAAGAAGTATTTCATTCCGACGCAGCGCTGCTCGGATAAACGTAGGCCATACAACAGTATGTGCTTATAAATAACAAGTGAAGAAATATTATAAATATGAAAAAAAAATCTGAATTATTCCATTGCCTTTTTTAAAATTACTTTTTAAACTGTTTCAGGAGACTTCTGTGTAGCTCTACTGATGCTAGGGGAATGACATTCATTAGCAGCGGCTTAAGATCTGGCTCATCACTTTTTATTAGAAACCATTCTTATATGGAATTCACCACCTGAATATTACAGGAGCTCAAAATGGTATTCAAATAGAAGTGATTTTCAAAGTCTCAGAATTAAAGGGCTTGGAATTCAAGGAGAGCCCATAAACAGAAGAAGATGCAGTAATATATCTATTGTACTCCTATTTCCCTCCTAAAATAACTGGAAATTTGCCAGTTATAATGGGGGACAGGAATGCATTTTAGATTCAATCACATTGCAAACATGTTCTGTCATATTATGATGTTTGTTCTCATACCTTCCTCTTGCAAATATCTGAAACTCTAAATTCGATTTTGTTACTATAAAACCAACTGACTACAATATAGCTTTTAAAAAATAAGGAGACCATAATGCAAGTAGAGTTTGGCTGAACAGTTCCTGATGTTCACAGATGGAAAATTATTACACAGATTGTTCCAAGGAATAGATTTCTAGGTTTGATACCCCAAAGATAAATTACAGATTCATATTCACTTGGACACAGCAGTGCCAATTTCTTATGTGGGCAGCTGCTGCTTTTCACTGCCATTTATTGTTTAAGTGCTCAAATATAGCATTCACAATCATTTTAAAAAATCACAGCTCCATAGAAAAAAAAATTCAATTCCTTCTGTGTAGGACTGGACATAAGAGCATCTTTTTGCAAGCAGATAGTTCCTATTGGACCTGGTCAATGATGTTGTGGTTTTGTCCAGCATCTTTATGGGGATGTGCCATTCCTGTCTAATATTTTGCTGTAAAGAATGTTAAAATGAAAATTTCAGGGGGTGTTTTATTAACCTCTTCACCAACCAGAGCAAGCAGGTGTATGCTTGTTGGGTTCACCTGAGACTCATCTTTCTCCTTCATCCCCACTGATCTGCTGAGGTATTGATTATTACCAAGTATGTAATTCTTTCCTCTGCTTCGTCTTCCACAAAACATTTGTCAGCTCTATTTTTTATTTTGGTGCCAAGTAACAACTAGTATCAAGCCAAACCTCACACTTCCTGCCTTCAAAGTTATGCATGCAATAGAATCCTATAGTGATTATTGAAACAACATCTGGAGCTATGGGATAGATTATCTGACAGGTCAACTCAGTTTTAGTGTTGTAGGGTATGGATGAAGTTCAGCATGAAAAATGCAGAACTGTAGGCAATCTATGTATCTTTTATCCTCACTGGACCTATGACAAGCAAGAAAAACTCTCATGCTATGCCCATTTTAGAAATCTACCTGTGGTTTGAGACTGTCTGTACTGGCTAAGTGGGGGAAAAAAAAAGAAAAAGGCATAAAGATAAATAACACAAGATTAACAACAGAGGCACTCTTTCATTTAAAGATTTTATGATTGGAATCTGAAAGAAAAAGAAAATATGGGCCTGGGATCAAAATAAAAGCCATCACCATTTGAGTGTGATCTCTATTAACCGGAAATAATAATAACAAAGTTATCAAGATCAACAGAAACCTACACACCTCAAGTTTAAAATAATGAAAAAATCTGAACCCAAAGACAACACAGTGTCTAATTCTTCAACTGTTTTCTTTATCTGCCCTAGCCTTCCATGAGTAACTTTGCAGGTATGTAAAACCTGTTGACTTTGACAGGATTATTAACAAAACATGAAGTTAGTCATACTGTACATAGCAATTGGCAGCAGCTATACAAAAGCTATCTAGTTTATGTTTTCATGTTTTAGCAACAACTTTGAGAACATTGTTGACTATGAATGGACCACAGGGGAGAATCAGAAGGCACAAAGCAAAATTTGTAGAAGCTCAGGTGTCCACACATCTTACCTGAAAACTGCAACTAGATATGTGATATCACAAGACATCTCAGAAACCTACTTAATTCTTCAAGAGTGTTTTAGATGTAGTTTTGCAGCAATCTGATGTCCTCTTTTTAGGCTCACCAGCTGTGCTGCAACACGATTCAGCATCTAACCTTAAAAGTTAAAGATGCCAGATAGTATACGTGGGTTAGTACTGGCAGGACAGAGACCAAAAAGTTCCTCAGAGCAGGGACATGGTTTTTACAGCAACACTTTAAGCTTCTACTAAATTCCAAAATATCCTGCAAAGAATACTGCAAGTCACAGCCTCGAAAACCTATCTAAGGATGTCTGGGTTAGAATAAAAGATGTAAACTGTCAATAACAGTGAATCAAACAACACGAGCACCAAGTGCTACGGAAAGGACTGCTACTCTCAGTCCAACTGCTTACAGTCACGGCTGAATTCCGCTGAACGCAGAAAGCAGAACAACTTTTTGGGAAGCAACTGCTAATCCGCACGCACCGGCTCCAGCCATGGAGCAGCGGTGGCACCTTTTAGCCCATCTCCGAGTGCGCAGGGAGAGCTGGCCCCCGGCCCAAGAGGGAATGGCAAAAGCCATGCGGGGGCTGGACCCTGCATCCAGGAGCACGCACCGACGAGGGCAGGAGGCACGGGCCTCGGTCGGCTGCTGGCCCCCGAGCCTGGTGCCCCCAGGGCCTAGCGCCCCCGGGCATGCCGTGCGGCCCGGCTCCAGGTGTGGGAACTGCCGTAGCAGCTGCAGGGTCGGGCAGCCGTCACCCCCGGGGCCAGCAGTCGGCTCCCAAGCAGCCTCCCCGGTCGGACCAGACCCTGATGCATTTCCTGCCAAATCTTCACTTTTCCCCCTCTTCCCTCCATTCTTTGCCGCGAAGCCCCAAGATTGCTCGTTCTTTCTTCCCCGCTTACTTTCCAGCAGGGCTACAAACAAACACGCTTACCTCTTCCGAAATGTTTCCAGCCTCAAAACTTTCGTAGCAACCGCGTCCCCCTCCCCGGCGGCGGATGCCTGCCCTCCCGCCCCACTGCCGCCTCGCTCCGCTCCTGCCTCCGGCCCCAGCAACTGTCAAGCAGGAGCACCGGGCCGGCGCACACTTACCCCGAAGCAGAGCAGGGACGGAGCTGCCCATGAGCACCCAGAAGGAAAGCCGCAGAAGCAGCCGCCACAGGCTCCTCGGCACATGGGGAGTCATCGCGGAGCCTGATCGGCATAGACGGCGAGCTGCGGGAGGGGCGCAGGGGGCGGCCGGGCCGGGCCGGGCGGGCAGTGTGGGGAGGCCCCAGCGGCGGCGGGGCTGGCAGGGCGGCGCGGGGAGCGGGCTGCGTGGCTCCGCTGCTCGGGACCGCGGTGACTCACTGAAAACTTCACTTCGCGCTGCAGGGGAAACAGGAAATCTTAAACTTCGCAAACAGCTGGGCAGGACTTTCTTACTCTTACAGTAGTGTAGTTCCTTTTCCCCTTCCTACAGTTACCCTGTTCCCTGCGCTAGCCCTGTTTCTTTCTTTCTTCTCTCCTTATTTTTTTTTTTTTTTTTTTTTAAACCATGAAACCTCACCCAGTTTGGTGTCAATCATATGCCAGAGGCCAGCCCCCCTCAGGTCTGGCTCTCCCATCACAAGAGCGCCCGGGCCAGCCCCGACGTGCTGCCCGGATCCCTGCGGCTGCCTCCTGTCGGAGGAGGGGAGCAGCCACAGCTGGGACCTGGAGTGGCAGCGTGCCTCGTGAGGGAACTTAAAAGCCGACGGGAAACCACCAGCTCGAAGGGTTCCTTCTGTTCATTAAGTTATCAAGGGCCCGGTCCAGTCTGCTATTTGGATGCTTCCCAGAGCATCCATATACCTGACCTTACCGATGCTGCTGTAGTCAATTTCCATTGTAGAACTGCTATTGGAAAGATAACCATAATCCCCATGTGAACTAAAGCAGGGACAGGGGAGGCTGAGAGCAAAGTAGTAAAAAGAACGTTCACACAGACTAGCTGGGCACTCAGCTTGCAGGTTTTGAAGCTGTATGGGACAACTTGTCACCTGCTGCTTTTTCTGCATTTTGCTCCTAAATGGGCTGGGTATGCACCAGTTGGTCCCAAATGCTGCACGTGTGACACAGATGAAGTTCTTATCTGTCTCCAAAGCAGGTTTAGCTATTACCAGAGATTTTTGTCTTCCCCAGAAGGAAGAAATTGGACATAGAATTCAGGGAGGAGGGCCACAACCAGTAATGCCAGCATGCATGGGCCTGACAAAGATGAAAAGAATCATTAGACTGTCAACCAAATAAGTTGTGAGTATTCTGCTAATACAAATCGAGCCACTGCATAGCAGTTGTGGTTTTTTGGTTTGTTCCCCCCCCCCATTTTTTGTTCAGAGAGTCTTCTTTCCTCTCCAAGTTAAATGGCTGGACATTGATTGAAAGGTAAACTAATGCACACAGGGATAAGTTGAGGGTGTCTGTTCAAAGTTTGGTTATTTGCTTTTGTCTTAGTTACAGCACTAGTTAGAAGTACAGATCTGGGCATTTCAGGAAAAGGGCTAAGCCCTCAGGGGGAATATATGCAGTCATGCTCTGAATGTCCCAGATCAACTCTGTATAAATTTTGAAATGTTTGCATAATTGATTTAATTAGCCTATAACAGACATTAAAAAAAATCTCATTGTGATTTTGTGTAAATTTATTTTTTAAAACTCCCTAAATGCATATTTTCACAGTGCAGTTCCAGTTTATGGTGCAAATTCTCATAAACCTCTCCACAAGCATTTTTTCTCTCCTCCACACCCTTAAAATACAGTCAAGATTTTCTCAAACATAGTTGCCACCTTCCAGAAGAAAGAAAGATGTTGGACTCACCTTTGAGCAAAGACTAGAGTGTTCTTATCCGTTCCTGTGCACCAGCTCTCTCCTAGAAGCTGGCTGTGCTTTTCATAATCTATCCAAATAAAAACATTACTCAACCCCCATCAGTAAATACTATATTTTGTGTACACTTCTCTCTCCTCATAGCTGTCAAGCTGCAGTTGCCAAAGAGTTGTGGTTTGCTTAGAAAATTGGCTGTTAGATTTTGGTGACTAACTTCCAATACGAAAAGAAGCTTAAAAGCCATTAAATAGAGATTTAATGTTACTACTCAAACCTCTCACAATCCAGGCTTAACATGGCAAGCTGGCCTCTGTCTTGCTTGCAATGCTTTTTCTCCTGTGAGAGTCATAGCTCTTCTCCTGCATGGGCACCTTCTGACCAGTCTGTTTCATCTGAAGCTTGGCAGTAGGAGAAAAGCTTACAGGAGATGGAGTACTCAGGTTCCCAGTATTCACTCATCCCTGCCTGCAGCATGGCATCACAGCCCCACTCTCTCACACGAGGTGATACAATGACTGTTGTAAGTGAGTAAGTGAGATATCTACCACAAATGGATTTCAGAAGCAAAATATTTCCATATAAGCAGACAGGTCCACAGACCTGCATTGAATACTGTGCGACAGCTACACTTTGAGTGTTCAAAGAGAGCATGAGACTTGTACCTACAAGTCTACTACAAAATTTATGAGTAGAAGGAATCTATCTTATCTGGATAGTCTCAGCTTTATCACCGAAAGTCAGCACAGAAATTCAAATAACCTCTGATTTGATTCACAGGTTTGTCCCATACATGCTTACTAACAAAAGCTCGTGTCCTGCCTCTTAGAGTACTATAAGGTTCCTTCTTAGGGCTCAAGTGAAGCTTAATCAGTATTTCCTGGACAACCAAAATACATAAAACAAGACTAAGCTGGTCCTTTCTTTCCATTTTCTTATTCATAGCTCCCAGTTCCCTATTTGCAGGGACTGAAACTGTAGCTATTTAACCTTGACCTGATTGAGGTGCGAGTGAGCCAGCTTTGAAGCTCTGCAGGTTAAAGCTGTAAATAATTAACTCTGGCTTCACAGGGTTAGAAAGGGTCAGCTGATTTCAATTCACTACTCAGAAAGGCAAAATCCTGAAGCACTCAATATTGTGTTTTCTTTCTGAGCCTTACAAATTGATACCCACAACACAAACAAGATAGTAGCTCTTGTATCTCAGGGCTTCCTAGCGAAGACAAGCTATGTGCTTCTTGCTGCAGTTTTAGGTACAGCTTTTTAAAACAATCCATAAAAAATGCTGAGTATGAATGCTCTCTCTTTAGTATTCCAACCATTTCTCTGTCTGTCAGAATCCCATGTGAACTACTGTGCTATTCTCATACAAAGAACATTTCCAAGCTTCCACAGAACCTGCAATGTTACTACAAACTGTCATTTCACTCTACACAACATGAACTTTTAACCCAAAATATTTCTGCCCACAGCCAAGAACTGCTGATGTGCCCACTAAAGCCATTAATTGGATTACTTTATTAGCTCCAGTGTTGCTTTAAGAATCTGATAAAAGTTACTTCCCAGATCCACTAAACAAAGCCTATATAGCCATACTAATACAACATTATGTTCACACCTATATAAAACAGACATATGTGGCTTAAGGTGAAGACATTTCACCTTGCTTTAGCTGTCTGAAAAGTTAGTCTTGGAGTGAAGTTTCAGGAGGTGGCTGAAACAAACTAGCATTTTTTCTGCTGTCTAAAGGAGCAGTCTCATTTGTATGCCTCACATCAGGTTCAAGACCAAAAGACGGAGGACAGATGAACAGAACCAATGTTACAGGGACAGTAAGCTATTAGGTCACCTCAGTCATGAAAGGGTGGAGAAATGTCTAGATCCTGCTCTGGCAGGGGGGTTGGACTATATGATCTTTTGAGGTCTCTTTCAACCCCTACATTCTGTGATCCTGTGATATTTTAAAAAGTCCAGACACATGAGCTGACAACAGAGCGTAGTTAGCCCAGATATCTACTTTTTAGGTATCTGATGTTAGATGACACAAATTCTAATGAAAATGTCCTTTGAATTGTATACATCATATGATGTAAGCTACAAGCTGCTTTACTGACTGGCGGTCATTGGAATTACTGCTTGTGATTTTTGTTTGGAACAACACAATCTGGTACATAGTATGCTAATATTGCCATGGTAAAACTATTAAATGACAGGAGTAAGTAGTCTGACCAAAACTGAATAAGTTTGGTTGTAACTAGTTTCAAAATAAAAATAAGGACTCTACTTTGAAAAGTTGGCATGTCCCATTTTGGTATGATAACAGACAATTTTCTGTTTTGAAAGAGCCAGTTGGTTTTGAATTTATTTTTTTTCTCTCTCCATGTTACATACAAAAACAAAACACGGGAGCAACATACAATACTTTGAGTTCACTGCAAAGAAGGAAGAGGTTTATTTTCTGGGAAATTTTGGCATTTCAGTTCCAATGAAAGTCAAATTTTGTAACCCTGTATTATTTTGCAACCCAAAACTTCTATTCTCTTCAATGCTCTGTTCACAAAGCTGACATTTACATTCACAAAGCTGGGGTTGCTTAGCCTGGAGAAGAGGAGGCTCAGGGGAGACCTTATTGCTCTCTACAACTGCCTGAAAGGAGGTTGTAGACAAGTGGGGGTTGGTCTCTTCTCCCAGGCAACCAGCACCAGAACAAGAGGACACAGTCTCAAGCTGTGCCAGGGGAAGTTTAGGCTTGAGGTGAGGAGAAAGTTCTTCACAGAAAGAGTGATTGCCCATTGGAATGTGCTGCCCAGGGAAGTGGTGGAGTCACTGTCCCTAGAGGTGTTCAAAAAAGGATTGGATGTGGCACTTGAAGCCATGGCTTAGTTAATCATGGGGTGTTGGGTGATAGGTTGGACTTGATCTCTGAGGTCTTTTCTAACCTTATTGATTATGATTCTATAATTGAAGGTGCATGGCATGGGGTATTGATCTTTTGGCATTCTTGATAAAAGTGCTGTCTGTCCTGCCCATCTTTCACAGAAGAATACATTGTCCTCTTTGGAACAGTGTTAAACCATTGTGTCTTGTATCACTGCTTGCATCATATTTCTATTTTAATTTAGGTTATCATAGAACACAGAATTACAGCTACTATTAAATGCAGCTTGCACCTTTTGCATAACCACTGGTTCAAACATATTAGTAATAATTTGCACCACTATGAGAACAAACGGAATCTCAAGCAAGGACATTCACTAAAAGTTCCTTTCATTGCAAAATGTTTTGAAAGACTCATGAAAAACATTTGGACTTAACACAGCATTGGGCTTATCTCACAGATATAATCAAATTAAAACATCTGTTGTGTGTAATCATCTGTCAGAATGTTATCAATTCCGGCATGCATCACAGGCAACAAGAATAATGTTATCTTCAAGATGCATCTTAGCAATGCTTTCTGTACAAATCTTGTGAATGACACTTAGCAAAATAAAGTTCTGAAATATTATTCAAATTAGCACTAGACAGGATACTGTTGTTCACCTGATCCCTGACTTTAAGCTATAATGCAAATCAACCGTTTTTAAGCTTGGCTGATTTGGTTCATTCTGTGTTAACCGTGTAGATCTAAATAACCCTGACAGTGAAAGCAGAAGTATGTTAATGTCAGAAGAGATAACATCCCTGCAGAGCTTCTGGCCCTGCCACAAGCAGGAAGCACCATGAATCTCATCAGAAAACCCTTTACATGAAGAGTTCCAAAGGACATTTGGAGAATATTGTGTTATTTTCTTCAGTTTCTTCTTGTTGTCACAGAGTATCTAAGCAGGGGGAAAAAACGCTGCCCATTTCCATAAGCATGCTCTATCTTTTGTCTTAGCTCTTTTACATGTACAAAGAAACTAGTCAAACTAAGTCTAGATGAAGTAGCATTTTAAAAGACATAAATCAAATTAGTGCAGATGTACTTGGGAGATAATTTAAGTTGCTGAAAAATATGACTACTTGTAAAACCTGCCTCCATTACCGCATAATTTGTAGTATTTCTTATCATCAAAGCCTGTTATTTTAGGCTTTTCATTAGAAAGAATTTGAACATTGGATGCCAAGCCTCTGAAAATATCTGAAGCTATCAAAGGACCTAAGTAGCATAATACAGAGGCCCTTCTGTTTCATTTTCCCCACTAGAACAAAAGGGAGTTGTGAATCTATGATAGAGTATTTCCCTAAATCTAATCTGAAGGAATCCAAATACTTCAACCGCAAAGCCTCAGAACCAAGGAAAGTGTCCTCCCACCCCAACAAGCAGAAGATCACGTCTGTGTTGTTCAGGAATGCAGTACACTGATGATGTTAAACTGACTCATTTGACCAGGACCTTTAAACAAATATATTTGTGATAGCACAGCTGTTCCTCTCAGGAAGGAAATGCATGGTTCCATAGCTTTTATCTGCAAGGCAACTTTATGATCTGTGGTCACAGGAGGTGGCTACTGTACTTTAGAGGTCAAAAGCAAACAGCACAGGAGAATCCAGAATGCCTTGGAAATTGGATATTCCTCCAACAGACCTGACCCTGGAACAAACAGGCTAATTTGGCTAGCAAGTAACTCAGCTAGTATAATTCAGTTTTGCTATTTTCCTCTTCTGTGACTGAGACCATCACCAAACCAGCCTGTGAGCCCTGTTTTCAGGCTATGCACAAGCCTTTTCCCACATCTTCCAGCTGGTATGACATCTCCCCAGTTGGAACATGGTCTCTTGTGCAATCCTAATAGCTTGAATGTAAGGCAGGCATTTCCCTCCCCAACTCAGGTCAGACTAGCCAGGCTACCGTCAATAGTTTCAATTCTTAGCTGGAGCTCTATAATGCTGGGCAGTGAAAATTACATAGTGCTCAACTGAAACTCTCAATAAGTGTGAGGGATATCAATTCCATCTAGTAGACAGAGACAAGCTTTAGGGGCATTAAAGACTTCTGTAAGAGTCAGGGAGAGGTTGTTAATCCACAGCCTCAGTGATACTCAAGGCTTTCTGCATCACTGTAACAATACAGGAGCTATTAGAGAAAGCTTTCATGCAATTTATGCCCATTTTATTACCCTTTTACAATATTAAGCTCCTAATGTAACTGAGATTGAGATGCTTTGCAGTTAATAAAAGATGCGTGATTGACTCAGCTGTCTATGGTGAAATAACACTGTATTGTCTGTCAGTTTGGTGCTTCTGGAATGTCAGTCCCCCAGGTTCTACGTCCAAATATTGACTGTATAGAGGGAACAAATGAGCACTGCTGGTTTAAAGTCAGCCTTCCTTGTAAAGGTACATAACATTTCTTGCTCAACTTTGCCCCATTTCTAAGAAGATTTGTGTGCCTCTGGTGACTTATGACTTGAGAAAATTATTTGGTAGTTCTTTAGCCTACTACAAATCAGGGTACAATTGAGACAGATGAGGGAGAGTGTGAGGATTTGTTGTCTCTTCACATGCTTTGAAGTATAGATAAGGACACATCTTGTCCAGTGGTATCCTGGTTTGATTTCTGAATCATGAAGCAGTTGGAAACTTTCTGTCTCCAGGGGCTGTTGCCCATCAGTTGTGAAAGAAGTGATGGCAACTTCAAGAAATGGCAGGTCCTGATAGAATGTGTAAGCCACTATGCAATAAGCAGGAACTAGTGTAAACTTTGGTTTCAAAGCCTAACACGTTTTGCAAAGGCTGCACTTTCAGCCTTAGACAGGAATTAGAAGTTGTTTTGCAGCAGCCACAGAATAACCTTCTGCTGTTGTGCTACAAAGGCTGTGCACCACTTTCAGCTTTTGCAAACCGGTTTACCACAGACACTTCCTTGTGGGCTTAACCTGCTACGTTGATGCTACTGTACCCAGGCAGCTAGGCTGCTCAGAGTAAGCAGCTGGTGAGGGGCTTTGTGCCTCCTTTTACAGCTGGCAGCCATTTCTGGCCTTTGTCTACACCATTTTAGAAAACGGGCCTCAAGTCGTAAAGTTTGCAACTCAATCCATCCAACACAATTTTCTTCAGCATTCACAGAAGATCTCATTCTAGGTTTGAGCTTGCTCCATTCTGATCAACGTCCAGCTGCAAATCTTGTCTTCCAACCAAAGCTTCCTTAAAGCTTTGGGGGCTGGGTTCTAGATATTTTTCAAAATGTGATAAGTAGAAAAACTAAGGCCAGACCTTTGTCCCTTTGAAGCCAGTGCAGTCTTTTTTCTCTTACTGATTTAAACAAGGTCATACAGGTAAAATCAATGCCAAGTGGAATTTCCAGAAATTTTCCTACGTGCCCAACATTTTGATACCACCTTAGGTCTGCATAAATTTCCACCCTGTGATTACATTTTCTTTCATTAGACACATGGCCTTCCCTATATACCTGTAAATCAACAAACGTCCAAAAAGAGGCCCTTGTTTGGTTTGACCTCATACATTCTCATACTTGCTTCTGGGATGGTGGGTTGCTTCCTCTAACAGATTTAGCACTGAGACAGGATAACAGATGGGAGTGGACTGCCAAGCCATTCCAAAGCAATGATGTTTCTGTATTGTGTAAAGCCAAGGCTCAAGCCAAGCAGGTGAGAGCTGATGGTGCACATGAAGGCTCGGAACAGTTTGAAGGAGAGGACAGCTATGTATGGAGAGCATAGCACTCCCCAGGCTCTCACAGTTTTTTAGAACAGTTATTGCTCTTAGCTGTGTTGGAAAGGACTTTGGAAAACATCTTGCTGTAAGAAAAAGAGTCTTTCTAAAGTGCATGTTATTAGTTATATTTGTTTTGCTTGGTTGTTGGAAAATTAAAATGGAATGGGTCGTGCTCAGTGAGCAGCACAGAAACAGCAGTTGGCTTGAAATGAAATGAGCTCAGCTTGAACATGCTCAGCTTCAGATTCGTGTTAAGCAATTTCCTCGTCAAAGTGTGATCAAGGTTATTTGTATAAACAGTTGCTTCTCCAGGCGTGTAGAAAGAAACACTATCAGTAGTAGGGGGTGGCTGTGCTCACTGTTAAGCAGCCTCAGTGACCTCTGATTAGTAACTCCTCTACAATGCTCCTGGGCTGCTGTTGCCTCTGAAACACACCAGAGGTTTCTGTTTAGAGTGTCTGTGAAACTTCATTGTGCTGGAAGAAGGAAACCTTCATATATATGAATTTAATTTCAGAGGCCAAAAAGTGACAGCTGGTTTTCAAGTGCTTAGAAAAAAAGGAACAGCAAGAATACTCTATCAGACTTTAGAGATCAGAACAGAGCCCTGAGAAAATCTGCAGTTGCAGCAGCACCTGCCACATCAAGCTACAATTCACACAAGGTCAGGCTGTGCAAGGAAGGAAAGGGGAATAAATTAATGTGTTTATGATTGTTTCTAAGTTCCATTACTGCTCCTAGCATGTGAGTATAGACAAGAGATTCAAGATTCAAATACGCACAAAATATGGTTTTGAAAGGAACAAGCTACAAAGTGTCTATGTTGCTGGAAAATAAGACACTTAGAATACTTTCACATTTGTGAAGGGGGCAGAGAGCATTTCTTTTAAGGCGTCAGCCTCATAATACACCATGTGAGCTGTGAGGCTCACACAGATATGTGGGGTGCTTTCCAGCCATTAGGAAGTGGGCAGAGAATGACCTGGATAAAATTAAGTCCTTTGTTACCAAGGTAATATTTTTAGCTCTTTCTGCATATCATCTTTTCCGTAAGCAAAAGTTCCCTAGCACTGTGCCATAGAGAAATACTTCATGCTTTTATCCAGAAAACTGCTTCATTACAGGGTGTGCACAAGCGATGCAAATATTTATCACAGTACCTGAGGACTCTCTTTGTCATTCAACGGGCTAGAGTATTTACTGTCTAGATGAAGCAGTGCTTAAATAAGGGGAATAATTTCATTCTTGGAGAAAATATGATGGTGAATTTTTCCATCAAGAGAAACAGCAGTGAATCCCTGTGCATCTCCTTCAGAGCCATCAAAATAGTGCTCTTGACAACCTCTGCAGAACAACCCCTGGCACCACAGGGTGGGGAAAGAAGTGAACACCTTCAGTCTTGTCCGTTTGTACCTTTGTACATTGACTTTTCTAGGACAGTTAGTGTCTCTGCATCTTCTGTGACAGAAGATGCATGTAATTAATAGAAATATCTTTCCCTATCTTAAGACTGAGAAATGAAACCATGGGTTTTAAAGTTCTGTTAGCTGCTGGGTACTTGGGAACAAGCTGATATTTACCTCATGTTCTCTTTCACAAACAACACTTTGTCCAGCCTTTTACATCATATTTCCTACCTGTGCAACACCTTCCAGATGTGCTTTAAAACTCTTAGCATGTATTCTTTCTTTCAGTAAACTAAATCCAGGCAAAATAGTCTGCAATGGGATTGTTTTAATTAGAGAGATTTGTTGAAGAGACTGCAAAGGGAAAAGTCCCACCCCTTTTTAACTGGGTGGAAAAATGTTCTTGGAGTTGTGTGCTGAGAATTAGTTCACAGCATAATGCCTTGGCACTGTACAACATTTTGTTTGATTGCTGTGGCAGCAGACTTACCTACAATGGTTTCACAGAGAGATTAAAACCAGGAAAGCATTTTTTTTTCCTGGTGAGAACGAGAAAGCAATGGCTCACCAGTGACAATAAGCAGTTCTTCAAGGGCTACCATTTTACACACGCAAATTAGCAGAGTTAGCAAGAGTTTTTGCAACAGTGCCATCTGGCCTTCCTTTGGAGAAGACTGCTGTACCCATGAATTGTTCAGATGGAGCACTGCACAAATACATTGTTTAAAACTGACTCATAGTAGTAATGAGATTGGTGAAGAACTTTTGCAGTTTGATTAGCATAGTTAATTCCACAGAAGAGCAGCTCTCCCTCTGAATAAAGCAAAGAATAAACTATGGGCAAATTCAAAGGTGTTCAGCCTTTCCTGAACAAACAATGCAGGTCTCAGAGGTTTTTTAATGGTAATCAGAACCAAATGGATTAAATCAGTGTCTTAAGAGAGAGATCTGTGGATTTATTTGCCTCTATGTCAGTCTGCATTAGACAATCAGGATTCAGTGTGCATCTTTGTGGAAATGTTGAATGTATTAGTGCTCCTTTAGCTCAACTAGCTAGGTGTTGCTTTTAATACTAGAGCAAAATACTAAACCTCTTTCCAGGAACTGTAACTATTTTATTGTTATTTACTCTGGATGATTTTGTAATTTCTGATGACAATAATCAATCCCAAATTACTGAAAACTTATTGGGTATCAAGAACTCTCATGCTGGGATCAGGAATGTTGTTTTCCTTCAGCACAAGCTATGGCCATTGGATCCATACATTGATTTGTTGTGACACCCCTGGGAAATGACTCCTTTGTGTTGCTGTTCCACAAAGGAAGCAAAACAGGGAAGGAGCAAATGTAGCAGGTTTCCTCGATGTGAGGAAGCTGCAGAACAAACATTCTTCATGATTTCCCTGAGAGGATCTCTTGATTCAGTCAGCTTAGTCCTGCATTTCCCAGGAGTTTGTTTTATCCATGACACTAGGAAGAACAGAGATTGGGTGGGGTTTTTATTTTTTTTTTTTAATTTTAGGAAATTTTAAGGAATATATCTCTTGTATTTTTTTTTTTAAAGGTGAATGACATTTCATTCTCTAAGGTTCTTCTATTAAAGTATTTTAAAAAGATTTAGATTTTTCTCGGGTGTTTGTCTCTCTGTTTAGATTCCTCTTCCCCCAGCACACCCCGTTTTGCCCCTAAAATGACTGAATGGAGGAATAATTAGAAAAACACTACATCTGAACTTCAAACTGCCTGAAGAATCTTCTCCAGATCTCAATTAAAAAATAAAAATAAATTCAAAAGTATGCAGCTTTCTCATTAAAGAAAACACGCTATTTGCTTTTTTCATTAACTTTTGATTTTCAGAAACACTAGCAACAACTACGGTGGCTATTAAGCACTTCAAGAACTTTAAAGACTACCAACTTTGAAGAGCAGAGCAGCTTTTGTTTAGAGTTCAAAAGATTCATCCCAACAGATGGAGATGGAAAGAATTGCATAGGTAGCTGTAAACGACTTGTTTTTGTAAGTTATTTTCCTGCTTGTTTTTGTAAGTTATTTTCCTTGTTGATGTTTTCCACATCCCCAAAAAAGTTCTCATATGTAAATAAAAAGCGTGGCCAGTGCTTCTACTTGGAGATTTTACAAAACATTGGAACTGTTGTATCATTCTACTTGCAGAGTTTGAAGAAAACAACATTTCCCTGTCCTCATCAGAGATTTCTCAACAATTGTTAGTGTTTGCTCTTACAAAGACATGCAAACGTGATCCGGCCATTGTACAAGAAAAAAAGTAAGTGCAATGAAAGCACAGCTATCATCCAAATGGGTTATAATTTTACAAGGCTGGCTGAATGGTGAGGGACAGAATGACATCTCCACAGTCATACATTAGATGTATTGTAGCAGTGGTCAAGCTCTTTAAGGAAGGGATGGGGAGGGGGTGTGTGTGTGTAAGAAGCTTCTGTGCTAAGACAACTACAAAATGAAAGTTAATTATTTGAGTTAAAGCAATACTCTGTCTCCATGGACACTAATAGATAGCATTGAGTTATGTGTTGCTATACTTTAATTCATATGGGAAGTCACATTCACAGGTAAGAGAGGGCTACCTAGAATAAGACTGGGATGTCTTCATTAGCAGCCCTCATCTGGAGAAAATACCAGAATAAAAAAATCCTACATAACCAATGACCAAAAGCTTAAAGGAAATGCCTTTTAAAGTAGATTCTTTCTTCTTAAATTTGTGCCGATTGTTGGACAATATGGTGCAGGAAATGGTGCATTCTGTATTTCTTAATGTTTTTGGGTTAAGCAGCTATGTTGCAACTGAACAAGTTACTGGAGTAAATTGGAATGAAAAATGTGTGTCAGATTAAATTAACTAACAGTCCTTTCTGGCCATGAATTCTGGGAATTTATGAAAAGGTGTGAGATAGTAGAAAATATGTGGGCAGCAGCTCTTCTCTAATCCATAGATACTAGGAAAGTGACACTCTTTAGCTTTCCTGTTTTGGACTAATGCTTCCTTCTCTCTGAGCTTCTCTGTCATTTTTACCCAGAGTTTTTCACTTGTTTAACTCTTAATTTCTTGTAGAAATCCTCCATGTATAGCAGAAAGGAAGAGCCATGAGGTCTGCTTTGGACAAAAAACTTCAGTTTGGCTGGGGTGTAGAAATGTAGGCTCATGTATTTCTGTGACTTTGATTAATTAACCTCACAACAAATGCTATGTATAAAGTCTCTGGGGTTGCCATTCTCTTCAGGAATAACTACTAGGAAGGGGGAGATGGCTTTCTGCTAGAATGAATAATTCATTTTACTACAGAATCACAGAATAGAAGGAACTTCATCTGGCCCAGCTCACTGAATGCCCAGAACCAAAAGGCAGGCCCTACTCCCAAAACATCAGCAGTTGTACATAAACACATATTTTCTACCAGCCTTTGCTTTGTCTACTTTCTAAACTAATTACATTAATCAGATATTCAGTATAGGCTATGAAGTTGTCCCAAAGCATAGCAAGTGGTTTTTTTGCCAGTGGATGTCTCTTAGCCAGAAATTAATGCAACCAGGATGGTGATGGAAAGGGAAATTGGGGGAGAGGTTTACAGACACAGAACTGTCCTCTTGCTGTATGAACAACCAAAGCAACAATCTCTGATTTGTGTGAATGATTTTTTAATCCTCTCCATAGAATTCTGTGTTATACACACATTTAAAGCCAGCTTTGTGTCATATGAATTCCAGTCAGGTCTGTATCACACGCAGTATCACAGTAACTAAGGTTGGAAGAGACCCCAAGGATCATCAAGTCCAACCTGTTCCAACAGACCTCACAACTAGACCATGGCACCAAGTGCCACGTCCAATCTCCCCTTGAACACCTCCAGGGACAGCGACTCCACCACCTCCCTGGGCAGCTCATTCCAATGACGAATGACTCGCTCAGTGAAGAACTTTTTCCTCACCTCGAGTCTAAACCTCCCCTGGCACAGCTTGAGACTGTGTCCCCTTGTTCTGGTGCTGGTTGCCTGGGAGAAGAGACCAACCCCCTCCTGTCTACAACCACCTTTCAGGTAGTTGTAGAGGGCAATGAGGTCACCTCTGATCCTTCTCTTCTCCAGGCTAAACAATCCCAGCTCCCTCAGCCTCTCCTCATAGGGCTTGTGCTCAAGGCCTCTCACCAGCCTTGTTGCCCTTCTCTGGACACGTTCAAGTGTCTCGATGTCCTTCCTAAACTGAGGGGCCCAGAACTGGACACAGTACTCAAGGTGTGGCCTAACCAATGCAGAGTACAGGGGCACAATGACTTCCCTGCTCCTGCTGGCCACACTATTCCTAATACAGGCCAGGATGCCATTGGCCCTCTTGGCCACCTGGGCACACTGCTGGCTCATGTTTAGGCGGGTGTCAATCAGCACCCCCAGGTCCCTTTCTGTTTGGCAGCTCTCCAGCCACTCTGACCCCAGCCTGTAGCTCTGCATGGGGTTGCCGTGGCCAAAGTGCAGCGCCTGGCACTTGGACTTATTAAATGCCATCCCATTGGACTCTGCCCATCTGTCCAGTCGGTCAAGGTCCCTCTGCAGAGCCTTTCAACCCTCTAACTGACTAACATCTGTTCCCAACTTGGTGTCATCTGCAAACTTGCTGATGACTGACTCAACCCCCTCATCCATATCATCAATGAAGATGTTAAAGAGGATGGGGCCCAGCACTGATCCCTGGGGGACGCCACTGGTGACTGACCGCCGGCCGGATAACTGGCCACCAGCCAGATTTCTCAGTTTAATTTAAAGCAGCTCCCTGTTTCTCAGCTGGTGCTTCACAACTCAAGCACATCTTCAAAACCTAAGTCTGGTCCATACAGCCAGGCCGTGGGCCTCATAGACCTACAAGATGTTCTCAAATGAAAAGGAAGAAGGCAAGACACTTTGCCCATGAATTTTGTTTGTGATGGGAATACTGACTCGAGAGTGACTTATATTTGTAAATCCAAAGGCATTTTTGTTATGCAATTTACTTACTCTCATGCTTTTTGAAGTCTTGCCTCAGTGCAGTAGCAATCCATGTATCCTCACTTCTGTCCAAGCCTTCTGTGTCAGACATTACTGCCCTGCTCTTCCAAAGAAAAATGTGAATTTTAGTGGAGAATTCCATTAGTTTTCATCTGCTTTTATTCATACTCTTTACTATCATATGTAAACTACCCTCTTGACAGCAATTTGACCTGTACATCCTTGTATTTAGTAACTTGTTGAAATAACCCAAAATATTAAACTATTCCACTGTTTTAGATGTAAAATCTCCTCCCACACTGCTGTGTTCTTAATGAAACAGTTGCCTTTACTTGACTAATTCCAAGGTTTTTGTTATCACATCAGAAAAACCATATCTTAACAACCTCAAATCTAGTCCAAAGAAGCAGAGACAATCTCTATAGCTTAGCATTTTGAAACAAACAGTATTGCACAGATAGCCATGTGAATTAAGAACAAGAACTGACTTATTGCCAGCAGGAAGTCTCACTTATGTAACCTCAGAATTCAAAGTGTTCTAAAACATAAAGTACTTGAAAATTTTTATGACCTCCCTTGAAATAAAAGTAACATAAACCTGAAAAAGCCTGAAGGTGAAAAAAACCTCAGCTACTAAGACTTAAATCCTAAACAGAACAAAGTATTATCTGCATACCTTTCACAGAACATAAAATACCCCAAATGTAAAGTACTTGGTTGCCTGGATGGGATTCTTTACATATGCTCTGTGGGATCAACATTCATTAAGATTATTTTTTTTGGTGGGAGAAAACTAGGAGAAAGGAGGAGGGGACTATGGAATAAAACCAGCTGTTGTGTCATATATGGTAATAAACTCCCCACCTAATCACATAGGGAAATCTACAATATTTTATGAAGATGATTAGAACTCAGCAGAGCACTCCACAGCAGAATTACCTTGGCAAGAGGTGCAGGCATAGCAAAGCTAAAACAGATTCATATTGTGAATAGTTCTCAGACACTTTCCCCCAAACCTCCTGATCTAAAGCACATCAGAGGTATGCAGCTGTCTCTGACATTTATTCAGTTGCTTTGAAAATGTTGGCCAAAACTATTAACAGGTACTGAGAGAAAGCGGAAGCCTGCTGAGGGACTCAAGTTCAGACATGCTGTGCTAAAAGCACCTGACACTATGGAACAATTCAGCAGTCACATTCTGGATCCATTCACAGGTTTCAGATTCCACTCCCATTTGTAGAAGTTCAGGCTGGAGGTGATAACTGCATGAATCACTGGGAAAAGATGCTCATCTACAAGAAAATTATAGTTTCCTAGTGAGGAGAAGGTGAGAGAAAGCATTTCTGGGAAGCGCTGCAAATCCGATCAGCCAAGTCTAGCCAGGTGTCAGCTACAATTTTGATAAATGACAGCTGTATATTTTTAAAGAAGAGTGGTGACAACGCTTTGGCCATCTCTTCGAAGTGTTACGCCTTTCAGCCAGATGCACCTCAGCCAGGATTAAAAGCCAAAACCAAACCAACAACAAAAAACAGAAAGGGAGGAGGGGGAAACAACAACAACAGCTACCCTAGAAGGAAGCTAACATTGGAACAGGCCTCCCAGGGACTTGGTGGAGTTACTGTCCTTGGAGGTATTTAAAAGATATGTGGATGTGGTGCTCAGGGACATGCTTTAGTGATAGCTGTTTAACAGTAATTGTGGGACTGTGAGCTCTATGGTTGTACGTGATGATCTTAAAAGGTGTCTTCCAACCTCAACAGGTCTATGATTCTACTTGTCTTCACAGCCAAGCATTTGTTTTCTACCATCCTGTGATACTGCCCCACAAGATCAGGCTATGGCCTAAAAATGTTGCTTCTTTTCATAGTCAGTCTTCAGGGCATACGCTAATGGCTGGAAAGAGGTAATGCTTTCACACACACGAGGACAAGAACAACATTATACACCTGGCTCAGCAACATTCATTATCTTCATTTTTTTTTTTTTGAGAGGAAATGAGGCAAAAGTACTGCTGGTAGCAACTGCCACAGCTTTCCCAGCTTGTATTTGAAGAGGAGAGATAGAAAATTGGCGAGTACTGCTGGTAGCAACTGCCACAGCTTTCGCAGCTTGTATTTGAAGAGGAGAGATAGAAAATTGGCGAAAGAGCTGATTTTCAGACAGCTACTTTCCCACCTCCCTTAGGAATGTCCTTAAGAATCACTATTCAGCCCTCACAGAAAAATGGTGTTGCCCAGCATTTGTTTCTCATAAGAAAAGGCTCCCAAGGGTCACTTCATTTGTCTCCTTCCAGTAATATTTGTCCATATAAAATAATTCCTAGGTGACAGAGTCCAGACTGACAAAGCACATTCTATGGTTACATTGGATTCCTTTCTTAGGAAAACATATTTTCTGTAATTTGTTTCATAATCTGTAGTTTAAGGTCACACATTTACTCTGAAAAGAGGCAGCCAAAATAATGGATTAATTACACTGAATTTGTTTGGGCTTCTTAAGATATTAGTGAATGCAGAATTAGTCTGTTACCATCATTTTCAAAGTCCTGTTTTTGAAGCAGTGCTGAGCTTCACAGTTATTCTAGAGGTTCTATACAGAGTTAGAGACTAGGACACAAAAAAAGGTATCATAATCTGACCTGGTGATGTTTTTTCAGACTTGCACCCAAAACTTCTCACTGGGATACATTTTTGCTGGAATTAATGTGGGAAAAGTAAAAAGAATCACAGAAACATTAGGGTTGGAAAAGACCCTCAGGATCACCAAGTCCAACCAATAACCCTACTCTACAAGGTTCACCCCTAAACCATATCCCCAGGCACCATATCCAAATGACCTTTAAAACATCCAGGGATGATAACTCAACCACCTCCCTGGGCAGCACATTCCAATGTCTGACCACTCTTTCTGTGAATTTTTTCCCCCTAATGTCCAGTCTAAACCTACCCAGCTTGAGGCCATTCCCTCTTATTCTATCACTGATTACCTGTGAGAAGAGACCAGCACTAGCCTCTCTACAACATCCTTTCAGGTAGTTGTAGAGAGCAATAAGGTCTCCCCTCAGCCTTCTCTTTTCCAAACTAAACAGCCCCAGCTCCTTCAGTCATTCTTCATAAGATATATTCTCCAGGCCTTTCACCAGCTTCATTGCCCTCCTCTGCACTTGCTCCAGAAACAGGGTTATCAGAAATTAGAAAGTGAAAATCATAGAGAAATAAAAATTTAGTGCTACTGAGGATAAACCCCTGCATGCATTTCCTTCTGTAAATCCTCCTATGGTACCATAATGTAAACCAGAATGTGGATTCAAGTATGGGTGATAGTTTGTCTGTCCTTCTCCAATATCACAGTGGTAAATGTGGTTTATCAAAGTATGAGCTATGATGTGACACAGTGACTTACTCATCTTTCTGTAATTCTTAAGCATCATAAGTTGATACCGTGCAAAAAAATGTTCAAAGGGCACAAACCCCGGAAATCTATATGCCAGAGAAGAGACATCTGACAGACTGCCTTGTGCCTGCAGCCTGTGTATTTGTTATGAAGAATAAGTTGTTTTGCCAAAGAGGAAAGGGACCTGAAAGGAGACAACTCAGTTAACTATACACAGGGGGTACTGGTTGATGGTAGGCTGAACATGAGCCTGCAGTGTGCCCAGGCAGCCAAAAGGGCGAATGGCATCCTGGCCTGCACCAGGAACAGTGTGGCCAGCAGGAGCAGGGACGTCATTCTGCCCCTGTACACTGCACTGGTTAGGACACACCTTGAGTACTGTGTCCAGTTCTGGGCCCCTCAGTTTAGGAGAGATGTTGACTTGCTGGAACTTGTCCAGGGAAGGGCAACAAAGTTGGTGAGGGGTTTGGAGCACAAGCCCTATGAGGAGAGGCTGAGGGAGCTGGGGTTGCTTAGCCTGGAGAAGGGGAGGCTCAGGGGAGACCTTATTGCTCTCTACAACTACCTTAAGGGAGGTTGTAGACAGGCAGAGACTGGTCTCTTCTTCCAGGCAACCAGCACCAGAACAAGAGGACATAGTCTCAAGCTGCACCATGGGAGGTTTCAGCTGGATGTTAGGAAGAAGTTCTACACAGAGAGAGAGATTTGCCATTGGAATGGGCTGCCCAGGGAGGTGGTGGAGTCACTGTCCCTGGAGAGCTTCAAGAAAAGCCTGGATGAGTCACCTAGTGCCATGGTCTAAATGATTGGATAGGGCTGGGTGATAGGACTGGATGATCTTGGATGTCTCTTCCAACCTGGTTGATTCTATGATTCTATATGACACAGGCTTTATGACAGATTTTAAGACAGGCAACTAAAGCCCTTAGGGAATACCTAAAGGCACTGAAATGTCTCTGTCCACCTATGTTTAGGTGAGTGAATCTCATTCTTCTGGTCAGATGAATCAGTGGAAGGGATTTGGTGAGCAGAGAGACATCTGAAATGGAAAGACTAGCCCTTCAAGAGGTAGCTGGCATATACCCACTATAGTCTCATCTAGAAAAGCCACAGGTTTAAACAAGTAATAGGAAAGAGAAGACAACAGTGGAGAAGAAGAGGAGGGAGGAAAAAAGTGAAGTAGTTTGTTTAGTACATGGACAATCTAGCAGAGGGCAAAACCAGGCAGTAGAGAAACATGTCCTGGAAAAGGGATATGAAGGGTAAGGAGTAAAGGGAGAGGGTAGGTCTAATTTGGAGAAACATGTACCATCCCCCTGGTTGAAAATACAGTAATTAATACATCTGGCTTCATAAAAGTATTTGCAAGCATGTTCTAAACAATTTCCCTTGAAAATGTTAACCCACTGGTTTCTACAGTGATGCAGTGCATGCTTTCTTTACACCTTTCCTAGTTCTTCCATAAGATTTGAGAAACCCTTAATTTCTCCTTGTCACTTCCATACCACAGCTAGCATGTTTCCCAACAATTAAATTAAAGGGCCATGAAAGAAACCAAAGAAGAGGGAAATAGACAAATAATTACAGGTTTTAATTTTCTTTTCCCTGAGCAATCCAGTGGGCAAAATTCTCTCAGGAGTTCTTTCTCTGAAGTGAGGACAATTTCAGTGCTTTAATTAAGGCAGAAAGATTACCCCTTGCCTCTAATTACATCTTGATTTCTATTATTTTTTTCTTATGGTTTGTTTTTCTTTGAAAACAGTTATTCACTGGAATGAGCCAGAACAGCTGTTGAGCCTTTTTCTTGGTGATGTGGGTTAGGAAATACTATGATGTCAACTGATTAAGTGTGCACATTCCACGTGTCTTTATCTCATTAAATTGTAACACAGAATGCAATGCACACACTGGAAAACACACAGATCACACATGTATTTGTAGGAGACTAGCACTTGATCACTAGAGACACCACGCTTGCCTATTGGTCATCTGGGAGTAATTCCCACATTGCACAATATATGTATCAGTTTCCTAGACCTCATAAAACTGGAATTAAGATTTCAACCCTGTATTAAGGTACATATTTTCAGCTATTTTAGAAGTGAAAGACAGAAAGTATGAAGAAAATTCTGTTAGGAGAAAATGTGGTCAACAATTTACATTACAAACCCCTGCTTATCTAGGCAATATTGTATTTTGCTCAGTCCTCTGTCAGGAGGCACCAACCTATCTGAAAGGGTTGCATCAGGATGTAATTTTCACTCCCCCAAAAGAGATTAAAACCTTCCTAGTGAAAATACACCAGAATCCAGGACGTGTTGCGCCTCTAAGAAAGTAAGTTTCATCTCAGTTCTTTATGAGACAATGGCTTCCAGCTCAACACAAGCAGGGAAGTGTTTTTTACAGATATCTCTTCTACAATGTTGCTTTTGGTTATAGGCCACATAGCATGACAAAATACCAGTGTACCATTTGGGGCTTTCCTGCAAAGCAGAGATCAGCAAGAAATGCTCAATCACAGGTCTTAGATCTATGCCTGGTAAATGCAGTGTCCCAGAATAAAATTTTATTATGCACCCTAAGTTTCCTATATGAATAACAGAAAAATTCAGACTCTTGATACATTCTGTATCCCTTATGCTACTCCTATTCTTGGAAATAATAGGGACTAGTCAAATATTAATATTTGGAGCCTTTGCAAATGCTGAGGCTTTTCCCCCCACTCAGGGCAGAAATGATAGAAAAACATTATCTTAATTAAAAAAAAAAAATCCCCCACTTTAAAAGTCTGATTGAGTGTGACATATATGGAGGGCAGACTGTTCTCCAGTGAACTGCACTAAAAAGCTCAAAAGCCTCATTTACTAATACCCAGCCTTCTTCCCTTAGCCTGGGTCAGTTGCCATGGCATCTGCACAGCTCTTTTAAAAGAACCAAAAGCCAATGCAAGCTCAGTGCCTGGCCTAACAAAAATACTGTTGCCTGAAACTGGGTACTCCTAGTTGCTTTTATATGAAGCATACTAATTGAAGACACTACCAAGGCAAAAGGATGCATGTAATAGTTATGAGTAATAAAATAATTCCTTGAGCCACTGAGATTGTCAGTTAGAAGGTGCCTCTGGGATGTTACACTAGCTCTTAGAGAAGCTGTTCAAACAAGTACAGAGTACCCAGAGTGAAAGAACCCCACAGATTTTTTTTCTATCGGGTGAGAATTAAAACTTCAGTTTTGTCTTTGCTTTGATGTTCCCAAAAATACACAGACAGGAAGTGTAAGTTCACTAGGAAGCCTAAATTTGCTAGGAAGGAAGGAGGTGACAGGGTCTGTGGTTACACAATTAGTGCTGATGTGGCACATTTACCTCTGACCACGTAATGAAGATGGCCATGTTCACCACCAAAGGGATATCTGATGTCTTCTTCTATTAGCTGTTCATTTCTCGGTGTGTGGAGGCTTTCATTCAATGTCCAGGGTTATTACAGATGTTGTGAAGGCAGGAAAACCAGAATGAGAAACAAAGGTGAACATTTTTCTCAACCCTCTGATTAGCTCCTGTCAAGCTCATTTTCCTGCCAATACCAGGAAAAGGTTGAGGTTCTTGTGCTTGTGAATTCTGTCTCCCACTATTGTGCACTCATGGAGCTACTAAGGATTTTGAACACCACGTTCCATGCATCTTCTCTTCTAGTACAGCATACTCTCTCTTTGTAAAGTAATCACTGGTAAACCTTCTTTGTGGTACACAAAAGAGAGGGGGAATATTTTTCTTGTAATTTTTTTTCCCTTTCATTTTCTTTTAGTATCTCAAGAGTTTTGTTTGCTTGTTTTGTGGGTGTTTTGTTATTTTTATTTACCTAACTAATGCCTGTTTCTTCAGTCATTCATAAATACCATGAAACTAACAAAAAGCATATGTGGCAACTAAATAGAAGTAGTAGGGAGTGTTTGTGGGTCATTTGCCCCTACCTTAGACTCTAGTTTTTAAAAACAGGTACTGCCCATGTCCTGCTGCTAATTCTACTTTTGTTACCATTGGGTTTGGATAGGTAGAGATGAGCGACTGCACCTGGTACAGAACTTTCTTTTGCTCTCCAAACTTTTGGAGCCACAGAAAATGCTCCTAGCCTTACAACCAGGGTTCAAGGGCAAAAAACATCTCAGATGCAGTCTGACAGGTTTGCGATCTAGGACAAAGATATACATGCTATGTGAACCAAACACTGCCCATGTGGCTCAGTGGTACCCAAGCTGTCTGCATATCTGATAAGGCAACGAGCACATGGGCAGATGCATGCCCACTGGAAGAGAAGAAATCAGCCTTTCACATGAAGTCATATTGCCAGTGTTTTGAATAGTATTTTCTGCATGTTTTTGCTATGAGATCAGCAGTCATGCCCTACTGTTCCACATTATCAGCCTTTTTTTCTACCCTGTGTTTCACATTAGCAAATCAGCCAGCTCTGAGATCACATTACATTTAGTTTCTTGGGTTTTGGTTGTTGGTTATTTTTTTTTTTCCTTTTCAGTTTCTGTGTTTCTCTAATTAATAGGAAGTGGCTCTCTATTATGGCCTAGAGATGATAAATGGCTTCCTTTCTTCACTTGTGCGTGGCTCAGCTATGAGCCCATTGTTCCTTGAGCTGATCGTTCCCAGTGCTGCCAGGGCTATTGCACTTCGCAGAGCAAGAACCACCCCAAGAACAGGACAACCATGTAACAAACACATTTAGCCCTCACCAACACAGGCCCTTGTGACAAAGAACTGTTTGCATTATGTAAATATATTTTCTGCGTGTGATAAATGTTGACCCATAATTTTGGCTCTGACTGGAAGCTAAGCCCTTCTGTAGGTAAGATTTGTCTCACCTAACATTAACCAACTAAAACATAATTGTCTGAATTGCTGAAGTCTTCCTCTGTCATCTATATTCAATCCATCCGGGATAGATAACTTTTGAGGAGGTGCCTGCTAGCAACTACAGTTGGCTACAGTGTGAACTGAGGCTGCTACTAAATTAAACATCTCCTTTCCAGACAAATGAAGGGGTAAGACAGAAACTCCATTTTACATGGTTTGCTGCACCAGTTGGAGCCTGACCTTGCAGGCTTCCTTGCACTGTAGCCTAAGACATTCAATGCTACTACCATTTTCTATTTTGAAGCTGTTGTGTGAATTTCATTTACTTCTCTCTCTCATTAATGGAACTGGTAAATAATTGGCAACATACTTCAATGAATCACAATTTTGGGGGGAAAAAATCCTGTGACCAGTTATTTGCAGACAGCTGGGTAAAGACGCTCAATATTTAAAATTCAAAGAGTGTGGGTTGCTGTGGTTTAGATACACTGACCACAAAGTATTTTTTCTAGTTTGTGGCAGAATAAGAACTGGTATCTATTTGTACTAACACATTTGACTCTTCCCAGCACTGGTTTCAAAGCATGGCAATGATCTGTTGCAATGATCTGTTACAATATCTTGGCTGCATGAGAATGGTTTTGGGCTGAGATGGAATTATTTGAACTGCTGAAACATGATTGCTTGAGATCATCTTGTCTACGAATTAGGTTTCATGAGCTGAAAATTTGTTTTCTGCAGATGATCCCTAATATACACTTAAAATTCATAGTTTCTAAGAATGTAATTAGTGAACTTATTTGCGACAATATGCTTACAAAAATTTGTAAAAGGGAATAATATATATGAAATATTAATTACTTTTGTTCAGCAAGATAGAAGCTGAAATTAACACAGGCTTTACAAAACAAAAGGGGATGTTGTTAGAATAGAATAAAGCAGGTTGGAAGAGACCTTTGAGATCAAGACCAACCTATCATCCAGCACCATGTAATCAAATAAATTATGGCACCTATCGCCCCATCCAGTCTCTTTCTAAACACCTCCAGTGATGGGCACTCCACCACCTCCCTGGGCAGCACATTCCAATGGCCAATCACTCTTTCTGTGAAGAACTTCCTAACATCCAGGCCAAACCTCCCCTGGCGCAGCTTGAGACTGTGTCCTCTTGTTCTGGTGCTGGTTGCCTGGGAGAAGAGACCAACCCCCACCTGGCTACAACCTCCCTTCAGGTAGTTTTAGAGAGCAGTAAGGTCTCCCCTGAGCCTCCTCTTCTCCAGGCTAAGCAACCCCATCTCCCTCAGCCTCTCCTCACAGGGCTGTGCTCCAAACCCCTCCCCAGCTTTGTTGCCCATCTCTGGACATGTTCCAGCAACTCAACATCTTTCCTAAACTGAGGGGCCCAGAACTGGACACAGTGCTCAAGGTGTTGCCTAACCAGTGCTGAGTACAGGGGCAGAATGACTTCCCTGCTCCTGCTGGCCACACTGTTCCTGATACAGGCCAGGATACCTTATAAAATTATGTTTCCTCTCAAAGAAAATCTAAACAATCATTTGGTGTTTCTGGTATTTAAGATGCTACAAGGAAGTAGTAACTTGAACTCTTGCAATTTTTGTTTGCGTACAAAAATCTGAAGATAATTTCAGATTTTGCTTTAGGAAACAAATTCTGCAGAAACTGCATTCTGCATAAACCAAGGCTGTTACAGTTAGAACCAGATGTTGTCACAGAACAAAACACAATTGTAGCAACTGTTAAAATGTCAAAGCTCAGGACCCAACAGCCCATAAGAGTCTACATTACATACATGGTCTTTTTTAGCATCCTCACCAGCAATTTTTTTCCTGAGAGTCCTGCCCATAGCACCCTACCAAAGAACCCAGAATCTCTTTTGCCTTTCTAGTTCTCATATCTTGCTAAAATGAGTTGCCTTCTGATAGGCAGTTCTAATGCATTAATTCAAGGGCAACAAAGCTGGAGAGGGGTTTGGAGCACAGCCCTGTGAGGAGAGGCTGAGTGAGCTGGGGTTGCTTAGCCTGGAGAAGAGGAGGCTCAGGGGAGACCTTATTGCCATCTACAACTGGTTGTAGCCAGGTGGGGGTTGGTCTCTTCTCCCAGGCAGCCAGCACAAGAACAAGAGGACACAGTCTCAAGCTGCACCGGGGTGGTTTAGGCTGGATGTTAGGAAGAAATTCTTCACAGAAAGAGTGACTGGCCATTGGAATGGGCTGCCCAGGAGGTGGTAGAGTCACCATCACTGGTGGTGTTTAGGAAGAGACTGGATGGGGCACTTGGTGCCATGGTTTAGTTGATTAGATGGTGTTGGATGATAGGTTGGACTTGATGATCTCTGAGGTCTCTTACAGCCTGGTTAATTCTATTCTATTCTAATTCTTCTTGTCCTTCCTATGTTTAAATTTTATTATTCTATATTTCTGACCTGTGTGGGCCACAATTTCCAAGTCTGTGTTCCTTGCAGTAGAACAGACTACTCACCTAGCTGATATTCTCTGTCTCCTGCAGAAGTTGTTCACAAAACCCAAAGGGTAGAGCGCTGGGCATATTTCAGTTAGTGAGATGAGTAAAGGAAACGGGGTGTGTCAGAACTGACACTTGAACCTCTGGCAGCGGAATGCTACAGCAGCATATGCTGGTGAGAGATACTAGACAGAGGAGCTTTTCCTCAGAGGTCTGCTGGTAAGCTAATTTAGAAGCCATGTCTAAACACAGATCTACTCAAAACAAACAGGGATCTGAAAGATGGCTCAAACTCAGCAACCTGATGACCACTCAGCTAGGCTTAGAAAGCATTTTATTCTAAGGCTTTTAGTGACTTTCTATTTTCTACAAGAAAATGTCCACTGAATTATTGTTACGCACCATGCACTCAACAGAAGAAAAGATGTGGTGACATTCTAAAATTCTGGACAGTTGATTTAATACTGAGTCCTTACTGGTAATTTGGCAGTGATACTGATACACTCCCACAAATGTCAGAAGTGACTATTCAAAGGGGATGGCAGGCATTAGCATGCTTGGCAAAAAAACCCCAACAAACAAACAAAACAAAACCAACCCCCCAAAACCTACACTGATTGCTCAGCACATTCTTCCCTGTTTTCTTTGTCATGTTCCCTATGGGAACCATGGTGTAACCACACTCACAGAAATTCCATTTTGGTTGCAATACCTTTGCCCACTCTAGGGAAAGCTACATCAACACTAGAGTAAAGTTACATTCAGAGCTGTAAGGGAAGTAAAACATTCAGTAAAATATTCCTCTTTCAAAACAAATATCTGTAAGAATGGCTGTCAGTGTCTTCTAAGGTTTGGAAAAACTCTGAAATGCCTTCTTCCAAAATTTCTGTTTCAGTTTCCTAAGCTGCTTCTCCAAGGTCCTGCATGACTAATGCAAACCTATGAAATCACATATGTTTAAAGATTTTCGTTCAGAAAAACTGCACCAGTAATGCACTCAGCCCAACAGGAGTGCTTACTAGCTCAAAGAAGCTTCTTCAAAAGTAGCAGTTTTCAGGAAACCCTGGATATGAAAGGCAATCTGTTTTAAAATATATGCCTATTTCAAAATATTAAGGAACAGGAATGTCTGGCCACTGCCTAAGAAGGTTGATCTTCTGGTTGAGGAATCCAGAGATTTACAAGATGAATAAAGTGATTCTGAGGGTTTTAGGTCACTACCCTTTGTCTGGTCTGCTTTGACAATGACTAGAAAGCATGATCATCACTGATTGTATTCATGCTGATGCCCCTGGTAGGTTTATGCAACTTGAAAGGAATAAGTCAGTTTTTTTTTTAATGGAAAAGGAGAAAGTTCTTCACTGAGGGACTCGTTAACCATTGGAATAGGCTGCCCAGGGAGGTGGTGGAGTCACCATCACTGGAGGTGTTCAAGAGGGGATTGGATGTGGCACTTGGTGCCACGGTTTAGTCATGAGGTCTGTGGTGACAGGTTGGACTTGATAATGTTTGAGGTCACTTCCAACCTTGGTGATTCTGTGTGATTTGATTGTCCTACTATGTTATCTGGAGAAGTTAGACATAAAGAAACAAAGAAATCAAGTCAAACAAGAAATATGCTCATAGGTCAGAGCAGAAAAGCCCAAACATCAAGAGCATATATGATCTGTGGCAAGATGAATGAGTATTGTCTAGGCTTGTCAGGCTAGTATCTTTCACAGCTATACAAAAAGCCAAAACAAGAAAGAAAAGAAGGCTGGGAAAATTTCCATCCTTACTATTGTCAAGCATGCACAACACCTGGAAATGCTTAGGATTCCAATAACTACTCAGAATATAGCTTTTATTATTATTTTTTTTAACAAACAGTACTAGTGTTCTTCATTCTATTGTTAATCTGAGCAACATGTGCTGGCAAAATACTATAAATATTTCTGGAGATAGTCACTCAAATTTCACTTCACCCAGACTTGAAGCTTTTCTAATTATTTTCTTGGATGACTTTCTTCCCTGGGGAAAAAGCCAATATCAGAGCAGATTTCACCCTTTGATAATATTAATTAATTAACTAGGCTCTGTCTACCAAGCAAGAGAAAAGGACACTCAACAGAGGCAGCTATAATACCCCAGTAATACTTACGTATCTGTGTGCACCACTGAAAAGTGGTTTTCTAAGTCAAACACCAAAACTAGGAGCACAAGCCTTGGAACACAAGCCCTATGAGGAGAGGCTGAGGGAGCTGGGGTTGCTTAGCCTGGAGAAGAGGAGGCTCAGGGGAGACCTTCTTGCTGTGTACAACCACCTGAAAGGAGGTTGTAGCCAGGTGGGGGCTGGTCTCTTCTCCCAGGCAACCAGCACCACAACAAGAGGACACAGTCTCAAGCTGCACCAGGGGAGGTTTAGGCTGGATGTTAGGAAGAAGTTCTTCACAGAAAGAGTGGCCATTGGAATGGGGCACCTGGAGAGGTAGTGGAGTCGCCATCACTGGAGGTATTTAGGAGGAGACTTGATGGGGTGCTTGGTGCCATGGTTTAGTTGATTAGATGGTGTTGGATGATAGGTTGGACTTGATGATCTCAAAGGTCTCTTCCAACCTGGTTTATTCTATTCTGTTCTAGGAACTGAATATCTGCTGCCCCTGGATCTGTTACACATTTTATGTTTCATGTTTCTTTGTTTGCTTCTTTAAAACAGTTATTACACAAAGTAATATTAAAAAACATGCCTGAAGGACTTACTACAGTAAAACATACTGTAGACCTTCCCAACAAATAACAGTAATTTATTTTATCTGGTCTAGGCACCTCTGAAATGGTAATTCATGCTTTGTTTTAATTCTAAAGTGTGATGAGAACTTTTATTTACTTCAATACCCATAATGGCACAAAACAAGACATAACCATGCCACCCTGTAGTGTTTAGTTGTGTCCTGGCACTCTCCTGCTCAACCACTCTTTACATCTGGACAAGAAGATGTCTGATGCTGGGCTGCCTTGTGTTTCTATTGTGTTCTCACAGTGCTTAGTCCCACAGCATCCATATTTATATACACATGCCTAGGCTCTCTGCCTTATATAAGATGCAGAAATAGAAACAAGGTCCCCTTTTAATTACACATAAAAGGCAAAGAAAAGTAATGAAAAGAGTCACCCAGAAAACAATCAAAATGGGAGAAGTCTGAAGCTAGTTTTGAAGAAAATTGAAATCACAAGTCCCTAGAGATGCCCAGCCCCACAAGCCTGCTGCTACTCCTGACCATGAAGAATTTTGGGTAGGAAACAGGACGGGCTCAGTGAAACAGGAAGGTTGGCAGTAACAAGGACAAGGGATGGTCTTTGCCAGTCCTCATATTCAGCAGCCAGGCCAGCTGGGTTTGATGGTAAGCCTGCTCTGGAAACCTGAAAATTCTGTGCTAGAAAGTGTCAATAGAGAAATGGAGATTTCTACAAAATGAAAGAGAAAGAAGTCACCATCCACACTCCCTGCTGTATTTGCCATACAATATTGTTATTTGTTACTTACAGAGTACTAGAGATTTCTGCCCCTGTGCCTACTTGAGAAATCACAAATGAGAGAGATGAAGGTATTGGTCACTCACGGTAGCCATTGGGGCAGGTGAGTGAAGGGGGTGAATAAAGGCTTGAATAAGGAAGAAGTACAGTGTTGTGTCACATGCAGGGTAAAAGCCCTAGTGAAGTAACTGGCTGTACCTACATGTAAGAAAATAGATATGTTTATATATTTTCTATTTAATATTTCCTGGCAGTGGTATCTTCAAACACCACAGTAACTTATTTACAAAGTTCATTTACAGGTTCTGTTATTTGGTTGTGAGTGGTACATTTCACATATGATGACAGTTAAGCAATTGAAGCACAGATCTAAGCATTTCCCACAGTGATTCAAATTGGGAATAAAGGCACTGTAATCTGTGGTTTCCAATAAATGGCATTCTGTGCCAAAGTAGCCAGGTACTCAACACTTGCTCCTCTGTCCAGTATCTTTCCAGAATCTGTGGCTATAATTTGAGTTGCCCTCAGCTTGGAGAGGACTGAGGACCCTCTCTCCTCTCGTGCCCATTTCATGGTCTGGAGCTTGCCCTTGACTCTGAGAGGGTTAGGGGTCCCCTCTCTCTCTTGTGTGCTCCATCTCTGGGATGTAGCCTTTCTGTGGCTCTTCTGGGATTCAGTTCTCTTAGAGCTTTTCCCCTTTCTGCCTTGGTCCAGGTGCAAGGCCTGGGTGTAGTTGTTGCCTATTAGAACAAGCTCTTCAGCTGCTACTTGGGCAGCATTTGGCACTTACCTCTTTCATGGTAAGAACGAGGCCCAGGTGTAGTTGGTCTGCTAGAGCAGGCTCTTCAGCTGCTGCTCCAGCAGCATTTGGCTCTTGTTGCTGTCTGGGTGAGAACAAGACAAAAGATTTACCTTCTCATCTGGTTTAAATACTGTGCCAGGACAATTAATGCCCTTTGGTAACAGAGAAATCTGATAACTGAAATGATAGGATGGCACATATCCAAACATGGCCATGGGCACCCACAGTTCACAGCTGTGTTACAAAGTTAGTTACACTGCTACGTGTTTATCTGGACCCCACAAACTGTCCAGGTTAGCACATTCACAGGTGCTTAGTCTAGTGTCTGGGCTAGGGCACGTTTTGAGGTTTGACCCTTCAGGACACTACATTCACTTAAATGGGGAAAGGTTCTGAGGTGGTTGGAATAGATCACACCTGAAACTTTTGCATTAGCCTGTCTACACACCCAGGAAAATGGAAGTGCTTTGGTTTGACCCAGGTCTTTTTCTTTGCAACCAACAGCTAGAACTGGATTTTAGATGAAAATTGTTATTTTGGAAACTAATTTTGTGCCACAGAGCACTCTTCATAACCTGTGCCAAGGCTGCATGAGCCCAGGTCACCTGCAGCTGCAGCTATCGTATTAGACTGCTAAGTACTCAATTAACAACCAAACATGCTGTGACCATGTCTTTGAAAAGGGCTTATTTCAGCATAACATTAACGTTTACATTTCAGAACAGCCTATCTCTCAGTTAATGTTTCCTCTAGCCTTTGAGGTTTGTTTATTGTTCCACATACCTGTTTCTATTTTAGGTCAGGATCTTTTTCATGTATCTAAGAGCATGCATATCTAAAAGGCTATTTCTGCATGGATAATGCAGAGGGTAATTTTAGGTCTAGAACACATACTGAGAAGTAGATAGGCTGCCAGAAGGATTATAAAACCAGCCATGTGTTTTTTAAATCTAAAGGATGGGTTTCTATTAAGCAAAGCTAGGTTCAGCTGTAACAGAAATCAGTGCCAGGTATACAAGGCTTCTCTGATCCCTCTTCCACCTCACCCATTCCTCTCATCTTGTTCTTTTGGCCAGCTGTAAAATGAAAATTTGTTCTAAACTTGCAGAAACCCTTTCAGGGTGACAGTCTGTGGTAAGGAGTTCTAAGGTGAAGGATTTCTATATAGATAAAAGATTCGATCAGTGCGAGAGGCATGTCAGAGGCTGGCCTGCTGCCAGGAAGATAACCTACCAGTTGGTATTCTGGAACTCATTTGCATTAAACAGGCAGGAAGATGCTGTGTATTTTACCATTGTATAGTCTCTGACCCTGTGCCAAAATAAGCTCCTGGAATGGATGCACAGCACAGCATCTAAAACACTGCGCTATCCCAACTGCGGCAAAAGGAAAACACTTTTTTCCCTGTTGCTATGTACTTTGGCAGATATCCCATCCAAAGAATTGTGCTCAAAGTACTCTGGAAACACCTGCCAGGAGACTACTTGGGAATGTTGTTTAAACAGGCGTACCTGCCAACTTTCCAGTACTGTTGACTTTGCAGTACCAAAAACGTGTCCTATATTAAAACAAACTTGACGGATAACAGGAACTGGGCCATAAAGACGAAGCACAGAATGTGCTTAAAAATTTCCTCATAATTTTTTGAAGCTACTCAAAGTGAGTAACTGTCTAATGTGCAGACATTTCAATATGCAGCAGTGCACGTGGTTGGACTTCAGACAGGAACAAATACGTAATGATGGTATGTGTTGATGTTGTGTGAGGAGAGGAAGGATATATTTTTCCTGCAGTAATTTACACCAAAAGGGCTTCCACAGTACTTTGTGCTGATAAGATATCCTTTTTCATGTGTGTGTTGTGCAATATTTTTAGTAGAGGTGTAAAAATTTGGAGAGGAAAGCTGTCACATACCTTGTTTGGTCTCAGGAGAGGTCATGCAGAAGCAGAGGTAAAGGCAGCAACCACCTTCCAGATGTGTCTACTGAAGGGAAGAGAAGCTGAAGAATGATAGAGAAATATGTTGGTTTTATGCACACAGACTTAGTATGCACAAGTACGCTGGCAGGGTCAGGTTAATGGACAATAATGAAAATATAGTCTCTTTCATTAACATTAGTCAGGGCATGACACATGGCACATCTTCCAATGGGGAAATGGAATTTTCTGCCATCCTCACCATACACATACTTCTATTCCCCCATACAGTATATGTATTTCCAGACATGAGTAGCTCCATGCCCATTTACTTAAATCCCATCTGGTCCTTTTGAGGATTTCAGAGATCTGTTCACATCTTTGTTCTTCACTCACTCCTAACATTTCTGTGTGCTGGAGAACTTGAAAGTCATAGCAAACCTATTTTTTTTGTGTGTGTGAAGATCTGTGAAGTTCTCCCATTCCCTTCACTAGTTCTACTAATAACTTCACTCCACAGATTTATTCTCTGCAGGAATCTTGACCAAACATGGAAAATGCCTCTAAAGAATCCTCTCAGGTACAGAGACGAGGCTTAGTCTCTCTGAATCAATCATTTGCACTACTCAAGTCCAGTCATGCAACAACTCAAGAAAAGCTGTGTTAGAGTTCTGCTGACTCACAGATGTGCCAAAATGCTCAAATCTGAAGTTGCAGTTACCCCTCAGGAACATGAAGCCCTTCAATGAATGCTCATCAACAAGGCAAATTCTCTCAAGCTGTTTTACTTATTCTTTCACATTGACCTACAGCAGTGAGGAATACATCTGCCACTTGTATTGCAGTGTTTTGTGAATTTTAAAACTAATCTAACTAGCTAAAATCCAGCAGCTGGCTAAAATGTCCTTTATGTCCAGATAAAGAGAAAATGTCATGTCAGTACAAGTATACAGAATAGAATAGACCAGGTTGGAAAAGACCCTCAAGATCATCACATCCAACCTATCATCCAACCCACTTAATCAACTAAACCACGCAACCAAGCACACTATCAAGTCTCCTCCTCAGCACCTCCAGTGATGGTGACTCCACCACCTCCCCAGGCAGCCCATTCCAATGATCAATTACTCTCTCTGTGTAGAACTTCTTCCTAACATCCAGCCTAAACCTCCCCTAGTACAGCTTGAGACTGTGTCCTCTTGTTCTGGTGCTGGTTGCCTGGGAGAAGAGACCAACCCCCACCTGGCCACAACCTCCCTCCTTTGCATTTCTTTGCTAGCTTCCGTCTTTCATATGCAGCATACTGTCAAGGAGGGACTTTTTATGGCCAAAAAATAGCAGCCCCACAAACATGTGAAAACTTCCCAAACCCTTAACAAACTTTTGAAATCCATAGATGTGTGGCAGGGACAAGTAATGTTAACAGAATGCATATGTATGCTTGGGATATCTTTTTTTACCCTGTGTAGTGGGATTGACTCAGCTTTACATCTGTTTCCCTTTCCTAACGTAGCAAACGTAATTCCCTTCATGTCATTACAATCTTGCCCCGGATAGCTCAGTACATCACCCCTTATACTGCTTTTATTTGTTTACTCCTTTCATTGTCTACAGCATTTTTAGGCTTCCACTTCATCAGATTTTCTTTTCTTCTTTTGAACAATATAGAAACCAAAACCACAATTGTGTTTCTTAAAAACATATTTTTAAGAGGACTTGGTATTTATTTTTAAAGCCTCTATGGTATTTTAAAATATTTAGCTTAGTGCACAGAAAATATATGCAGCACACTGGTATTCCTGCAAGGTTCAGATGTCTGGCTTCACGAGAGGAAATGCTGGTTTAGTTATGATGAGCTCTTTTATCCATTGTCTAATTCTTGTTTCCTGTATTTTATAAGTATAAGAGACTGAATAATTTAGCTGATTTAAATCAGAAAAATTCTGGGGTAAACTGTCCTATACATAACATGTTTAAGCATGAGGTTTTTGCAGTACTCTGACACCAAAATGCTTTCTATTATAAGTACTGTGCTTGCAAACTGTGAAAGATGCTTGAGATACTTGGCTCTGAATTGTCTTCTCTGTGTAATAAAACCTTTTAGGCAGCATGATAACAGATACTGAATTACTTCAGCAAATATGACTGAGAGGTGGAGGCTGTGTTCAGTACTGTTGGTGATGAATATCAGAAACTCACCTTTTATGTTGTGTCTCTCAAGAATTCAAATAGCTATTGTGCTTCTCATATTAAATTTAAAATTATCTTTTCCATGTCTGAACCTACAGTATAGCAGTTGTATGCAAAATGCTGTCCTAAAAAATGAGGCACTTCTTCCCCTGAGGAACAAGATTTTGCAAGAAGTCATTGAAGGCAGTTGTAATCAATCTTGGTATTTAGAAAACTGTAATTTTTCACATAACAGTACACTGAACTGTCTGAGGGCAGCCTTAAAGAAGCAGAACTGGGGAACTAAAGACATCTAACCAAGTAGAATAGAATAGAGTAGAATAGAATAGAACAGAACAAACCAAACCAGGTTGGAAAAGACCTTTCAGATAATTATGTCCAACCGATCATCCAGCACCATCTAATCAACTAAACCATGGCACCAAGCACCCCATCATATCTCTTCTTAAATACTTCCACCACCTCCCTGGGCAGCCCATTCCAATGGCCAATCTCTCTTTCTGGGAAGAACTTCTTTCTAACATCCCGCCTAAACCTCCCCTGGTGCAGCTTGAGATTGTGTCCTCCTGTTCTGGTGCTGGTTGCCTGGGAGAAGAGACCAACCCCCACCTGGCCACAACCTCCCTTCAGGTAAAGCTTTTTTAAACATACCAGAAGTCTGGGGAGTCCAGTTTAAGAATTATGAAAGGTTCCTTTATTTCTGGGGTTGCACCACCAACCTCTCAAAAACACTTTTGTTTTCCTTCCCTCTCTACCTTTAATAGCTGAGATGCAGCTACCAAAGATCCACTCACTTTATTCAAGCAGTGACTAGACTCTAGTTGCTTTCAAAAGTTGCTTTCAACTTGACTTTAGCTACAAGCCATAAATATGAAATGCTGGCTAAGCTTAGCCACTTAAAACACGTAATGAAAGAGGGGGAAAAAAGCCCAGATTCAGCTAGGAATTACAGAGCAATTGCTGAAACTTCATAAAAAACAAACAAACCAAACCAAACAATACACAAAACAAACCAAACCACAAAAAACCCAAACCACCCACAAATGAAATTAAAAAAGCCCCAAAACCAAAACAAGAGAGACCTGTCTATCTTGCAACTGTCAGTCTTGCAACTGTCACTGCAAGAGACTGTAGAGCCTTTTGGGGTAAATGGACCAGAGCAGGGTTTCTGGTAGTCTAGGGAGAACTAATGGCTCTCTGACATCTTGCTCAGCATGGCAAGAAAGAGAAAATACAGGGAGTAGCGTGAGGAAGTGTGACATATTGCTGATACACAGGCTTTTCTAATCCTAGAACAAAAATTTGGAGCTGCTCTAGTGTACAATAGTGGTTGGTATCTACTGTTCTCCCGGCATCATTTGACACATCTTTGAAGAACAGGAAAAATCTGCACTGGACTTCGTATCTCCACAGCAAAGGATTAAGATGGATGGGTGTAAGATCCAGCTATCTTAGTCGCACACCATCTGAGGACTTATGGGTATTATACACACTTTTGGCTGGACAGTTTGAGCCAGTTCCAGCTGCCTCAACAGTAAAAAAGAAAAAAAGAGCAGTGGAAAGGTTAGTGTTTTTTACTAGAAAGAATAATAATGAATAATAATAAAAGGTATGTATACAGCTCATAGAAATACAGTAATAAACATCAGAGAACTGTATGTACAGGTCAAAAGTCTCTCCTACACTAATACTGACTTAGTGTTTTTCAATGGAGGCTGAGATGCAAAAAAGCAAAGCATCAGGCTGAAACCCAACTAGATATCTAAGAAGTATTCTGGGACTAGAACAATATTCCTGGTCAGCAAAATCAGGTGAGAAAACCATACATGGCCAGGGACCAGCTCTCACTCCTCACAAGTATTCTCCTCCTCTCCATCACCTGCTTCTGCCGCTAGTTGTGCTCATGGTAGCGTGGCTGGAGCAACTATAAATGGCAGAAGAAGAAAAGCAAGGAGACAGAGGGAGAAGACAAACATGTGGCAGTACCAGCACCAGTTCCCCTTGGGTACAGTACTCCCTGGTTGGTATCCACATACAGCACTAGTGTGTCTCCAACTGGGGCATGCAGCCCTGGTGACATTTTGGTGACTCCTTACATGCTTCATAAAGGCATTTTTGCTGGACTCACAACAACTTGTTCCTCTATTGAAAATATACTGATTAGTTTATTTTCCAGCAGCTAGTTCCAATAATGCTGATGTTCACCTTTTCATTTATGTCAGCTAAACTGCTTTCTTCAAGTACATTTTACTTAGCAACCTGCTGTTTTGTAATGTTGTCTGTTCCATTCCGATACAGGTGCAGATGTAAAATTGAACACACTTCTTCACAGATTTTAGATTTTTACCACTTCCCCTAATTGCCCACACTCTGACAGGTCACATTGTCACCATTTACAGGCCACAAAATACCAGCCTTTTTGTTAATGAAGATACTAATGAATGTAGAAAACATCTCAAGTGGATTGGTTCTTCTCAGAGAGACTGGAATGGGAAAAGGAAATGACAGAGGAAATAGGTATAAAAATAAACCCTTTTTGTGCTCAAAATTTCCTGATCTCCTGAGATTTTTGGTAAGCTGAAGTAAAGGAAAAAACTTCACAGCTGGTGCATTTAGGCGTCGTAGATGCAAACAAGCAAAAATATTTACTCTCTAAAATATCAAAATAGTCTTAAGCCACCATTTTCTAATTGCAGCTTCATGTTCATCCTTCATGTACTTCTTGGCTGCTTCATTTGGAAAAGATGCTGGGACCTCATAAAGTGTAGGATTTCATTAAAAAAAAAAAGAAATAAATCACAGGCTGCTATGTGCATTGAGAAGCTTGCCAAGGCTATGGGAAATCAGTGGAACGGATAGAGCAGCCTCCTTTCCCCAAGCTCCATCCCTATGAACTAAACCCAGGAACATTTGCTGCCTGGGACAGGACTATTGAAGAAAGTTGTTATGTGCCTAGGTAAAAAAGAACAGTATGTGCTTAGGCTAAACCAGTTGCCCAAACTAATTTTCCATAAACAAGGCTCTGCTACGGAGACATAACTCTGTTTAATCCTGTCTGGATGACTTCATTTGCTAAGCACTCCCAAGTTTGCCATAGACCATGTGATCCACCCAGCTCCATTCACTCTGGAGAGTGGTTCTCTGTTTCATTCTGAAACAGTAAAAAATGTCATTTCTCAAAGCAGTGGAGGAGGTATTTGTCCCATTGCATCATGAAACACCGTATGTATCTTCCAGGAAAAGTCCCTCTAAACCATTGTATTTCCCTGACTGCTACTGTTCACTGTTTGTTTTAACATAACCTCAAACCCACTTCCAACACGAATGCAGTTACTTAGTGATTCTGGTTACTGGATATTGTAGTGAAGTTTCATTCTGAATAGAAAAGAAATCTGATTTCTTATGAATGTTGTATTTTAGGTGCATATTGCACAACTGCTTCGTGCAGCAAATAATTTTTGATTAACTTCTACGCATTTTGTTTTGTCCCTTCTCAGCACATCATTAGTCACTGCACTGCCTTACTCACTGCCCTTCTCCCCAGGTGACTGTACTTATCACCCTCTCACTCACCAGATGTGCAATAGCAAAGCAGAACAAGCTGGATTTTGAGTGTCTTCATGCCTTATGTTCTTACTTTCTGTAAGCTAACTCTAGCATGCAAATAACATCTCAACTGAGGGGTCATGACTGGCTCCAGGACAGTACAGGTTTTGAAGCTTGAGGTGAGGCTTTCAAAGCTGCCAGCAAATGTGAAGTGCCAAATGGGTTTCTCTGCCTGAACTTGTTTCCACTACATGCCTAAGCTAGAAAAGCATGCCAGGGAATAACAACCCCTTGAGTTTAGTTAGAAGATCCCAGCTTATAATGTGGGAAATGCCTCAGTGATATTCCATCACAAACAGCACTTCACTGCACTAAACTATCTGTTCTTAAAATAGAAAATGAATGTGCTGATTGCATATTGTGGATCTGTTTTTATTTTATTTCACTCAACTAAGGAATTTAGCTACATGACTGCGAGTAGGGACTAGGCAAACCACTAAAATTATTCAACAGTGGCCTCCAGCAGTCATGAAAGGGCAGTGACAATTAATGTGAAAAGAAATGTGATCTGGAAAATATTTTATGTGAAACTCAGCAAAATCTTCAAAGCCTGAATTTATCATCTCTTTGCTGTACAATGCAGTGCAGTGCAGTGCAGGGAGCCCAGAGCTGGAACAGAGCAAGGTAACTCACAAACATGCACCATGGTGCTGCATCAAATATTGCTGTGGATGGACTGACTCTGTTTTGCTAAGAAGCTCATTCATGGTCCGAGTTTACACCAGGAGGCCTACAGTGCATTTTCAGTTTGTTCAAATCCATTGTCAGGTTAATTTAACAGATCAGGAAACTAAAATGATGCCATGCCTTAAATGTGGAAAAACCTGCCATCTATTCCAAACTGAGATATTAAAACCTAGACTGAAAGGCTTTGTTACTCTCTCACTTACACCACAAAATCCTGGAAATGAAAAAATCATTTACAACTAAAATTTTTTCATAAGTGATACATTATGCTTTAAAAAAGTTTCAGTATTTTTTTAACCATATATATACATATTAAAAATTAAAAAAAAGAGTTAGTGGAAGATTCCAAACCACCGTCCAAGAGCTGACTGGAGTGTGTTTGAGAGCCAGGTTTCTCTGGAAGGGATGAGGATAGAAAGCAAATACAGGCATTGACTATTAGAAATAGTTGAACAGAAGCAAAGCCCAGCACGTAAGGTGCTTTGCAAAACACTAAGATACGGTCAGCCAGCGCTGAGAAGGCCTTGTAGCATAAGGTATGTTGGATATTGCGGGGGGAGTCGGGGGTGTGTGACAATTTTCTTACCACATACAGTAGGTTGCTCAGAAGTTTTCTTTTTTCTCCTCTTGGCTTTGTACTGACGTGGCTTTCGGAACAGTTTAAAGTTTTTTATGATGCCAACTATTGTAAGCCTTGTTGGGTTTTGTTTGTTTGTTTATAGCTGCTCAGTTGAGCTGATCCAAAATTCTGGGACAGTGTCTCTTGCAGAGAGATCAGTATCTCATTTCTGCACTGTCTCCTTTGGTAGGCTTGGCTTTTATTTCATTTACTAGTCTCCATGAGATTGCCTGTAAATCATTCCCATCGGGGCTGTTTTTCTCATTTTCTTCCTTTGTTTCTAGGGTATTTTGCTGGCTGCCTCCCTCTAAGGAACAATTTCTGCAGCTAGGCCAAGGAGCGTCTTCAAAAGGGACATGTTTAACTGCTTCTAAAAACCAAAAGGAAGAAGACAAAATATTCAAACTTGGAATTGTCTTACCCAACATAGACATAAGAGAAGGGAATGGGAGGTGGAGATGCCTTAGGAATTAAGCAGCAAGCCCTAAGATGGTGTTCTGGACAGTGGCATTGTTTACAGGATATGTCTCCAGCCAGCCTCTACCATGGTGAGGATGTAGTGCTTGCCCTGGCGTGTTTGTGGCAGTGGTCCAAGATAGTCAATCTGCCAGGCCTTACCATAGTGAAAACCCAGACACCACCCTTTGCTCCAGGGAAACTATAGTGGCTCAGTTGATTGCAGCATGTTTCACAATTACGCATGACCCACGTGATGGCTTCCATGGTCAGGTCCACCCCTCAATCATGAGCATGTTGCATCTCTTCCTAGATGTCCTGATGTTTCATGGGACCATCAATCTACAAACAGCTCACCTTTATGCTCCTAGTCTAGATCTACATGATCTACATCAATTCTGGCAGTCTCCTGTCACTCCAGAAATCTAGATGGATCCAGTGCTTCTATGCCCTGATGGACTCAATGTACATTGTGCACCCGTGTCTACCAATGCCCTATACTTCTGTGGCTTCGATGTGCCAGGCCATTGAATCCACACAATCCAGTATTCTCTGCCATCTCTTTCCTCCTCCTGGTTGAAGGCAGGGACCCTCTACTCCTGGTCTTCATCAGAGTATTCACTGTCTCACCTTGGTGGTGCCAGACCAGAGGTCCCTCACCAGGATCAGGGCATGTAACCTACCTGAGTTCTTCTCCACCTAGAGTTTTGTTGATTACCTTTTTGATGCTCTACAGCAGCTGACTTTGCTGCCTTCTTAGATGCTCCCTTTCTAACCACCATCTTCATTTTCTGTTTACTTATGTGAGCTTCCAGTTTAGAAGTGGGTTCACCATCCCACTTCCTCATGTTCTCCCTGGGGTCATACAGGGAAAACCAGAGTGCTCCATGTGACCTGTGCCTGAGGCTCCTCTTCCCTCAAGAATTTGGTTTCACTCTCGTGGTTAATTCTGCCTTATTTCCCCCTCACACAGGAGTTATACAGCCATCAATAGCATAGTTATGGCATATAAAAGATATGGTTTCATACTGTTCATAAAGCAGCATTCCTTACCAGAACTTTACTACTCAGAATATTACAAATTAAAGCAAGATAAGATAGAAAGAGCCAGGTAAATGCTACAGAGCCAGAGAACCAAGCTGGGAGGACTTTTTTTCCTGAGGCACTGTGCAGATGGAGGACAGGCAACGTGCTTGGCAGAAATGAAGTGGTCACATTTTTCAAAGTGTGGGAGGAAGCTTATGGGAAGGTGCACAGCCAAAAGGGGGATGAGAAGATGGATAGCATTGTCCTGGGGAACAAACATGCCTGAAAACGTTCAGCAGCAGTGCCTGACTTGCAAGCTCAGCAGCCCATTGCAAAGCTCATCTATGCTGCATCCTCTAGCCCTGATGTATACATTAGTGACAGCCCCTGGAATACAACCCTTTTCCAGCTCAGCTATCTTGTTAATCCACCAGATGGACATGTTTGCATAAAACCATTGAAACATAGCATTGAAAACATGCAGTATTTACCAGGGACTGTCAGCTCTCTATCTCCCACAGCCATTTTGCTTCCTCACATATACGTATATTTACATCATTTTCACAATGTGTATTATTAAGCTGCCTGTTATGGTTCCTCTGGAGTGGTTACAGTCTATTATGTAAACATATCACTGCTACAATTTGTAACACTCCTGTTATTTACCCAATAGAATGTGTAACTGTTCCAAGCGAGCCATTACTGCCTGCCACGTAAAGTAAATCTATCTTCAGCTGTTTTGCAAGCCTGAGTTATAATGACACTTAACATTTCAACAGTGCCGTATACGTTGGAAGATCTCAGTGTGCCTTATAAACATTAACTAATTCATTTAGGTTTTAAAAGCAGTCCCATGTGGCAAGAATTAGAACTAAGCCAATAATTCACAAGTGGGTCCCAACGCAGGAAGAGGCTTAATCATGGGCACCAACTTCAAGATGGCTGCTCTACACATCGAGAGCTTCACGTGGGCCCAAGTTCCCAAGTGACTGTGAATTTGCAGGGCCCAAGGCATTCATTTTTCATCTCCTTCTGTTTGCAAAACACGATCAGCTTACAATCTTAACATAGGAGGTCTCTCTGCAAACCAGTCTTAATTTTGCAAGACGCTTGGTTTGAATTTCATGCACACACAGACACACACTACGCCCTCCCCCCACCACCCCCAACTGCACAGTAAGTTCATTCTTTTCGGGTTCCTTGCATTTTGTGCTAACTCTTCCCAGAAGAGTGCTTCACCCTTTAGTTACCCCACTGCACGGTCTTCTTAGAAGTGCTGGAGGGAAGCAAATAGTAAAATCAAATTGAACTGTCCTTGGCTAGGCAGCAAGAACACAGCTCTGCAATCGGTCTTGAAAGCTGTTAACAGAGAGAGGAGTTGCAGGTCCAAATGCTAAATGTGTCTGCTGCAGGACAGTGTCACGGTAGGGAATTGCAAACTATAATCACCTCTACTTACTGATTTTTTTTTTTCATTTGAAATCTGAGCTTTTTTTGATTTCTTAGATAGGACATGACCCAATGAGATTGCCCTGAAGTTATTTTCTCATGACAGTTCACCTGGGAATTAAGGAAATGGAAATTAAATGTCTTATTAACTTCATTATGAACAAAAATAAAAGTCAGGTGGTCCTCTAAATTGCACTGGCTGCTGGAACACTAAAAGCAATGGATTTTCAGCAGCACAAATAAGAAGAAAATCCTATCTTTTAATGTAACTTTAAATCCCCAAATTCTTGACAAAATGCCCTAATAAATATAGTCTCTATAATAGATAGTAATAAATCAATTTAAAAGGGCTCATAAGAAACATAGATTCTTTAAGGATAGTGTTGTATATCTGTGTATTCTCCTGTAACTGTGAGATGAGGTAGTATGACCTATGCATGATAGCATTTTTCCATGCAAGAAGGCATAGTGAGGCAAGTCTTTGCACTTTACAAAATGGAAGGAGTATTTAAGCTCTAAAAATCATCCAAGTTGCAAGTGATGAGTTATACTGACTTATATTTTGTCCTGACAATCTGTTTCTGAACTGCATCAAAAGCACATAAATGTTCTCTACAACACATATTCTGTGCAGCTACTCTAAGCAGTAGATGTTGTGCAAGCTTACTTCTGATCACAGGCAGATTTTAGAACTGAAATTCTGGTACCAAAAACATTGCCCAGGCTGAAATTTATGCACAGTTTGGTGCACAGGTATCAGCTGATTTACTGTGTTTCCATAGGTGCCAGACCACTGAAAGTTGCCAGGAACAGTATTTGAGGTTCATACATATATGGGCCTTCTTAGGTGGCTCACGGAAGCCAGGTTGCACTTACACAGTGCATCAAGTGACACTGGTTGTAGAATTGACAGATCTGATAAAACACCATGTCTTGCTACAGCTCGACTGGCAAAGCAGCTGCAAAGCAAAGCAATGTGTAGCAGGAAAACATCTTGCAGGAAGGTTACGGTTAACCTCCCCTCCCTACTTTAACATATTCACCCTCTGTTATTTTCTGCTTCTTATATCTTCACCCTGCAATGATATGGGAAAATGCAACATCTGGAAAATTTGTGAAGTAACTCCCTTAGCACTTAATGAACCTGGTTCTTGTTTAGCAGCTGACTGACCTTGCTGCACCTCCTTTTAAATCCATGGAGCTTAGTCTTCACTAGCAGTTGTGCAACTAAGATGAGCATAATTTCTGTAGTCACTCAAACCTGATATTTAATTTTCTGCAGTGACTATGCAGAGATGTTTATTTAAGCAGCATTCTTTGCATCAAAGACTGAATTCTGAGCTCTGTGAAGTTGATCACAAAATTCTCACTGCTTTTGATTTTTTTTTTTTCCTCCTGGCTTTTTAAGGATATCTGAGCAATTTAGAATGGACAAGTGCATAGTCTTACAGTACAGAAAGACACTGACGTGACAGATGAAGATGAATGATACACTCATAAAAATAAAGGGCTTTGAATATCCCTCATTCTATAGATTTAATTTAAGTCAGATCCTTCAGTATTGTGTGGATGTGTTTTATATTAGAGAGTTTGAGAACAATCCCTAAGCAGTGAATTGAATGCTGTATCATTCAAAAATTTAATACTAAAGTGAGTTTAAAAACACAGGATATGAAAGACTTGGGAAAAATTAATGGTCATGCTCTCATAGCTCCTAATGATAAATGATGTCTCATATGCAGATTGAAAATTGCTTGCTTTTTGCTCAGGATGAGTTTTTCCATTTTAGATTACTAAAATAGAAAAAGAGGACTTGAAATATTTCTAATTACAGGGAAATTCTGAACAGGAAATTATATCTCATTTCTTTACGTGGCTCTTACTGGTTTTCTAAGAGATACATAAAGTGTCAATGTGAAATTCAGTAGATGCAGATGGGTTCCAGCTCTCTCCATCCAGAAAAGGTTTGTATGTGGCTGAGCCCTGCTTGTTAGCAAACATGGTTATTTGAAACCTAACTGTATGGGTCCTTTGTGCTATCTTTTTGAGTACATCAAAAGATGTAAGGAAGGTTTACATTTGATCTTTCAGCATAAAAGATGCTGTGGGACTAGGCAAAGGAGCCTACCTTATTAGCGCAGGTTGTGGAAATGACCCTATTCCAGCTTTTCTGTCGGCTTCCCCGTAATGGCACTCTTCTAGAATGGGAACAAAAGACACAGGCAGAGTAGGGAATGATAAAACTGCATTTTCTTTCTCATGGCCCATTAACAAGACATACTTTAGAGTGGTCTCAGTTTACCCGGGGAGCCAGACAGACTTTAAGAGCCCAAGAGTAGAGGAAAATCAAACAGGTGGTTTAAATTATCTCTCTCTCTTTTCCCAATCTCTAACTAACCACAGTGACTAAAATCACTAGTGATGGTTTGTTACATTTCCAGGAGAGAGGTTGAAGTTACATATTCTGAATTGGCTTTCTTTGAGCAGTAATCAACTGGCTTCCAAAGGTCCCTTCCCAATTAATCTTTTCTATGTTCATATGATGATTGTGTAGCAACAGATCTACTAGTGAAAAGAACCAAGTGACATCAGCTTTTTGCAGCTTTTACTCCACCTTCGATTTAGGAAACTACATGTTAGTTTCATTCCAGGAAGCAAGGGGAACTTAAAGTTCAGCTGAGAAGATGAAGATCTCAGTATGACTTTCAAATGATTACCTTCCAGAAAACTGACCTCTTACATGTGTTTCTGTCATAGTAAAGAGTTTTACAGAGTCTGTATTATTTTCTTTTGCAATTATAAAACTTCAAGCTTATCACTAAGGCATCCCTAAGTGGTGTCTTCCCATGCCATTCCTTCTCAAAAGCCTCTCAGTCCACACAGCAGTTTAACTGCTTCTTTTAGCCATGCAGTTTTGCTGCCTTGCTTCCCAGCACCATCCCTCTTTTCAGAAACAGATTATTTTTCTGGATGAGAAATTTCAAGGGCATGTCACAGACACTGATGACATCTCATTGTGCTTTCACAACTGTTTTAGGCACCATGAGATTTGTATCTTGACTACATGTAATTGGCTTTTGATATCCTGTGGAAAAGACCATGATTGGCATTTACATTCAAATCCAGGCATTTAAGTAAGGATCTGTGACTAAGACCATATTCACCACCTCTATTCACTGAAAGTTCCGAAAGTCCTTAACCATCTTCACAGACAGAGGCACACAGAATCTTAGGCACAAAGTAGCTGCCAGTTAAGAAGCTGCAAGTTTAGACTTGATTACCTATTTGAAGGAAATGCAATGGAGCTAATAAAACCATGTGATTATTCAGGTGATGGCAACTACATTTATTTGCATGTTTCACAGGATCAGAGTGCTTGAATTTTAACAAGGCTAATATTGACCATCTCAGGGGATAGTATCTTTCTTCCATTTCTGTTGCTTCACAGCTACTGTGTGCAACAAACATTAGTGTTTACTTAGCAGAATTTTTTGCTCACATAAGCACACTGCTGAATTTTTCTGCCAAGACATTGGCTTTATCAGCATACATCAGTTCAGCGTGGTTTGAATTTGTTGCCTGTAGTCTTGGCTTGACAGCGTAGGCTGCGTTTCTATTGGCTCCAATTCTCTTCACATAAAATCCATTAGAGTGAATAGGGTGGCATAAGGTAATCACTAAAGATGAAATTTGGCCCCAAACTCATAAATTGTGCAATGACTCTATCCAGCTGCACAGTATTTATAGATGACATGCAAGAAAGAAAATCCAAGACAAGAATATTCATCCTCTCTTAAGCGAGTTGTGTTGAATTACTCTTCAAAACTGCCTGCCTCTGTTACTCTCTCTCAAGACAGAACCAAAATAATTCATGCAGATTTAGGAACAAGCTTTAAGATGGCTGAAGGTGAGATGTAATTAATATGAGTCATGTATTGCATGAGAGGAAAAATGCCAAGTCCAGTGAGTACATAGCTCTATTTTCCTTGTAATGCAGGCTACGATATCAAGCAGCTTTTCCAGTGTTTCTAATCTGGGATTTAAATGCTGATTCTTGCTTCCTTGCTTGCCTAATAGGTTTTTCCTCTTATTTACAAACTGAAAAGTCTTGAGCTTCGTCCTAATATTCTGTAAACATAAAGACATTATTATGCATATAAAAAGACACCAGAAAACAAGCCTTCAGGCTGGAAGAAGAATGAAGCTGAGGGAATATTGCCTGGCAAATGAATAAAGGCAAAAGTCAGGAAAGCAATCTTAAAGATGCATGCTGATAAATACTTTTGTGACCCTCTTAAGCAATCATATTTGCTCTGGAGTTTGGTTTTTGCAAGTACAAATCTAGGAAAAATGCCAACAAAATTATTTCATTTTGGGGAGCTGTTTCTCATGCAGAATAGTATAAATTTAAAGTACCCCTCTCCAGCTTTCTATTTTCTATTTCTCTGGCATTTTGGGGGAGGTTTTGGCTGGGTGTTAGGAAGAAGTTCTTCACAGAAAGAGTGATTGGCCATTGGAATGGGCTGCCCAGGGAGGTGGTGGAGTCACCATCATTGGAGGTGTTTAGGAAGAGACTAGATGGAGTGCTTTGTGCCATGGTTTAGTTGATTAGATAGTGTTGGATGATAGGTTGGATTCGATGATCTCAAAGGTCTTTTCCAACCTGGTTAATTCTACTCTATTCTATCCTATAATACAATAGCAGTGGTGTAGCCATGAAGGCTGAACAATAATTGTGCTTCTCAGTCAGAAGAAAGGTTTGCATGCATGAAGACTTGTCTCTGTTCTCCAAGTGTTTCAGCTAGTCTTAATGCAAACTATGGCCTCTCACTCCAAACTTCTGGATACTTCAAAAAGAACAAGGAGACACCTTTAGTACCAGAGGTTATTGAAAAAGACCAGAATCAATGCTTCCCTGCAACACAGGCCTAGCAAAAATTGAATAAGTTTCAATCCAGAAAGTGAAAAGGCAGGAGCAGTGCTGGGGGAACACAACTGCAATCATGGATTGTGAAGAGGACTTTGGGAATAACACCCGACACCTGCAGCCTCACTAGCAGGCAGATACTCGGCTCGCTGCAAAAATGACTCATGCTAATTTGAAAGTGTAGAGGAAAGATTTTGGCAGCACAGTGAAAAAAGGGCAACTTTCCTTCCATGGAACCGAAAGGCTGCTCTTCAGAAAACAGCATATTCAATGTCATTTTAATCTCACCAGGAAAATTTCCTTAGATTGAGAAAGGAAAGAAACTGTTGATGATTGACTAATCAACATCCCCCTGCTAACAAGTGCTGTTGAAGAGCTCCAGTGTCTCTTACTGATAAACAGATATCAGATTTGTTAAAAAACTCTAATTATTCCAGGTCATTTATAGAAGAAGGAGGTGAAAATGGACATGTTGGAGAAAGGATGATGGATGAGAGATTTCAGAAATGCTTCACTTCTCCCCAAAATTCTTCCCTGTCATTTCAGAAAGTGATGCTGTTTCTTAATAGAAGTAAGAGTTGAAAAATCCCAGTGTGAGAACTGCAAAACACGTGGGCAAGGCTTGGCAGTACACATGACTGCATCCAAAACTCACATCTCATGAGGTGCAGACAAGTCTGCATGTCTGCATCTCTGCCTTCATTAGAGCTAGAGCTTATTGTGATTTTGGCTGTCAAGGCATTAGTACTGTGCTGTTCCCAGATAAAAGTAAAATGACATCACAGAAAACAGACACTTCAGATTGCCTCCAGCTATTCTATCCAGCAGCTATTGTTTCTAAGACTTCAACACTGTGGCCTCTAGCAGGAATATTCTTGAGAATACTACAATGAAAGCTGATGTTTCTTCTCTGTAGAAAAGTCTAGGCTTTTTTTTCTTCCTTCTTTGGAATTAAAAAAAAAAAGTACAATTTCAAGAAGTTCTCATGAAAGCAAAAGGTTTCCAGACATATTGTTTCCAAATAGTTAAAATGTCTGATTTTTGAAAACGTTGAAAATACTGAACTGAAGACCATGTCAGACTCTTGCTTAATTCTCAGCTTGTAGAGTAACAACAAGGAGTCAGAAACAGTAAAGCCCTGAGAGTCCATGGGTGAGACAGCAGACCGGGAGTGTGGGAGTCAGTGCTCCAAATTGTCCAGAGCAAGGTTTTTTCACAGGGCAGGCTTTTTAGTTGGCTCATTTAAGATCTGCTTTCCACACGAGGCACCATCTAACCTTTTCTTAAAGACCTCCAGTGATGGAGACTCCACTACCTCCCTGGGCAGTACATCCCAGTGCCTAATCAGCCTTTCTGTAAGGAAGTGCTTCCTAATATCTAACCTAAACCTTCCCTGATGCAGCTTCATACCATGTCCTCTTGTCTTTCTCCCAAATACAGAAGAGAGACTTCTGGAAGAATGTAATGTTGGAGTTTGAGAATTTGTGGTGGTGATTTTTTCTTTTCTTTTTTTTTTTTTTCCAGGAGGAAAAAAAAGGGGGGTGTTTGTGTTGTGTTTCATACCTGGAAAATGTTAACAGTATCTACATGAAAGTCCTGAGAGAGGCCACCAGCATGAGCTCTCAGCTGCACAGAAGTGGGCTTCTCGCCTTCAAATGTCTGTGAGAGTTTCTGGAAGCAATAGAAGTCCCATGGTGCTGAAGAAGTGACTGTGCCTGGGGTCTACAACCTTCTGCTAGCCAGCCAAGCATGAACTGTTGAAAACTTCCTTATGGTTCACTGTCAGAGTTCCCCAAATCGTTCCAGATGTGATGAGTCACCATTTTCTGAAAAAAAGGATGATTTGACTTCAGAACGTCCAACCCAAGCAACTCTGTTTTCTACCCTTGTTCACAAGCTACCTAGTTTCACATGACTTGTTAAGTGCTGTGCTTATCAGTCCACCCAGTATCCAATAATATGCTCAAGCAAGCATGGCAGAATGACAGCAGTGTCAGAAAGATTCAGTTCCTAGTGGTTCCGTGAAGGTTGGGTAGAACCAGGCTATCAGAGCCTCCTACAGGGGCAGCCTGTCTAAACAACCCTATTGTTTGTAAGGCTTGAGCAAGACCTAATATCTTAGTTTCCTTTTTGATAATTACAGACTGACTGGATTTTTCTAACAGAAAAAAAGCATGACAACTGTGTTAGGAGATTTAATTTTTCTCAAAATGACCAACTGATCCTTTTTTTGCTGTTCCTTTAGTACAAGGATTAGTGCAATTAAAAGCTTACCAGTTTTGTCTAGCTACAGACTTGGAGTCAAGGTGGTTGTGATTGTGTGAGACAAAGAGAAAATAGCATGCACAGGCTAAAACATGGCTGTCAGTCAGTCACAGAAGGTACCTAACACCTCTGTACAGAGGTGTATGGAGGCCACATCAGTCATTACACTGACACAGGACATTGAGACTCTTCAACATGTCCAGAGAGTGACAGTGAGGCTGGTGAGAGGTCTGGAGCACAAGCCCTATGAGGAGAGGCTGAGGGAACTGGGATTCTTTAGCCTGGAGAAGAGGAGGCTCAGGGGAGACCTTATTGCAGTCTACAACTACCTGAAGGGATGTAACCAGGAGGGGGTTGGTCCTTTCTCCCATGGAACCATGACCAGAACAAGAGGACACAGTCTCAAGCTGTGCCAGGAGAAGTTTAGGCTCGAGGTGAGGAGAAAGCTCTTCATAGAGAGAGTAATTGGCCATTGGAATGTGCTGCCCAGGGAAGTGGTGGAGTCACTATCCCTGGAGATGTTCAAAAAGCAACTGGACATGGCACATGGTGCCATGGTTTAGTAGTCGTGAGGTGTTGGGAGACACGTTGGACTTGATGATCTTTGAGGTCTTTTCCAACCTTATTGATTCTATGATAGCTTGCAGTGATTTTGAAGGAAGCTTTCTGAAAAACAATAGATAGCAGAATAACTGTTGTATTTTGTGTGAATATCAACATAGTCATTTCTGTTGGCTCTGGTTTTGGTAAAAGAGTTATGCAAAAAAAGGAATGTTTGTAATTTTTTTGAAAGACCCTTGGCACGAAGTCCCCTTTCATATTTTAGATGAAGTGATGGACATACTTTTACATTGCACAAAGGAGAAATAGGGAAAACTGGAACCTCCTGCAGCAAGTGAGAAGAGGCCCAGAGTGGATATTGGAAAGACTAGTAGGATTTAAATTACTTGCCTAATTTGGAGAGCAGAATGGTTGAATTGTTAAATGTTAAAGGGAGAAAAAAAAAAAGGGTAAAACATTTCAAGATCCTTAAGTGAATTGTTGACACCGAGTAAAATCTGCAGGGACTCAGCAGCAATGCAAATCTGCATTTCCATAGCCATCCCTGCTGAGACGATCTCAGATGAAACAGTGGGATCCACACATGCAATTTAGTGGAGGAACTATTCAAGCCAGCTTTAGTGAAATGCATAGTATATTCAATTATTTTAATGCATCCTTATTTGCCAGATACTGATGTTCCTTAATAAAAATATTTAAAAGTTCTAAACAATTTAGCTTCATTCCTGTCAGGAAATTGGTATGAAATGACAACTGCCTGTTTTAAAAAAGTGTTGTGTTTACTGTTCTGATGTGTTTAGCAGGATGATGCAGTGCAGCAGACATTAAAGCCCAAGCAAAGTGGAAAAAAACCCAAAAAACCCCAACAAAATGGAGACTCTGAATTTATGCTTTTGTTTAAATCCATTCTTGTTTGGCAAAATATTTAAACACCTGCCTTGTTGACTCAAGGGTCAATGGCTGTCCACTATGCACACAACTCTCTTTTACATTGTCCAAGTGCCTCTGAATTATTCACAACACACTTGATTATTAAATGTTCACTCTATCACTGGGGAACCAAAGTGTAGAAGTTTCCCCTTTTTGTGTAGACCTATTTCCTTGACCAACAGGTCCAGAGTAGCTCATGATGTCACTGCTTTTGCTTAGCCACACTCGGCACTAGTCAGTTCCACACCGCAAAACACTAAATGCAAACCCTGGCTCCACAGCTGTTCTGTAGACCTCCAATTTTGCCTCTGTCAAAGGCATTTCTAGTACAGGGCTCAAGTCACACACAAGCCCTGTGCTTGATATGGCAATTTCCCTCCTTAGACCTTAGTATAGATTACATTTAGTTTCAATGCTGTTTTTAAACACCTCTAGATGAAACCACTGCACATCCCTGTAGCTGAACAAAATCACAGTCAGAAACTCTCCTGTCTCATGTGGCTTAGCTTGAGGAACAATGGTATATAGATCCCATCTCTCCTCCAGGTCTCTTGTTATCTCTCATTAAAGTTGAGATAACAAAGTTCTCTGAGCACTAATCTTTCTACACCACTGCAGGAGGTTGTGTGACAATATGATACTTTCTGAAATGGCAGTGGATGACCAGACTGATTGGAAGACCAATACCAGAGGATCCTCAAGCCGAGTGGAAATCCCATGTAGCTGCTAATTTTGTTTAGAGACACCTGGTTATTCCACTGCAGGTGAAATATCAGTATTGGTCTAGCAAGCAGATGGTGTGGAGGCTCGGGGAAATAAGGTACTGAAACACAGCCAGGAGTCTATCACACTAGTAAGAGCAGTGAAATAAAAGCAGCTTAAGCAGTTGTTACTGAAGATCCTGTGCAAGTCATTGTGTGTTTTTTTAACTTCAGACTTAAGTTAACTTGATTCACTAGACTTAATTCTCCCACATTTCAAAGTATCTCTCTCTAGGTAAGGTGTCCCACAAACACAATTAGGGGCTGGTAAGTCTGCACAAGTCAGACCCCACCAGAAAAGACAAACACTTCAGCATTTACTGCATTTTGATGGCATACAGCAGCAAGGGATTCGTGGCAGGTCACCACAGAATCCGAGAATCTCCAAGGTTGGAAGAGACCTCAAAGATCATCAAGTCCACATACAGGTCTATGGCAAAACTACTTACAGAATTCAAATTTCAGGCTAAACACTAGATTATCCTTTCACTTGGAGGGGGGCACTTGAGGCTTTATCAGTGTGTAGGTGGCAAATGGAACAAGGGGTTATCTACACACACAGAGCAAAGGTAGAAAATGTGGTTGGCAATGACGTTTTAAGTCTTGCTGTGAAACAATCCATTGTTAAATATATCTTTTCTTTTACATACCATATCTGAAAGGGGGATTGGGATAAAAACATGATTTTGAATTGTATTTTCTATCCTTGATTTTGTAACATTTTGAATAAACTCCAATTCTTTTTCACTGAGTAATGAGAAAGTGTTTTCTTTCCGGGATTACAACATATGAATGAATTACAGCTCCAGGAGAGAAATTTCTTTTTAATTAATTCTATAATTAGTGGATCTCTGTGCCTGCCTTTTTTTATAAATGGTTATTGCTTTTAAAATTCTTAGAAAAATTATTTTTACATGATTATTTGAATGACAGGCATGTAAACTTGACAAAAATGAGCTGTTTTACAAGACAGACAGTAAGGCAGGAGGCAAATGTGTACAAACATCGTTATTACTTTTAGGATTTGGTACATACGGTCCCATATGGAGTTTAACACACAAAGAAAAAGCTGTTTTATGTCAGGGGGTGATTTCAACCCACCACATTAAGATACTACTTTTAGCAATGCACGTGTGAACCACAGAGAGCATGAACAGGAAGAGATGTATATGCTGTGCAGGAGACATTGTGAACAGAAGGTGATTTCCAGAAAACCTTTGAAAGGAAATGCATCACTTTCTGCCATTCAAGTATGTTTGTTTGGACTCTAGGAAACTTAGAGTTGATGTCTGATTTCTTATTTTTAGTAACCTGAAAGCCGGAATCCCTAATTTCAGCACTAATTTTACTTTAACCAAACAGAATTAGATGTTAAGAGCAGAGTACTTTTACCCTTAGATGTAAGGACAGAAACTGCAGCTGTTTCAAAAGTACTAAAACTTCCTCATTTCATGTAAGAGAATAAGAACTCAAAATTGAAATGATCATCAGCTGCATTTGGATTGCTCGCATAGAAAGGGATTCTGTTGTGTCCACCTGCATTTTGGACTTCCTAATTAAGAAATTTTTAGGGCAACTCCTGGACTGCCTGAAGTCATGACACAGTGACTTGGACCCATCCTGCATCAGAATTGCTGGCATGGTACAGTCTGCTACCTCTAGATTATGCATTAGGAAATACCAGGGAAAGGAACTAGGGACATGACTTGTCCTTCTAAATACAACCTTCATAATAATTTATAATGTGAAAAGCAATCATTTCCATTTGGCCCTGTTTGAGGCCACTTTGAGATTGAATTGGCAGTCTCGTAAAGCTTTTTATATTGAGACGTACGTGGTTTTGTTTGGATTTGCTGAAAAAGCACCAAGGTTACTGATGTGGTCTTCTCTTCTTTGCCAGTGACAGGAAGTCTGGGGCAATGAAGCATTTGACATTTCAAAACATTTTCATGAAGAGGAAAAATACCAAGACATTAAGGGGAAAGTAGTTTGTGCAACAAAAGTAGTCCTTGAGGCAGAGCAGTGACCAGTTCAAGACACACAACTATCTCCTCCAAGCACCGAGTGGCTGTCTCCTTATGTCTTTAAATGGCTAAAGAACAGGCATAGCAATGGAAGCATGGCCTGCAAGAAAGGACCAGAAGACAAAAGGTTTGCAGGAAAAAGAGGGAGCAGCAAACTGACTGGGATCTTATAGTTTAGGCTCCTAAGGCTTGAGAATGTGTTGAATTATCATTTTTTTCCTAATTTACCAGACACAAGCAGATGTTTGAGGCCATCCTCCAAGACAGCAGAAGTTTTGCTATTGACATCCAGAAGACCAAGTACTCAGAACCTCATCACATTAATTCTTCTGGTTTGATGTCTTTGCATTGCATTTCTAGGCTACTTCCATTTCAAACCCAGATAGTATTGCCAAGATAGTGCAATACACTAAGGCTATATATCTTTAAAGTTTCCAAATGGAGCTAAGAGGCCAATCTACCGATTCCAAATATGACACAAAATGGCTTTTATTTGTATCATTATTTTTAGTAGCGGCTTAAGAATATGGAAAGATTGGCATTTATTTATATTTTTATGTGGTGTCAAATATTAAGGAAATACTAGTATTTGCTGCTTTGTACATGCAAAATTCTCTGTTGTGAAAAGATGACTTTTCTTCTCTGCTCTTTTATCAGCCAAAATGTTCATTGGGAAAATTACCTTTCCTATGACCATAAAATCAGAATCAGGATCCAATTAATAAATTCCTTTGAGTTAAGAAAATATTTCTTCCATTACACAGAATTGTACAAGCTGAGTGATTTTCCTTTAATGGCACATCTTTAGGACTGGAGAAGTCTTGTATTTCATGATGTTCATTTCTGTGCCATGTTGTGCCTCAAACTGGAATTCTTTGAAGATTTACTCTAGCTCACATATGGATAAAACAAAATTGTTGCTTCCTTTCTTGATTTTCCCCCCATCTCAATTCATGAACCGAGTGGCTTTTATAGTTTTCAAATAAGGGCAGGCAATTGCCTGATGGCTATGATACAAGCACAAATTGAGATTTCAACAACATCCAAAATCGACTTTTTGGGAAGTTATCTTGTCTTCATTGTGTTAATTTTCTTTAGAAATACATGTGGAGTTGCCTTCTTCCTTCCTCACCCATCTCAGTCTATTTTTGTCCTTTCATATTTTTGGAATTCATGTCACAGGAAGAGCAAAGAACACAGAAATGGATGCTTAAAGTCTTCATAATTTTGTACTTTGACAAGATCTCCTGGAATGTGTCCAGAGAAGGAAAACAAAGCTGGGGAGGGGTTTGGAGCACAAGCCCTATGAGGAGAGGCTGAGGGAGCTGGGGTTGCTTAGCCTGGAGAAGAGGAGGCTCAGGGCAGACCTTATTGCTGTCTACAACTACCTGAAGGGAGGTTGTAGGCAGGTGGGGGTTTGTCTCTTCTCCCAGGCAACCAGCACCAGAACAAGAAGACACAGTCTCAGGCTGTGCCAGGGGAGGTTTAGGCTGGATGTTAGGAAGAAGTTCTTCCCAGAAAGAGTGATTGGCCATTGGAATTTGCTGCCCAGGGAGGTGGTGGAGTCACCATCACTGGAAGTGTTTAGGAAGTGACTTGATGGCTTGCTTGGTGCCATGGTTTAGTTGATTAGATGGTGTTGGTTGATAGGTTGGACTTGATGATCTCAGAGGCCTTTTCCAACTTGATTAATTCTATTCTATTCTACTTCCTCCTTGCTTCCTCTACAAAACTGACAACTGACTGAGAACAACTCACTTGATTATTACCAATGTGAACAGACATGTCATGTTTGGGCTTGCACTATCTGTGGTGAGAGCCAGTTTTCTTCCCTAGCAAAATGCCAAGTCTATCTTATTTCACTAGAGACTGGAAGGCTAATGTCATTACCCAGTTTTGAGAAATCAAAGTGAATAATCAGTTCCTTAAAACTAAACACGTACTGTCTATTGAAATGGTGGCTTGCTAGGTTCTTCCAGATAACCTTAACATTTCAGCATCACCAGATGAAACTTTCTGAATCTGGTCTATATGCATTTTACCACTCTCACCTATTCCCCCTGTTTTAGTAATAAGAGCATTTAAAAACATTTCCTTTATAAACTAGCTACTAATTGGAGATTGCTCTTTGCCCTAAGGTGTCCTTGAATTCTCCCCTACCCCTGCCACAAGAATGCAGCTGTAGGTACCTGGCCATGCATCTGTCTCTTCCATGTAAAAGATGTTATCCGCTCCAAAATCCTTTTCCAAGATATTTCTGACCATTTCTGGCTATCTTCTTCCATTTGGAAATGAATGTGGCAGATAACATTTACGTCAGAAACTTGTGCTTTGAATACTCCATAGCTGACTTAGAGTTTCATTTTCTTGATGCTTCAAAAGTTTTGTCTGTGGAAGCTAGAGCCTATTTGAACATATTAAGCATTTGGTTATTTCCACTGACAAGATCAATTTGGTACCAAATTAGAAACTGTCTAACCTTCAGCAGCTGGAACAAAACGAGCCTCTATTTGCTGAAGTGAAAGTGAAAACCTTTCTAAACTCCAGATAATTCCTAAGATTGCTTGTACTTAGATTCCCATCAAACATTATGGGAAGATTTTGGACTTGTTCAACAATGTAAGAGAATCTTGGCACCATCTTACAACATTTTCTGTAATGTAAGATTGACACAAAGCTTCTGTGTGAAACCTCAAGCTGCACAAGAGGGATGCCAAAGCCACTGCAAAACTTCAACCATTCTGGGTCTCATGGTTGTTTCTAAACATCAAGTGAAAAATAGTAGACGTTACACAGTTACTGTCCCCAGAGAGCTGCTCTAAGTTCCATTTCTGGTAACATTATCACTAGGCTAGGAGAGGAACTTGGTGTGTTCCAAGTCAGAGTATCATTAAAAAAAAAAAGAAAAAAAATAGAAGTACTGTTTGCAAAAGGGAGTGTGGTACACAGAATCTGCTTTTTGTGGCTCTTTTTCCTTAGTAGTTTTCTTAAAACAGTTCTTCTTTTAGATAACAAACTTTCCCCTCCTTCTTTCAAGAGTACTCTGCACAAGAAACTCCAACATTTTTGTGCTCAAGTCGACATTTACACAAAAGAAGTTTTAACCAGCTGTATTTACATGTATAGGTTTGTTCCCAAGAGGTCAAGTGTGATAAGCATCTTAGAGCGATATTTAGCCAGTGCACATCCTGTATCTTTCAGCACAATCAAGCAAGCACAACTTGTTTCTTATCGATATGATTTAGCTGAACGTTTCTGGAGCAACGCTGTAAGAATGTGCCCACATTCTCAAGAGCCTGAGTTTTAATATTATTTGATTTCTGAGAAAGTTTGGCTGAGACTGATGTAAACAGCACCACTGTTCTTGCTGAGGGATTTCTGCAAAGTAGCTTTTCTCATGCATCCTGACTTCACCCTGAATTACTCTTCAGAAAGAGGCCTCTCTCAGAGAATCCTCAGTTCATCTGAAAGTTAATGAGCTAGTGAGTTTTATGCACATTGCTACAGGATGCTAACATTGTGAATGATACTTTAATTTGTATCTATCTCAGCTGACTGTGTTTCCTGCTCTAATCTGAGATTTGGCCAGAGCACATTGTTCACATCAGCCCTATCCTGACATCAGCAGTTACTTACATTTCTTCATTATTCCACTTTTACCAGCTGGGCTATTATATTAAAACATCACCAGGGACTGTATCAATTACATGAGGTTATACTGCACCTGTGAGCATAATGTAAGACTAGAGTTGGGAGAAAGATTTGTTTCCACAAGAATGAGTAAGCAAAATGGCATCTTATGTGAACAGGTGCTAAACAGTATTAGAAACCTCAAGACCTCTCTATTTATGAATTACTGTTACACCAGTGAGTTGTTACCACAAACATATGCCAAGGAAATAAACAGTTAAACTGTTAAAATCTCTTTGCTTATCCATCCAGAGGCACCCTGGAAGCTTAGGCTTAATGTTTGAAGTTGAAAATAAAAAGGTTCCTTAAAAGCATGTCAAATACTCTGTTGTGTAAATTGCAGTGAAAAGAAGTCTAGTTCTAAATGAGAACACCTTGATTGGGTAGGGGGAAAAAGCACTCAGCTTCGGGATTGATTTCATATCACTGAGGAGGCTATCCACTTCTCTAGGCAGATGAATCCTGAGGCAGAACAAAATGACTGTGCCTAAGTGTTTCCCTTAAATTGTATTGTGGCATATGGCAGAAGAAAGACTTCAAGCAGTCTGGGTTAATTTATATCAGCTAGGAGTTTGCTCTAAAAAAAATAAATCACTGTTTTGCTTCTATTTTACCAATCACAAAGGAGTTTTCACATTTTGTGAAGGTGTACTTCACACAGTAATAATTTTATGTCCATGGATATTATGAAACAATATACATTTGGTGAGAGAAACCAACACCTGCATATTCCATGTCCATGGGGGCAGAAGAAAATGGTACAACACATAGGACTACACTGTGACATTTAGTCTGCTACCATTCAACCACTGCTGTGAAGAGAGCTTTTGAGAAACTAAAACAATAATGTTATTATTATCACCAAACAATACTGCTCAAAGAGTCAGTGCTATATATAAACTCCTAAGAATGTTTCCACCAGCTTGGGAAGCCAAGTCTTTGTGAGGCTGAAAAGGAGTTTTAGTAACTGAACAAGTGTCCATTTTGCACTGCATTCCTCAAGGGTTAGAAACATGGCAGAAGGCTACTTAGTTTATAGCATATCAGCATATTTTTTTTTCATATGCAAAACTGGAAAAATGAAAATATATCTTTGTTTTATATGAATTTAGCCCTTAGACTACTGAGCTGTTCTTCAAATGCCTTTTGCTAACAAAGACTTAATATTTACCAGAAGACTGGGCAAATTCTTCAGGCATTAGAAGTATGGTTGATTAAAACCCCCTGCATTTAATGACTAAAACAGTGCAACTAATCCACAACTTGAAATATTGTTGAAGCATATCATAAGGTGGATAACAAAGCTATCAAGTAAAGAGCATTTCTCATGAAGGAGCACTTCACAACGTGAGCATCTCTGGATCCTCTCCCCCCTATAGTGCACTTTTGCATAGTTGGAGATTTTTAATATTTCTTAAAAGCCAAGCTAAGTCACTAAATTTCATAAGAGCACAAGACTTTTGGAGGGTTGGTTTAACACTTGCATAGAACAGCAATTTGCTATATTGTCCTGATAATGATTATATACGAGTTCTTTCGATTCAAGCAATGCAGTTAAGATGGGTTTTGTATTTAGCTGGCCATCCTTTTGTAAGACTTTTGACATTCCATAAACTAAGCGACTTAAAATTTGAACTTATGTAATTAGTCACAACAGAAACATCAGGAGGACAGTGGAATCCCCAAACTGATAAGAAATAAGCCTCAAAGAGCTGAACACTGCAAACTTAAAACTGTGAAACCCTTGCCTCCTTTTCTATCATCATGCATCTGTATTGCTTTATGACAGCATGCAAGTCCCACAGAACATTAGTGGCAGCCACAGTTAGAGCACCTGCTATTTTTAAAGCCTGAACAAAGTATTTCCTTATGTAGATTTTTCAGTCAAGAAAGGGATAAGAGAATGTTATTCACAACATATTTTTTCCAAGAATTCTGCTACTTCAGTCAATAAATATGTTCATCTCTCTCAACTATGTTGCTTTCTATCAGTGATGGAGAAAAAAAGGTCTTAATTGCTGTAGAGGAAAATAATGAGGATACTTACCCTGTGTCAGGCATTTCAGAAACCATGACTGGGACTGCAATCATGTGGAAAGCCATTTCACTTGCTGTTACCATAGCTGCCTCTTTTCATACCCACTCACTCACTTTTCACTACAGGAAGCCAAACTTGCCACATTTGGAGGTACTGAAACACGAGGAGCAGTCGTTACTCCTAAATGCAATAAAAAGAGAATCATAAATGAAAGGAGTTCCCGAGAATAACATCGGTGTCTGAGAAGCATTGCTCACCAGCATTCTACCAAGCTACCAGCAGGTACTACTTTGCCAGGTACTGGCAGGCAACCAGTACCAGAACAAGAGGACACAGTCTCAGGCTGTGTCAGGGGAGGTTTAGGCTGGAGGTTAGGAGGAAGTTTTACACAGAGAGAGTGATTGCCCATTGGAATGGGCTGCCTGAGGAGGTGGTGGGGTCGCCGACGCTGGGGGTGTTCAGGGCGAGGCTTGACAGGATGCTTGGTTGTATGGTTTAGTTGATTAGGTGGTGTCGGATGATAGGTTGGACACGATGATCTCGAAGGTCTCTTCCAACCTGGTTAATTCTATTCTATTCTATTCTATTCTATTCAACTTGCATCAGTCTTCAGTCACAAGAAGGCCTGAAGACTCTCACAGAATTCAGGCCAAGAAATAAATAATGCCTAAATACGTAGCTCATCTAGACTTTGGCTAGGAGAAGAATAAATTACTCAGTTATGAGCTGGAAAAAGGTGTGATGCATCTTAGGGAGATTTTACTTTCAATATTTTAGGCATTAAGCCTACAGAAAGAAAAACATGGGAGACAATTTCTTTTATCCCTGTACTATGCATATTTATGTAATACATCTAACAGGTAGTATCTTCTATCAACTTCCTATTTAAACTTATCACATTGAAACTGATCCTGGTAAATTATATAACCTCTTGACAAAGGACACGTTACTTGCTTGCTTTTACCTCCTACAAAAACATTTCTGCGGGTATTCTCAAATCACACAAGAATACAAATGCACATTATCAAATTGGATCACACTAAGATGATTATTTCTGCACTGATTGAAAGGCACTGCTAAATTCCTACAGCATTCTTACAACCCTCCCAACAGCTGAACAGGGAAACAGTTTCTCTGAGAAATTTTCTCTGCACTCCCAGTTGACTTCTACATACTCAAGATTACAAAATAGGAAGCTAAAATATAGAGCTGATGGAATATGGTACTATAATACAGTGGTTGTTTCTAAAGGAATAACACAGACAAATCACCAGGCTCTTAATTGCTATTCAATTTAACCTTAAATTTAAATCTCAAGAGGTTAGTGGTTGTGGGTCACCTTACTTTGTAAATATATTCTCACAAAGTCAAACAAACGGCACCATAATGTGCCTGCAATTGCTTCAATGTGGAGGCTACAGAACTGAACACTAGCATCCATGTCTAGTTTTCCTCAAAAGCAGGGCATGAGAGAAGGCTCTGTTTTCTTTATCCCAGGTAAGAACTGCTTCCTCCAGGAAAACAGCTGGCTTACTGGCCAGGGTCATAGTTTGTTTTTTAGTGGCTTGATGGAGGGCTTGGCTATTACTGTTTTCTCCCTTGTCTTTTCATTATTTTTGTGTCAGAAGATGTGACTGAATCCTTCCTGTATATCAAGTCACAGCAAACTTTGCTTTTGGCTTTGGTGGTGCTGTGTGAGCACTCTGTGAACTCTATCTGCCTTCGACTTAAAACATGTCGCCAAGTTTTTGCAGGTCTATAGAGAGTACTGTAATCTTAAAACAGATGTGTGCTGCAGATAAGGAGGAAATGGCATTTTCTGTGTCAATTCTGAATCAAAACAGTGCTGTCACTGCAAGCAGTTAAAACCAATTTGGTCTTCATCAGCTAGCAGCAGCCTAAGGGATACTCCACTTGGAAAACTGTCAGCCATTTGTATCCTAGACCCAGTACTGCTTGCAGTTTTCATATTGTAGTGTTCACAATACATAAGAAGGAGAAATAGAAAACTGAGACTTCTTCAAACATTTCCACTGTGTGCTTATTTTAAGCCCAGAGAACTATCAAATGAAAAAAGGATTTTATTTTCCACTCCAATTCCCAGCTTTCTTTGTTGTTGCATTCAAACCTACTGACAGCTTTCAATACATTATTTTAATTGGGCTTCCACATTTATTCATAAGCTGTCCAGACCACAAGCAGAATTAAAAACAAACACACTCCTAATGTATTTCTGCGTTACTCCTACAAGCAGCTCTATTTGACTTGCATCCAGAAGGAATGCTAGCAGTATCCAGGTGACTAGAAAGGGCATCAGTGAAGTTTGACATTGTTTAACCTTCTGGAAGCTCTAGTCTGAACTCTGCAGTTCCTCTATTACTTTGGGATTTGGATGAGAGATATGAGCTCATTAACATACTTGTATTGGAAAGAAGACTCTCACAATAAATTGCATAAATTATGTATGCACAATAACAGTTATGTTTCAATAAACATAACAGATTCTTCATTCATATATACCTCTGGAGATCATACCTTAATAACACAATGTTAGAGATGATTGTCTTAAACCAGCATGGTCATCTGCAATTTTCGTGAATATTAGTATATAAAATTCATCCCCCTGCACACCTGTACGGCTCAAGTCAAGTTCCAAATCAAAGGCTAGGTTGCAGTTTCCATTAAGTTTGTGGGTACGCAGAAAAGAGGCTTTTACAAATAGTGCAATATTCCGTGTGTTCCAAGAACTCAGACAGGTGGGTTTACAGCATTTATGAGACAAAACAGAAAGCCCACATTCTTTCCTCAGGTTTTGCCATCTCACAGCAAAAACATGATGGAAGAGTGAGATTCATCATGATTCAATGGATATATCAGTCAGAGCTAAGTGCACAGAACCAGAGTTTATCGGTGATTAGTTCCAAGCAAACCATTCTGACACTCTAATTTTAGCTTGTCAGTAGACAACCAAAAAGATGAACATGCGCACACACACAAACACACACACTCCAATCCCCTCCTGGTTTTTCTGTGAGGCAGAAGTACAGATGTTTTAGTTTACAGTCAGCATGTGATGAAACAGCAAACAAGTTGTATTGCATTTGTTAATCACCTTAAAACTAATTGTCTTCTTTTTGCCATGATCACTGTCAATGTAACCAGGGGAAACCCCATTCCATTAAGAAATGCTTGAACAACATTCTTTTCATGTTTCCAAGCCTGCAAAGCAAGCGATGAATGTTTGCATTGCCAAATTATATACAGATACAGTCTGTACAGCCTTTTCTCTGGTATCGACTGCGAAAGTAACCACAACATTCCATTTGTAAAAAACAATATATTTCCAAATGTATTCAGCTTCATCATTCCATTACAGTGAAGCATTCCTGCATTGATTTATCATTTGCGTGCATGATATTTCATTTCCTACAGGCATCGTTCCTGTTGCAATGGAATAATATCGCTATTATTTTCTTGCTGTAACCTAGACATCTATTTTACATACAAGCCCACTGAAACAATTCTAGCCTTTATGCTCCCTTGTTAGTGAACATTCAGGATCACCAAGTTCACCCAACTCATTCTCTGCATTTCTGTAACATTATCTACAAAGAAGTAGCCTTTGTGAAGAACTTGAAAGATTTTTTTTTTTTTTTTGGAGTGAAGAATTTGTCAGAGAGATATAATGATGAGAACACTGAAATTATTCTACTAGTTACAAAGTCTGGCAATACTTCTGGTTAAAATCTTGCAGGAGTTGGGGGGGTTGGGGGAAGGTCCATTTAAAGCATTTAGTTGAAAAAAAAAAACAAAACAGAGAAAAAAAGCGTAATAGAAGGGCTAGAAAGGGATTGATAGAAACAAGAGGACACAGTCTCAAGCTGCACCAGGGGAGGTTTATGCTGGATGTTAGGAAGAAATTCTTCACAGAAAGAGTGACTTGCCATTGGAATGGGCTGCCCAGGGAGGTGGTGAAGTCACCATCACTGGAGGTGTTTAGGAAGAGACTGGATGGGGCACTTGGTGCTATGATTTAGTCAATTAGATAGTGTTGGATGATAGTTTGGGCTTGATCTCGAAGGTCTTTTCCAACCTGGTTAATTCTGTTCTATTTAAAACACAGACATTGTGATCTACCTAGAAGCATGGGAAATGTAAGAATACATCCTGAGGAAGAGTCTATAAAAAGAAGCAGTACTCAAAGAGCGTTACTTAAATACAATTGCTAAGTATAAAATAAATACCATTGTTAAGCATAACAAATTAAGTAAATTGTGATTTACTTTTGTTTAAGCAAAATTTATCTCACAACTCCCAGCTGTTAAGAAACATATAGTGAAATTTGTTTTTCTGGATTATCAGAGGTATTTAATTATTCTTCTAAAACTTATTTCTATTTTTGTTATTTTAGTTTAAGAGAAATGACTAAGCATCACTGCTGAAGGAGCAACAGGATTTTCATGTTTTATTAAACAAAGATTCATAAGAAATTACACAGAATTGGAAACTCAGAGAAGGGAATTATAAATATAAGGTTAATAATTTTTAACTTTAGTGCTAGCAGGAAGAAATTAAAATTTAATTTTAATAAGGCTACATGTTGCCTTCCAATTTTTAGATCTCACTCATTTTTCAGTCTTCCCAATCCTGGAAAAAACATAGTGTATTAACAGGAATAGAAAGAGAACATGTTGAGCAGCAATGAGTTTGAAAGTCATATCTTTTTCCTATATTCAGTTGCAATCAACCACAGTATCTTAAATGAAGATCAGCCTTTAGAAGCAAATGTATCAGCTGTTACTGGGATACCTCTGGCCTGATGATCTGATCATGTATTTAGAATAGAATAGACCAGGTTGTAAAAGACCTTCGAGATCATCAAGTCCAACCTATCATCCCAACACTAGCTATGGCACCAAGCACCCCATCCAGTCTCTTCCTAAACACCTCCAGTGATGGTGACTCCACCACCTCCTTGGGCAGCACATTCCAATGGCCAATCACTCTTTCTGTGAAGAACTTCTTCCTAACATCCAGCCTAAACCTTCCCTGGCACAGCTTGAGACTGTGTCCTCTTGTTCTAGTGCTGATTGCCTGGGAGAAGAGACCAACCCCCACCTGGCTACAACCTCCCTTCAGGTAGTTGTAGACAACAAAAAGGTCTCCCCTTCTCCAGGCTAAGCAACCCCAGCTCCCTCAGCCCCTCCTCATAGGGCTTGTGCTCCAAACCCCTCCCCAGCTTTGTTTCCCTTCTCTGGACACGTTCCAGCAACTCAACATCTTTCCTAAACTGAGTGGCCCAGAACTGGATACAGCACCTGAGTTCAGCACCTGCTCCTGCTGGCCACACTATTAGATGTGTACTAACTTACGAAAGCTACTAAGAGTTTTAGAAACATCTTTTAAAAAATTACTCTTGTCCTTTCTACTTTCACATCAGGTGGCATAATGATGAAAAGAATTAAATGAAAAAGGTATCTTTTAGGCCAGAAATCTATTGGGAGATAGTTGCATATATTACATCTCTCAGCTGGAAGCCAAATCATTAAGTCTGCATAGAGCTCTTTGCTGCTGGAAATAAATTGGTGCAGAGAAATCTATCCCTTTTGCCTTTAGTAGCCTAGTGATTTGTCTGTGCTCTTGTTTCCCTCCAAGACAACAAGTCCTCCTGTGATAGCACCTTCTGGGCTGACAGGTGAAAGTGCTTGGATTGTTTTGGACAGGGGCTATCCTTCAGTCAAGGCAAGTCTCAATATTACAGCGGAACAGTGCAAAGCAGCTGAAAGAACCAGCATACTGGGTTAAAACCTGCTCCTTTGGTGTTGAACGTTGTTGAACAGACATGTCTAACAACCAAAAGGAGAAAACACTATCTAGAAATACAGGGAAAACCACTATATATACAAAGTTACCTCACAATTTATGAAGAGGCATCAAAGCTATCACTATCAATATAGCAAGGTAGTGAAACATAAGCGCTGCAGCTGCCTCTGGAAGGTGCTGAGAAAGGCAAAACAGAGCTTTTCTTTGCAGAGGCTGTACACAGGATAAGCAAATTTTAAGAAGTCCAACCAACCACATTTACATTATCTGCAGACTGGTTTGGATGGGCATCTTGGTGGAACGGATGGTTCAACAAGCTCTGACAAAACGCAATTTTGGCTGTGGACAAGCTAGGCTCTAAAGGACTTCTACCCCTTTCCCTAGCAGTGGCAGAAAACAGCAGCAGGAATAATCATTGCTAAGGAATCTGAATTATTTCAAGTTACACAAGGTTTCACTTCCTTGGGCTCAGTGAGTTGACAAATGTCAGCAGCAATATTTAAAAAGAGATGGCAGATAAAGCAAGAATGTCAGATTACACAGAAGCAGTTAATGTTCAGCTCCAGAAAGTCTTGCTTCTCCACAACAAATTAAATCAGTGAGACTGAAAATTAATGTCAACTAATTTTCCTTATTTTGAACAAGCAAATGATTCCTCACCTGTGAAATGCAAAGCATAGCAGACAAAGGTTGGGTTTCAAAAAATACTATGCAATTAAAAATGAATACAGAAGTCTCACATAAATGGCCACAGAAAACCCACTACCACAGCTTTGCAGTGTGCCTGGTTATAGGAGTACTGACTTAACTGTCAGAAATCATTTTCACATGCTGCTAATTAATTTGTATTAAAAGGAAAGCATACACTGTTTGAACAGCAGACCTTCGAAGGAGTTTTCAGAAGGAAAGACTCTCTCTGATACCTAAAGTGTTCAAATAGTGTATTTTCTGTAGTTGCTTCATTTAAGAATCAACATGTGAACAATGAAGTTAGTTAGTGCTAATGCTCAAGTATTCAGGTTCAGAAGCAAGTTCTGTTTTCAAACTCTACTTACAGAAGCTGTGAACTGCAACTTATTCATAGAGCTGTTAGGGACTCAGAATCAACTTCTGAATGACTGGCACTGTGCAGTATCAAAGCAGATGTTCTAACGGTCTCAGGAATAAACAAACTAACACTTTCACTTCTGTGAAAGTTCGAGTACTTTGTGTCTGTTGCCAGAACTCTGTGCTGTACTGATAAGCTTGGCTGATATGACCCTTCCTGATTTCTGTCCATCACATAGCAGAGAAGCACTAGTTTCACAGGGAAAAAAAATAAGGCAGCTATTCTCTGAAGTACCCTTTTTACTTTTGAGCACTATTATGATGGGTTTTTTTTCTACCAAAACCTAAAATCTCTAAAACCAGTAATGAAAGTCTTACTTCCATTTCCTCTAACTTCACCACACATCCTTCATGATGACTTGAGGACACTTTCTGTGTAAATACAGAAATGGCAACTCATCTGAGGATTTTATACCCTTGTTTCCAGATGAGATTGTAACCCACGCCCCTGCAGCTAAGCAAATCAATTGAGGAAAATTGTAGTGCAGACTTGTAGGTTCTCCCAAGGTTGTAGAAAAACCTTACATGATTTTTACAGCTGACTTTGCAGTTGATTTATAGGCTGTTACCAAATCAGCGGTCAGAAGCTGACACAAAATGTCTTCTGCAAGCTTTGATTCTTATTCATTATAATATCTTCTTTATTTATATTCTATTGAACCAAACAACTCAGGATTTCCTCTCCCTTTGTTGGACAGCTTCCTCTCCCTGCAGCTGCCTTCTGTGATGTCAAAACATGAGAGTTAAGTGTTGCCTGAGGATTATGTTACCCAAGTCCACCAAAATAAACCAATTTCAGTGTTTAATCCTTTCAGCCTCTCTGAATATCTGAGTTTAAACAGCAAACCCTCGTGCAGCGAGGCAAATCCTTCCCTTCCCCAGACAACTTCTTGATGAGACTGAGTACAATTTGCCTTGAATCCTACACATTGCAATATATGAGAATTTTCCAGTTATCTTTTCTCCTTTACTGCAGCAGAAAAAGAATTTTACTGCTTATAGGAGCAGATTTCACTGAATATATAATTGCATATCGTTCTTGCCTTCTCATCTGAGCTAAATCAATTCTCTTGGTGGCAGACTCTGTACTCTAACTCTCTATTAGAATAAAGCATCAGTTGTATTGAATGTGCTGGAACTGGCAGATGGTTGGTCAGTCATTCAGTGTGATATTAATTGCTTCTTTGAGGTTCATTCCAGAGAACTGAGGACAAAATACATAGTGTCTTATTACATTAAGAAAAAAATCACATCTGAAATTCTTTGATGGAAAATTCATCTGCCTGGCAGACAATACACATTCTTCTTATGACTTTAAAATTCCATGATTGAAAGATTATCTCATTTCCTTCCAGTGAGTAAAATAAATCAGACAAATTTTTATTTGGAAGAAAAAATAAATTCCTTGCTTTTTAAACAATATTCATAGCTAATGAACTGGGTTAGATTTTGCAAGAAGATGGTAAATAATAATAACAATGCTAACACTAATAATAATTATTAATGTTATTGTTGTTGTTATTATGTGTTGAAGACTGTAGAACCAAGCCATGACAGGATCAGAACCAAGATTATTTAGCATTTGTTTTTAATGGTTGGGTATCTAGAAGATGAACTAAACATCTGGTATGAGTACTGTAAGTCTGCTCTTCTTCTGTTATGGTAGGTCCATTGCTAGAGTCAAATAACTTTCCTCAGGTATAATCACAGATTCAAGCACTGTCAAGCTCATAACTAAATCGTGTCCCCTAAGCACCATGTTTTATACACCTGAAGGGATGATGAGTCAACTAAATCCTAGGGCAGCTGGTTCCAATGCTAGAAAGTAATAGCCAGAGCTGAGCTGTGTTATGTTTACAGATTGAGTCATTCAGGGCAGCCAGGTATCTCTAACACGGCACTTTTCCCCATGGTATGCTAGCCCCGACAGCTGAACTGAAGCTGACAGACACTCAAGGTGGAATGGAATGGAATGGAATAGTTTGGAAAAGACCTTTGAGATCATCAAGTCCAACCTATCACCCAACACCATCTAATCAACTAAACCATGGCACCAAGTGCCTCATCCAGTCTCTTCTTAAACACTTCCAGTGATGGTGACTCCACCATCTCCCTGGGCAGCACATTCCAATGGCCAAGGACATGATCACAAAATTCTGCCTATTTGAAAAGGAAAAAAAACTATTGCATCAGCTAATATTAATCATCCAGGTAAGATGGCAAACACAAAATTGTGGAGGTGTTAAAAGGAAGGATTCTTTTCTTCACAAGCTTAACCACCCCATCCTTTCAGCAAAATCAAGCCAACAAATGAATAAGAACATATTGTCAGAGTGAAAAATCTGTGAGGAATATTCCTAAAACAGAGGAAAGCATGTTCATCCACAGCAGCAAAATAGGAGGTTGACACACTCAGCAGAATTTCTGAGCTTATGAATAAAGATGACAACTGAGTGAGAGCAGAGCCAAAACTCAGAGCAAAAGCTGCACCGCAATATTCACACCTCTAACAAAGCCAGGGAATTTCTGGCTATGCATCATCTGTGCTTTAAATATGACATTTTTGGCATTTAGCCTCTTTGTGTGTGTGTTTTAGTCGTGAAAAGAAATACTACTTTGAAAAAATCTCTCTTTTTGGTTTGTCCAATGAAATACCATAGTAACAAACTCTGAGTTTGGGGCCACACGAAAATGAAAGATTTGGACTCAAAGACAAGCAAAAATAAAATCAGACCAGAGTGCACTTTAGCTCCCTGTCTTGCCATTCACATATAATAAAAAGGTTATCCTATTCATAGATCTCCAATTAGTTTTTGGGCATGTTGGCAATCATATATGTCTCTGAAGATACTTTGGAGCTAGGCTGTAAGTCAAGCATTAAGTCACTTCTTATCAGCCTCATACATTTGTTAGGACCATGGCTGGCCTGCAAATCTGTTGCAGCAAAACCAGGACAGGTGCCCATAGTGAACATGCTAGCTGCACAACTGTTATTGCAGCACATGCTGCTGAAGAGAATTTCCTGCGTGAGTCAGTCAGAACTCTCCCTGGGGCTTTTGCTGCGGTACAGCTCTTCGGCAAGCTCAGACCTCAGAGTCACAGCTGGGCCCTATCTGATGCTATTCTTATCACCAGTGTAGGCTAGGAGACATGGCAGCAATATTCAAATGGAAAATCCTTGTGGCAGCTACCAATACTTTCCAGACTAAACTTTGGTCCACTAACATTCAATATGTAAAGGACCAATTTTGGTCTGTGAGTAGTTCAGGTAACTTCCAGGGAATCACTGATCTGCCCAGAGAGAACTTTTGTCCTAATCCTGAAAGCAGTTAACACAAACAGCCAGACAAAAGCTGTATAGATCATTGATTTTTTATTTTTTTTTAGCTGATTTTGCATGTAGACTAACTTATATCCTGGATTTCATGAGATTGATTCAATTTTATAGGCTGTTATTTCTTCAGTGGCCCCAAATCACATAAGAATTTCATAGAGTTCTCTGATTCCAGGTGGTAAAATTTAGCTGTATCTTCATTGTCCACCTGGTTTTGTTAGGATTGTGTACTTTATTGTGGTTCTGTCAAAAAGGTGAAATATAATTGGATAGTTGTGATTTAAGAAGCAGAGCATGGGGATTTGTGAGAGCCCGCCTGTGGTCACTGGCTCAAACTGAGGTGCAGACACGCAACACGGTACTCTGCCTAGGTTAGGATCATAGAATCAACAAGACTGGAAAAAACCTCTAAGATCATCAAGTCCAACCTGTCACCCGACACCTCATGACTACTAGACCATGGCACCTAGTGCCATGCTCAATCCCCTCTTGAGCACCTCCAGGGACGGCTGGTAAAGGGAAGACTGGGCCTTAACAGGGTTTCCATGTAAAAACCAGGACTGTCTGGAAAAGCAGAAGTTTGTGGAAAGTAAATGACTATATTCAGCGAGTCTTGGCATTTTAACTTGCAGGGTCATTGGAAAACTCAACCCTTGTTTTACTAATTGGAGTTTCTTTTTGTTTTGGTTCTAAAATGTACATAGTAAGTGGTGTGGGCTACAGGTGACTGTTAGCTACCAGTCTCTGTACTCTCCATGCTTTCAGGTAGCAAAATATCTCTTCCTCAGTTATGTTGAAATTCAACAATACTAAACACTGAGCAAAATTAAAAGACATTTGCGAGGCAGAGGAAAGACAAAGCTGAGAAGACCAGAGTGTATTTCCTTGCACATCTTTGTAATGAACAACAAAGTCTCTGTAGTTACTTTTCCCATTAAAAGTTATGACTAGATACACTTTAAGCAAACAAATACTTCTGAAAGAAATCCAGCAACCTTTGTGTAGTATAAAATGTCTTTTGTAATGTGGCTAGAACACTTATGCTAAATGCAAATCAGTGAAAGATGAACTCCAGCACAGAACCACTGAAATAAACCCTGCCTCTGCAAAAAGCAAAGGCTGATACTTGTGAAACTGAAAACTCTGTTCTACTCAGAGAGTTTCCAGTGCTCCATTGTGTGCTGCAAATAGGATAGTGCAATATAGCTGTACGGGATGCTGCTTGCAAATTGAAGAACCCACAAAACCTTTGTTCTTTTTAGTGCCTGGAAGTATTCCCAGACACATAACACTATTATGCTCTACACTTGAACTTGCCTCTATGCTGTGCTACAACACTGCTCGTGACATTACTGAGACCCACTTTGTGAAAAATTACAGAAGTTTCAATTGTGGCCCAAAAATATAAAAAATTAGTTTTTATATTGCACAGAACACAAAATAACAGAGCTGTGCATTGCTGGGGTTATATTGAGATGCATTTTTGCCTCTGTCTCTCTGCTTTTGGTAAGATAACAGAACCTGTGTTTTTTGAGTAGCATGCTATATGGAACCAGCCTAGTCACAAATATGTTCTCCTAATGTCTATGGCTAAGGGCTGGTAAAAGCAACAAAGCATTTCATGTGGGTAACCACAATAAAGCTCTGGTCTGTAAGCAACACTCAGAGTAAATCACAGGCAGATGTCTGATGCTTTAGAAAAAGAAGTTATTGTAATGAAATATTCCTTTTCTCTGAAGTTAGGCTGTGCCATTCTTGCCTTTGTTGGAGCCAAAAGAAAAGAAATACACAGTATTTCCTCACAAGCAGTGAGGTATTTGCAGTAAATGCAAGATTTGCTGAAAGAAAATAAATAACACTTAAAATTCATTCAGATACAGAAGGTCTTAAAAAATTGCTAGCCGTTACTTCTTTTCCTGATACACTTTGCATTCCTTGAATTTAACATCTGCTGCCCATTTTATTGCTGATGGGAATTAAGTCTTTGTTCTGTGAGCTATCCATCTGCTTTTTCTATGGGCTGGTGTAGATGACTGACCATATAACTAGACCTATACTCAGGTAGGTCCCCAGCTAGCATAAAAGATGTATAGCCTATTTCTTTCCTTCTGTGGTTTGCTAAGGAACAAGGTATGTTATAAAAATAGCTGGATGAAGTAGGTTTGCATTTCCCTTTGAATGTAAATGAAAGTTACTATTTGCACAGCACTGGTTCTTAAATTCTGTAAAAATCTGAGTTATCTGATTGAAGACAAAGTTCTGGTAAGGGGGATTAATTGCTTTTCCATGAATCCCCCATACTTAGTGGCAGCTGTGTTCATTACAGGCATGGTGCTTGACTGTACAAACATTACTGCTGACATCAATGAAACTACTTAAAGATTCACAGACTGAGGACTGACACAAAGAACTGAACTGATATTTGTTCTCATCCTTAGGTAGGGCCTGATCCTGGTTGCCAGGTGCAGCATGGCTTTTCTGATTGACCTAAGGAAGAGTGAAATGGAGACCCAAATTGATGATGTGATCAATATTAACATCTCAATGATGCTCCACTCTATTTCTTTAAAATGGATCCTGAAACTGTAGTTTTAGGGATGCTTTTCCTCACTTTGCCTATGTCCCAAGTATGGCTCTCCTTAAAATACAGTAGCTGAAGAAATAAGTAGAAACTAAAAGCCACTAGGTCTTTTGCTACTATATACCCTTGCAGCTCCACTAAAGGGCAATAGAGATACAGCAATTCATACCAGCTGAAGCCCTCCATATGAAACATCCCTGCAACTTGGAAGGAAAGGCAGAGCCCATATGCCACAGAGCAGCCTCAGAATCTTTCCCTTTTACTTTTGTATCCGAAGAATGTGCACATACAAGGGAAAAGCAGAAATGAAGGGAAGAAAAGATGCCAAATTATGATGATTGTACTGTAGGAAGAAAGAGCTGTGAAAAATTGAATAATTATGAAATATCAAATGGGGCACCTGGGGTAAGGGAAAGCCCATCATATCTAATGCCTCAGTAAGGTTAATTAATAGATGAAAAATGTGAAACGGTACAAAAAAGCAACATGTGGTAGATAGCAGTTGGGTAACTAAGGCCATTTAGTGCATTTCCTATCAAAATTTGAACACATGCAAAAATAGAACTGCTGCTGCATTATAGAGCACATGGTTGTTTATAAATTCTGCTTTGTGGCTACTGGAAATTACTGAAGTACTTTTTGCATGAAAGAAATTTGGAAGGTCTGTGACTGTGAATATTTTACTCAGCTTGAAAATACTCTGAAACCTGTTAGCTGGAGGGGAGATGCCAGTTACACATTTCTCCAAATCTCACTCACTGAGCTGTAGAAGTGTGAGCTGTTTTCTCACAGAGGGCAGTAGCACTTCTGTGGAGGAACCCAGAGAATTTTATCGCTGTCCACTCTTTGTTAGGATCTACACTAGCATCATCTCTTGGGGTTGTTCAGGACTATTGTGCACCCTGCTTCCTTAGATCTCTTCCATACTTGCAAGCAGCTTGCTGCTTGGGAACTCTCCACAAATGTGTTTGCATGAGTGTGTGCTTGTGTGTTTGCCAATGCATTTGCACAGACAGAATGCATCTGCCTCAAAGAAACTACAGGATATCTCCTCTGACAACATTCTAGTATTAGCAATGACATTCAACTGAGCAGACATATCTATGGAACAATCATGCATTTGTCTGGCCTTTTGAATCAGAGATAATAACTTGAATTTGAAAGGGCAAGGTTCTTTCATAGAAAGGCTCTTTTTTTTCACATCTTGTTCTTTGGAATTGTGCATAGCCTGAGGGAGAGTTTGCTCGTGCCTAAATCTCTGACCTCAAAATGGAGAGCTTGGAGTCAGATAAGTCTCTCTGAAAACAAAGCGGGGGGAAATAGAACTGGCACTCCACATTTTCCATTCCTTTGGACTACAATTTTATCCTAGAATGGGGAATAAATTAAATTAACAAATAGTGATAAAGAAGTGATCTATTGTTCACTGTAAAAAACATTCACATGTACAAAGAACAGGGAGACAAATTCTACTTGCCCTTGAGGCACGGAAGGCAGCAGGAAACATCACACATCCTTGGGCATTTTGGAGTCCTCTTTGAGATGGGAAATGATATGCAGCAGATAAGATAAAAGATCTCTAAAGTAGTCTGCAAAATCTTTATGAGAAATTAGCTGTTAGAATAACTTCTTATATTCTGTGTTTTTAGAGAAGCTAGTATCACTTTCCACACTGAGTTTCTACATGCTAGAAACACTGCAGGCACATGTACTATATGTTGTGGGGAAAAACAAATGCATATTTGGAAACCTGAAAAGCATGTGATCAAAACAAGCCCTCTCCACCTTCTTTAGCACAGTTAGAATCACAGAATGTTAAGGGTTGGAAGGGACCTCAAAAGACCATCTATGTCCAGCTCTTCTGACAGAGCAGGATCACTTATACCAGATCATACAGGAATGCATCCAGGCAGGTTTTAAATATCTCCAGAGAGGGAGACTCCACAACCACCCTGGGAAGCCTCTTCCAGTGTTCTGTCACCCTCACAGTGAGGAAGTTTTTCCTTGTGCTTACATGCTTCAACTTTTACCCATTGCCCCTTGTCCTGTCATTGGGCATCAGAGAGAAGAGTCTGACTCTATCTTCTTGGTGACAGTAAAATAAAGAGTTCAAGTGAAAGGAAATAGAGTATTACATCAGAAGTGAGGCCAAGTCCTTTAATTTGTTGGGGTTTTTTGTTTGGTTTTGCTCATTTGGGGGTGTTTGCTTGTTTGTTCTGGGGTTATTGTTTGCTTATTTCTAAGGCTGAAATCAAAGAAATCAACCGAAGCCTTTTCTGAGTAAGTACTGAGCAGAAATTAAGCAAAGGATTGAAGGCTTCATGATTAGGCCAATGCCTTCCATGTAATCCCAAGTTCTCAAAAGAACAGAGTCAAAAACCCTGTGGCACTTTCCCGCTGCCATCTCAGGCAAGAGGACTTCAGTACTCCTCATAGAAGTAGCATTCCACAACAGAACCATTAAACTCCCACAAAAATGGGAATGTGACTTGGCCTGGGCAACTGCAGCCAGGTGGCTGTGAAAGTAAAAATAAAACCATTTATAGTTTTGATGGATTCTTATCTTTTCAAAATAAGTGTGAAACAAGTCTGTATGGATACATCTCTGCAACACTGAGCACGTCGCAGGGTTCCGGATGAGACTGTAGATGTGTTCTGCAAAAGTATTGCCCAAGGATATAATCCAAATGCCAGTACCACATACTTTAATGAATTCTTTGCCTGATTCAGTGAAGACCACGTTGGGGTATGTAAAGCTATAATTGAAGCTATTGTACATTGCAAAAGCTGTGTGATAACAATCAAATGACTGCGTTTTCCTACAGGTATGCAACCTGTACAAAGCAAACTGGTTCTACTAACACATAACATCATACTGAAAGTTCTTCTGAGAGAAACCATCAAAAAGATTGATAATTCTTTAAAAAGCAGCTAATAAGTGGCCTGCTCAGTCTCCACAGAATCAAGGAGAGCATTTTTCTTGTATCTAAATGTTATGGTCAAATGCTGTGGTGAGTCATCACCCAGAAAATCTTGGTGACTCCAGTGAAATTGCACCAATCCCAGTCAACCCTAGTTGTTGAATATCCTTCCTTTGACTCCTAATTCCATCCTTTCTAGTAATTTTCTTCCCAGATCATCAAGCACACCTTGAGCTAATTTAATGGCAGGAGTGAAAATGCAGCACTGCCGAACTGACCAGTTTTATGCATTTGTAGCTATAGGAGACAGAGAGAGCCAGTAATCCTGGAATTACCTTATTAGACTGTACATAAAGGAAAGTTTAATTCTATTGTTTTGTTGCCTGCAGCAATAGTTGGAAAAGGAAAGCTATTAGTGATCCTCTTCTGTGCTGCTTTCACTGAAAATAAGTGGTTTTAGTGGATCACCTGAGGACATGTATTTCATATTTTAAAGCTTTCTTATTGTTACATAAACTATGAGTGTAAATTAAGCTGTAAGAGGTAACAGATATACAATCAAGAGTGCTCAGGGTTTAACTTCAGTTTCAAAGAGCTTGATTAAAGACTCAGTTAGAAATAGAATAGAATAAACTAGGTTGGAAGAGACCTTCAAGGTTATCACATCCAACATCATCTAATCAACTAAACCATGGCACCAAGCACCCCATCAAGTCTCCTCCCAAACACCTCCAGTGATGGCGACTCCACCACCTCCCTGGGCAGCCCATTCCAATGGGCACTCACTCTATGAAGAATTTCTTGCTAAATTATAAAGTTATAGTATCAGCATGGAGATTTGTGTTTATACTGCCAGGTTGATCTGAAACAAACAAGATCTTTCTAAAGAGGAGAGCAACTTAAGCAGATTAAATCTTCTTTGTATGAATATGCAAACAGTTCTGCTTCACCCCAGTTTCTCCCATGTACTTATTCTTTATCATGATTTATTTATTGTATTAAACATAGGGAAAAACTGCTCAGGTGGTTAGGATTAAACTTGTAAGGAACAGAAAGTGCTGAAGTAGGTAGTCAGTGGTTTGGCTGGCCCCACTACTACTCAGGCAGCTGGAGTGCATCCTCATTTCAGGCTGTTTTAGCAACTAGGGTGTGACTCCACTTAATGTGAATGGGAATCTCATACCTGCACCCTCTGGTACCGTGAGACTTTGTGTGCTGAGTGGGTCTGTTACAGAGCTGTTCTCACCTTGAGAAAGATTAGAGCCAAGCGCTCTGGGATGCCTTTGCACATCAATGGCTGACACAGGTGAACAGGTTGTCAGCCAGATAGGTCCAGTCTGGGAACTCTGCCAGGAGAAGGAGAAGGCAGAGGAGAGCCTGTCTCTGATAGCTGTAACTAAAGATCTTGTTCATACAGGGCTCATAACAGATGGCTGCATTACCACAGGGAGGTTCTCAGAGAAAGTGAGACTTCAGCCTTAGGAGGTTTGAAAAAAAAAAAAAAAAAAAAAAAAAGGATGTGGAGGTGCTGGAGCAAGTGCAGAGGAGGACAATGAAGCTGATGAAGGGCCTGGAGAATAAATCTTATGAAGAGCAACTGAAAGAACTGGGGCTCTTTAGTTTGAAAAAGAGGAGGCTGAAGGGAGACCTGAAAGGACGTTGTGGAGAAGCTGGTGGTGGTCTCTTCTCACAAGTAATTGGTGATAGAACAAGAGGGAACAGCCTCAAGGTGCAACTGAGTAAGTTAAGACTGGACATTAGGAAAATGTTTTTCACAGAAAGTAGTCTTATTTCATCTTGCTCTTTTTAGAAGTTGCCAGATGAACCACAGTAGTGCTCTGCAGAGCCTGCCATGTCATTATGGGAGTCCTTTTCAGCAATAGAGTATATGCAAAGCCCATAACAGGCTTAAGTATTCAAGAAACAGGGATCTGGCATAGCCTGTCTGCTCCTACCCAGCACTTCACAGATAAGAAAATGACCATTTGTGGGCCACAGTCGCAGAGCTGCCTGTTTCCATAATTCAGAGAGGTAGGCAGGCAGAAGTCAAAGCACTTAGTAAAATGCTGCAGTAAGAGCATGAGAGTTTATTCAGAAAGTCTGAATCTATGGATTTTACACCAAGAGCATATGAAAATCTCAGCCAGAAGCACAGCACATAACACACTCAAGTTCCTTTAAAAATAATCAGCCAAACAGACAAACCAACAAAACCAAGTGCCATTTTTGTTGAAGGAAGCAATTTTGTTTTAAAAAGCTTCCTTCAGCTATTTCACCCTCCCCTTTTGTTTCAGCTGATATTAAAAATCTTTGAAGTTCTGCATCAGCCCCTTCACTGTGTGGAACAAATTATTTATTCTACAGAGAAAATGTAATGTAGATTCAATAACAAACAAAACAAAACAGAAACTCAATGAAGAATAAAAATAGTTTATGTATTTCAAGAGGACATGCCCCTTAAAAAAAAAAAACCACCAGCCCCCCAAACAAATAAAAAGAAAACCAACCCAGCCTCCTCTCCACCAAACACACACAAAAATCCCCCTTCCCAAAATACTAAAAAAAAAAAAAGTATGGGGAGGAAAATAGGTGTGCAACTGAGAAGGAAACCCTATAATATTCTGACTTGTAACAATACAGAAGGCATGAAGAAAAAAGATAAAAAAGATAATTGGCCAAGTTCTACCCTCGGAAAGGATCAGCTAAGATCAGAATATCTCCCAATTGCTATCTGTTCTCCTATTTCATAGTTAAATCTTGAAATCTTTCCTCAGACAAAGTCATCCTCTGGGATTGGTGGTATTTTTGTATGACTTCAAAACTTGGCACTCGGTGTTCTCAGGAGGAAAATCATTAAGAGTTAAAAGAATATAGCTGAATTGCAAAGCAGAACGGGCCAAAAGTGGCACGACCTCATCCCCTAGCAACAGAAATCAATAACAACAAAGATAACATAATTACACCACAGAAAGGATCCAGAGGGCAGATTATGTCAAGTATTATGTTGTTAAGAAGGAATGACATGTGAAAGAGACAGCATATTTTTAGACAGGGAATAAAATTTTTAAAAAAATAAAAATGTAGAAGGTAGTAGGGAGAAGTGAAATACAAACAGAATAAATTAGCCTGCAGACACTTAAAAGGGAAGGAAAATTATTCCTGTTCCTGCTTTCACTGTTCTATTTACTCAGTACACAGAGTTAGATTCCCAGAGGAGCAGAGGAAGGCATTTTACTTCACAACAAGCATCATGGCACAGGGAAAATAGATGACCCTGTGACGACAGCTTTGTTGTGAAGCTCTGGTGGCCCCGTTCATTTCCTGCCCATGTACAGAAAGACTGTACTGCTTAGGCAGATCACTGCCTTCCTGGGCCTCAGTCTCCCATGTGGAGAAGTGCCAACGGAAGTATAAGGACTCAGAACTGAGCTGGATCAGATACTGCTGTAGCTTGGGAATTACACAGAATTACCTACAACAGAAAGAATCCCATCTGTATTGTCAAGGGACATAGGTTTCCCACTTGAACTACACACTTCTTTTTTGTTGTTCAGGTTGCTCATATGCTTAGAAGAGGCAGGACATCATGATGGGGCAGTCCTCCTTTTCTCTGCAATATTCAAAATTCCAGCACCACTTGTCCATCAGTACAAAGGTTATTTAGGAACAAGTTCACTGATACAACTCTGCTAATGCTTTCATATAGCTTTGAAACACTGATTAACATGGGGTAACTTTCAAGGAAGCTTTCATTTTAAGCAAAACTGTTCAGTACCAAGAAAAGTTTTTATGCCTACTGCTTTACATAAGGCAGCAATGTCCTGCTGCCAGATCATCTCACACCCCCTCCCACACTTTTGCCTATTTCTTCCTTATTACCACTCAGGTTTACTGTCAGAGCAACTCTCTGCTACAGAGAGCAGTAAGCCATGGATTCCATCACTCAAAGTTTTCCTATGTATTACATGACTGAAACAAACACCAAGTTAGCTAGCTATTTCATTCTGTCTTCACACAGCTTTACTTGGTTTTCAGGTGCTCAGAGAAGTCAAAATTAGGATCAGAGAGAAATATTTGTACACTGAGATTAGGATTTCCACTTATTTTTGTCTGTTATAAGTGAAAGCATCTTCTAGGCCACAAATACATGCCCAAGGACAGTCTTAGCAATTCACCTAATAATAATAGAACACCCCCCCGCCCCCCAGATTAGAAGACAGAAATGAAAAAGAGTATACTAGAATGTATATGTGGTGTAACTAACACTATGGGTTTTGTCTCAGTTGAAGAGTCTTTATTGTGCCTGTTTTCATTATATTTGTGGCACCTGATGTGGTCATTGTTTCTATCTCTATGCCAAATTTTAAATTAATGAGGATCAAGTGTTACAGAAGTGGCAGGTGAAACTGTGAGTGGGGCACACACATAGGAAGAGATACACCTAAACACAGAGACCACATCCACAGTGGTAAATGAAGTGCCAGGAACAGTCCAGGACATTGTGTCTGTCATCAGAATTGTTGAAGTGTTACGTTTCCAGACACAGTGTTGGTCCCAGGCTGACAGCCCATCTAGAAAACAAGCCCCGGGTCCAGCTCAGAAGCTGGCAGCGGCCTGGGATCATTTCCATCGGCACTTTGGGTGCAGCCATTGTGATCTGGAGAGTCAGAGAATTCAGCAGTCCTGGACATACTTGAGGTACTCATATGTACATAAATTCTGTGACTGCTTATGCCTTCTTATCATGGGAACCAAGCACTAAACTTCTGCCCTGATTCAAGCTTCCAGCCTGGGACAGAACTGGAAGTTAATACAAGTAAAATTTACTAAAGCAAACAAAGTACAAAATCTATTAAGGTGAAGGAAAACATATACAAAACCAGAATGGGCAGTGGACTTGGCCTCCTGATGGACTAAGCCTCATTACACAGCAAGAAAACAGCTCCCACCAGCAAAGCCTCCTGCCCGTGAATCCAAAACAAGAGCAGGAGTCCAGAGAGCTGACTGCAAGGACTGCCTCTTAGACAGTGAAGATAGAGGAAAGGGAAGGGAATAACACATTACATTATCTGCTGCCTCTCAGACTCCCTAACCTCCCCCAAGAGGAGTTCCACTCTGTGGTATAATGGTAAACCCTCAACCTACAACAAAGTTCTCAATCAAATGAATTAGGAGATCTTCAGGATCACTACTTCTTGCCTCAACCTATGAATCTACCATGTGGGTTTGGTGGTTGGGTTTTTTAACTTTTGCAGGTGACAGCCACAACTGGGCACACACCCAGGTCTGCTTTGCTGTGGTACCCATCTTCACATCACTTCTATGAGAAGCAACAGGTGAAAACAGACCAATTAAGGTCATTATTCCTGTCATAAGATGTAAAACAGCACAGATGGTGTCTTATTCAACCTTTACATGGTGCTAGCAAAAGAAATATTTTAACACGTTGCATAAAACCAGGGGGTTTTCCACACACTTTCCCAGGAGCGCTTGAGTACTGATGATTTAGTTATCCTGGCACCTACCCTAGACCTAGCAGCCAGACTAGACTTTTTTTTTTTTTTCCTTCAGAACAGTACATTTGCAGATATTACTAAATCCTCCTTTTTCCCCAGTTTCATATAGAACTGTGTTAATAATAGCTCAGTGAGATGGGAGAATCGTTGCAGTTTCATAAGCCCTTCTCAAATCCTGCAAAGTCAGTCTCCTGTAATACTGGCTGTTGCAGTTTCTCCTTTTGACTAGCTGTTTATTTTGACTGCTTTCTGTCACTTTGCTCATCTTTTCTAACTGCTAAAAACGTTTATCATAGACTAATAAAGCCACTGGTGGAGTCTCCATATGATAAAACAAGCCAGGTTCTTCAGCTGGGGCTCCCTAGTATTTATTATTTATGAGCAGTTTTTGAGATGAGAAAGGCTAAAAAAAAAAAATCAGGCTGATCTTGCAACCAGCAGGAGCACTAAGATTATTTGTATTAGTTCAATTTACTAGTGTGCATGCACATTAAGTAAGAAGATTTAAAAGAAAAAATAATATTATTTTTTGATGGCAAGTACTAAGTTTTCTAAAAAACCTGAGATGTTACTGCAGTTTACCACAGAATAACACAGGAGTACATGGTAAACAGGTAGAAAATAGAACCAATGTAAACAATGCATAGATTCTGTAGCAGTTATAAAGAATTTACATAGAGAGCCCTGCTAGAAGTAACACTAATGATTATTGTCTGTTGTGTATAATATTGGCATTCCTTAAGAACACTGCAGTTGTTTCATGGGTTGCTAAATGGTACATGGCATCTGCTTGGAGATAAATTAAATTGTGATTGGTCTAGTTGGAGCTGCAGAGAAGAAAAGAAAATCTTTACTATTTTATAAATCAAACAGGATGTTTTACTGTCAGTGATAATGTCTCCAAGCCTGTGAATACCAGCTGCTAAAAATGACTGGTTTCCCCCTCCACCCCCCTCACCCCCCAAAAAAAAAAACCCATTGTAAAGAATAAAATTAATTTTTGGTCAACATTTTTTTGAAGGACGTCAGTACTGAATAGATATTTCTATAAATGAATGTGTTATTAGCCTTGATCCAGTAAGTCACATCTTTTCAATAGCTACAGGAAACAGCATTTAATGGTTTGACTAACACATGCAAATATTTATAGATCAACTGAATATAAGTTATTAGAATAGAATTAACCAGGTTGGAAAAGACCTTTAAGATCATTGAGTCCAACCTATCACCCAACACCATCTAATCAACTATACCATGGCACCAAGCGCCCCATCCAGTCTCTTCCTAAACACCTCCTATTCCAATGGCCAATCACTCTTTCTGTGAAGAACTTCTTCCTAACATCCATTCCTCTGTAACTGATGGAAATGTTTGCCTGCTTCTCCTCCCCCAGCTTCCTTCATAGCTGCTACATAAGGTGGTATGTTGTTACTATTCTTGTTTCTGAATTCAGATACCACATTCAAGATCACACACACTTACAAAGAAGTTAAGTAACTAATCTAGTTTGAATATAGACAGCAACATTTGTATGATGATGTATGAGATAGAAATACAATAGCTTCAAGAGCCTTGAGTTGAGGAGAATGTTCTTCACAGAGAGAGTTGTTAGCTGTTGGAATGGACTGCCTGGGGAGGTGGTGGAGTCACCATCCCTGGAGGTGTTCAAGAGGGGATTGGACGTGGCACTTGGTAGCATGGTTTATTTGTCATGAGGTGTTGGGTGACAGGTTGGACTTGATGATCTTTGAGGTCTTTTCCAACCTTATTGATTCTATGAAAGAATGCTAAAATGTGTTAACTGATTTGATGTACAGTAAAAAGAGAAAGGGTTTGAGCTGACTGGAGAAGTGTTTGAGAAGTAGAACATAGTGTCAGAATTGGGGATTATAATGTTAACCATTTTTTCTGTTGTGACGTTTTTTTGCTATTGTTGGTTGGTTTGTTGTTTCATTGTTTTGAGGGTTTTTTTTAATTGATTGGTTGGGTTTTGTTATTGTTTTTAAAATTGCAGAACCATAAGAACAATGAACTAATTAAAACCTAAAAAAAAACCCCCAAAACCACAAACAATTTTACTGAAAAGTTTTTGACAGCTGCAGAAAACACTGCTTCCCAAACTTTGTTGAAAACAAACACACACACAGCCAAAACCCCAAATCAAAAACCAAAACCTCCCAACAAACCCCCTTGCAATGCAATCTTTTAGCCAATCTTATTACTACAAGTGCTTGACTAGGTTCTTCTATAATGCAGTTGGACAACACTCCAGGGTGAAGTGAAAAGGTCCTTGTATACAGCTAGAAGAAGGAAGAAGCTATACAAGAAGAATCACAAAGAGTCTAAAAGAAAATGTACCTTTAGCCTGGTATGGAAGGCAAGAAATAAAACCTCAATAGGAATCTGAAGTTAATAAGCATTTATTCTTAGAAGAGAGCAACACTGTGCATTGGGGAATATAGAAATACCATGGTAACACAGGTAATTTTATTTGAAATGTGACCTTGACTTGCTATAGTTGATAATGCCACAAGTGTTGCCAAGAGGTGATCTGACTGTCTCCCTGAGAATGTTTTGTACAGGGCCATCAGAGCATGCAGCTGTGAAGGAAAACATCCTGCAATGCTACTTCTGCCACACAAGGCCCTGCAGAAAGCAAGCATCATACAAATCTGTAACTAAATTTGCCTTCGGTTCTCAGCAGAGCATTTCTAAGCTCAAGGTAATGCAGGAGCGTAACGGCACTGATGTTCGAAAAGGAGGCCTGGCCTTGACCCTGCTGACCCATCTTTCTTACAAAACAGACATTGTTTCTTAAATGAAGCAAAAATAGGTTTGGAATATACATAGACTTCATTACAATTGCTTCTACCTCACTGGGAAGCTGAATAAAAAAACATTTGCCCTGTTTTTACCCACTGGCAGAACGGGCCTGTTGGAAGAGCAGTTCTTTCTTGCCCCTTAAAACACAAAGAATGTCTACCAATGAATAGCAGAAATAACTGCTAAAGTTAATGAAGCTCAGCAGTAAGGAAAATGAGAACCACATCCTAAATGTCAACACAGTTCCTAGGTTTTCAGTAGTATTTGGCACTTAAACACTACTTTTTATCAAAAGAATTCAAAAGGCCAGTTCTTAGTTCAATCTTGTAATACCCATCTGAGGTTGGTAAAATGCCCAGAGAAGGAAACTTGAGTACAGAAAGGTTAAATAATGTACTGAGAGTCACACACAGTCAGTAGCAGGAGGCAGATGTCCAAAAGTCCAGACCTGTGCTGTAAATGTAACAAGCAATAAACAAATTCTGCCAGTAGATTTGTGTATCTATTGTTTAACAGAATGCATTGGCTGTGGATCCTTTGGGGCTTAAATGCTCAGTAAATCAGATGGAGCTAAAGCTTGTTTTAAATGGATGTACATTTCTAAAACAAATAACAGCATTCATTCAGAGAAGCAGATCATAACTCATGGACAGGCTGTTGCTCTTGAAAAATAATCAGAAAAACACAAGGAGGATTTTTTACACTTCTACAATTGACTCTTGTCTAGCAAGTGTTATCACTCTCATACCATAGCCATACCGGTCAACAGTGAAGTCCCTGCTGAAACTGCAATCTGCAAGTCCTTAAAATGCTTCTTATGTGGAGGATAGGAATGATTACATTTAATTCCCATGCAAAAAACCAGATGTCAATTAGGCAGAACAGAATTCAGTTCAAACCAGTTTAAACTGTGAATGCCTCAAATAATGATACTAGAAGGAGAATGGAACAAAAATGCTGTTCCATTTGTGAACCTATTATACAGGACTTTCACAAAAACTTTATCTGGACTTGTGGTTCAGGACTTCTAGACCAATATGTGACCAATATTAAATCCTGTTTAATAACATTTTTATGATTAGTGAACTTCCAGAAAGTGAAGAAAACATAGTAGCACTCATATGAATTGTTAAGTCATCAAGAATTTACAATTACGGAAAATTTTCAGGGTTTTTCTATAACTAGCATGCATTATATGAACATGCTTATTAAATCTGCAAGTGGCATGGATCTAGGAAGAATTGTGAGTACCTTGGAGGATAGGATTAGAATTCCAAATGATCCTGAAAATTGGAGAAATAACCTGGAAAATAAAAAAGGATGTAACTCTAAGAATACCTTTGAGGACCTACAGTTAAGTAAGAATAATTGACTGCATAACTACGAGACTGTAATAGGAATAGCAGCTCATTAGATGGGGATTCTTAAGCAATAACTTGGGGTTTGTAGTGGCTCAGAAGCCACTGTGTTAACAGTGTCATGCTAATTTGGAAAAAAAGTAAATATGATACTGGAATACATATATAAATCAATTTTCAAGAAATAGGAAGCCATTCTCCAATTGCCTTCAGCTGATAAAGGCTTAGTGAAGTGGTGGTCTTCTGTCCAAATCTGAACTGAAGATCCATGAACAGCAAGAAGGGGGGTGGGGAAAGAATGCAGATTTCTTGAAATATAACCTTGAAGGAAAGTTTTAATATACTGTAGAGAGGTGGGGGAAGATGATAAGTTTTGCAACACACAGAAGGCTACTACTGTTAAAAAAAGGGAAAAATCCATTCCCCATCACTAGTACAGTGTAAGGTGCAGAAGAAAGATTCAGGATGGGCATTGGAAGAAGCTTTCTAACAGCAAGAAAGCAAAACACTGCAGTAAGTTGCAGGAAGCTCTTCAGTTTTTCCATCAGTGGTTCAGTGGTGAAACATATCTATCAGCAATGACACTGGCACAAAAAGATGGCTGGATGATTTCCATAGGATTCTGTTTGTATTCTGCTGAAGCAAGTTACATTCCTTCAATATTTCGTATCTTCAATATTCATTTTTACTTATGCAGAATGAAGATTCGTCTTGACTGCATCACTTGATCTAACTTCACTTTGGCAAAGATGGGGAGGACCTACCTGGACCAAATGACTCTATCGGAAGCCTAATGCACAAGTAACTTCTCAACTACCAGGGTGACAATGTACTATGGAGTATAGGAAGCAGACATTAGTCTCAAATTTCATACAAAAGCCATAAATTTCACTTGTGAATGTTAGAATAAAAAGCAACAAGAATGAGTTTGGCTTTGATCAAGATGACAGTTTCTCTTGAAGCTAACTGCAGTGGTAAAGAGAAAATGACCTAGAGCCATCTCACATACAAACAGATCAAACACAGCATGTTGTACTGACAGAAACATCAAAATACAAAAGTCAAAAAACCTTAAACAGTTAAATCAGCCCGGGCTTTGCTCATGAATATGGTGTCCCAAACCCGTTTTCATTGGAAAGGTTTAGCTAGGCATACACCTTGCACCCTTATATTCTTTCAAAATAATTTCTGTTTTGCCTCTTCTTAAAGCTGAAGATGACAGAAGTTTTTACACAAGTTTAAACAAAGATGAGATGTTGAATTCATTTTTAAGCTGTTCTCCTCTCTCTTGGTAACTTAAAAATATCAATACCAGCCCCAAAGAAGTAGAGATGTGTTGGCTGACTCAGAAGTCAATTATCTAGAATTATAAGAGCTTGCTGGAAAGACATCTTGACTGCAAAATCTCACCCTTTTTAAGATTCAGATTGAAATTATTACTTCAGAATGACTTTATACTTTTGTATACATCCACCTGTATGGACCAGAGACAGAATAACAGAGAGGAGAGATGAGAGGAGAAAGAGAAGGAAAAGAAAATAGGGGAAAAGAGGAAGAGAAGAGGGAAAGGGTGAAAAACTCTTAACTCCAATAATCTCTGGTTGTTTTTCTTTTTTTTTTTTTCCCTTTCCTTTTTTCCAAACCTTCCCCCCACCAAGACATTGCATTTAGTGTTGTTGACCTAAGAGGTACCAATAAGCTCAAATTATACTGAAAAAATTGCTGTTCCTTAGTCATATTTTCTCTGAATTCAGTGTATGACTGTTAATGACAGAAAAATTTAGACCCTGAAGTTTCAAGTGTTTATTTAAATTTTCTCCCATTAAAACACGTGAAATGACTGCCGCCCCCCGCCTTTAACCAAACTTTGTGGCATTCACCATCTCAAAGAACAGACCACCCCCTTCATTCTTCAAATAATTCCTGGGTTAATTGCTTGATACAATTGTATATATTGTAACCCAAGGCTTTCTAGCAGTTAAGAGATGCTTAACAGCAAAATACGAGAACCTTGGGTAACATATGTAAGCTAAATGAACCAAGGCCAGAGTGTATATGTCTTCCATTGTGCAAAACTGAATATGCAGTTAAATTAAGAACAATAGGCATTCATAAGTCAGCATGAGTGCCCATGAGAAACAACTCTTCTAACTAAATAAGAAGAAAAATCAGTGTTCCTTGTTCCAGGAATTGTTATTTGGTATTGAGACAGAATATATTGATAGTTAGTAGAGAGACATTTTTTTTGTTAGAAGAATTATTTGCTTTACTTATCCAAGCAACTTCCTTCTTACACATAAAAGCTAATATTCACAAATAACTATGTCTGGTGGTGTACAAGTGAAAAGCACAAAGGCTCCCAGAAAGGCCTCACTTTGGATGAGGATAAAAATGGATTTTGAGATTGTCCACTACAGTATTTCCACATTAATGAACATTAAGCTGCCAGGGCACCTTGCTTGCCTAAACAAGAAATCACACATGAGCTGAAATGTGTAGTGTATCAACAAGACACATCTGAACTTTTTTTATCCTCACAACAAATGATTCAAATACATTTTGTCATGGTGGTCTGATACATTTTCTCATGGGTATTATTTTAGGGTATAAAGACATATTTCTTCTATAAATGCTTTTAAAAATAGACTCCATGGGTTTTTGGATTGGCTTTTTTCTACCCTGAATTGAGCCAGTTTCTAGACAAATATTTTGGTCCTGTGAATTATAGCCCAAAAGATGACATTTGCACATTGTTTTCCATGAGCTTCCTCATTTGAAGAAAGAGCTCTTGAATAGTCTGGGTTGAAAATCCTCATACAAAGAGAAAAAGTTAGTATCATAGTATCAGTCAGGGTTGGAAAGGACCACAAGGATCATCTAGTTCCAATCCCCCTGCCATGGACAGGGACACCCCACATTAGATCAGGCTGGCCAGAGCCTCATCCAGCCTGGTCTTAAACACCTCCAGGGATGGGGCCTCAACCACCTCCCTGGACAACCCATTCCAGGGCTTCACCACTCTCATGGTGAAGAACTTCCTCCTCACATCCAGCCTGAATCTCCCCACCTCCAGCTTCATTCCATTAGGCTTTGAACATTCTGGGTTCAAGCTGTTGTGTTCTACTGAAGCTTTATATACTCCATTAGACACATAGCATTCTTGGATTTTGTACCTCATTAGTGTTTTTTGACTCTTGAGTCAATAACTTGGAAATGAGGTAACTGGCATTGTACCAACTGTAATTTAACTCTGGCCAAACAAGAAGTACAATGGGATTTCTAAAACAGGCTATCTTTTAATGTCCCCACAAGTCAATGGGTATGACACTTTTGAAAGTCTTACCCTTGGACTTAGTTGAGTCCTTATGGAGTCTAGTCAGTGTGGCGGTGGAGGAAATGATTTGATGATCTCAAAGGTCTCTTTCAACCTGTTCTATTCTATTCAAACAGTATTTCTTTGCTCCGGACAGAGCCCACAGAGATGAAAATTTTTCTCTTATCAGGTTAGATGCATCATTCTGTGGCAGCTTCTAGAAGATTAGTCATGAGGTGTTAGGTAATAGGTTGGACTTGATGATCTCTGAGGTCTTTTCCAACCTTGTTGATTCTATGATTCTAAGATTCAGTAATTTTAGTCCTTCAACGTGTGCTTTGTGGATTTGTATCCATAAAACCGTCACTGCTGGTAAAATAGAATAGAATAAAGCAGGTTGGAATAGACTTTCAAGATTATTGTATCTTTTAACATGAGTCAGGCTGCTCACACAAGGCTGCTTTTAAGTGACATTACAGAAAAACTACTAACCCTCCAAGTGTTTATGCTGCTCTACTTTCAAGACTGTTGTGGGTCATTGCTCACTTTATTCCATGCAAAAATATAATTTAGAAAATGATCCTGACATATTTTTCTTCCAATTTTTGCATGATATTGGTGTTAGATGCAAAAGAGCTCAAAAGCACAAGGAGATAAAAGCACAGATCCATAGTTTTAAAAAACCTTTGTGAAGGCTGCTTGTCCCAGATTTTGTGTTCCCCTTGAGTTTCCAGAAACTCAGAACAGCATAGACAGTGACCATCAAGGACATTCTTGCCTTTTAAAATATTTGGTATTCAGCCCTATAAACTACATGATTTTGAAGGCCCTTATAAGGTTGTGGGTTTCCTGCCTACCCCCCTCCCCCCCCTCTGGCTGCAGCATTTTCTACAGAGTAAACTCATAACCCATATCTGAGAATGCATGGAACAATCAATATAGAATTCTGCCATCATGTCACAAAGGACACACATTCTCACTGCCATTGTACCCACCTCCAAACACCGGATACTAATCACCTGTGCGGCAGAACAAAATAACAATATTTTACAAGACAGAGGAAAGTAGTCTAAAGAAACCGAAATTAACATGAGGAAAAAAAGAACAAAACAAAGCAAAAACTACACAATGAAAGCCACCCCAAGCAAACATAGTCAAACTGAAATCCCTTAAAAAGAAAAGATTAGGATGACATGATTATTTTTTCCCCCCATTGTTAAGATGTAAGCTAAGCTAATGGTCAAAAAGTCGTGGAGGATGAGGGAGGGAAGTTGTGGATGATTGCTGCATTCTTTATTATATCCCCTTTCCATCCTGGCGACCTGGAACATCAATGCAGTTCTCATGCCAGCTCCCAAGTAAACAACACGCACTTCCTGGCTATCTCTAATCTGGGCAGTAATGTGTGTGAAGGGAGAGTGCTGAGTGATCTGTGGTTCTTACCAGGTATCCTGTTTTGACAAGGGTGTTTGTCCTTTGCCCAACATACTGAAGAACACCAAATACAGTTTGGAGAAAGGCCTAATTAGGTCTTCAGGGGAGGATTTAATTTGGATTACTGAGAAGTTTAGAGGGCCAGAGGTAACAATTAAAAGGCAACAAAAAAGAGACGGTATAAAATGTTTTTCACATGCAAGATTTTAAATTACAATCAAGTGAAAGATACTCTCCTCTAATTAACATTTGCATGACAGCCTATGGTTCAAAAGCAAGTTTTGAAGTTGCTTCTAAGTTTTTGAGAAGTTAATGGAATTGTTTTAGCTGCTAGTTTACTTTTCCTTTCCATAAATAAAACAGAGAAATTAAGTCCAGCAAAAGACTTCTACCGTAGAAAATGCCCATTAAGCAAATGCCCTGACCAATGATGCTTCTAAAGAGGCTCTGCTAGCAATAGCAAAATTCTGAAACAAATTTTAAAATGAACAGTGTGCAGATTGGTATAATTGATTATCTGTTACTTGGATGAGATGTGGTTCAAAGTCCACCTCTTAAAGAAGTATCTGATGCCTCCCATGTGAGTAGTCTATTCAGTGGGCTAAAGAGAGCTCTAATTTGAACCAGTGTCCTTAGCTATACTGAACTGAAGAGTGCCCACAAGTTTTTCAAGAGGCTAAATGCTGGAGATTAGTGATTATGTCACCCAGTGGCATGTAGAAGGTCAAGGTTGCTGTTCCTTTTCTGCCTAGTGTAGAACAAAGACTTGAATGTGCAGTTCTCACACCATGGTCATCTAGATATTAGATGGTGGTCTTAGTGAGAAATATTAATAAGATTTCACTTCTGTTTCCCAGCTAGCTTTTATAATATGCTTTATAATAAGAATGAGGAAAAGAAAAATAATGTTTAAAACATCTTTATTGTTGATCTATTCCTTTGCACACTGAACTTGCTGTGTTTACTCCCTCTGACTCCTTCAGGTTTTGGACGAGCAGTTGATTTTTCTTTTTGGAACTCAGTTCACCAAATAACTACCCTAGTTGTGGCTTCAGTCTTAAACCAATGAATACTAAAGGCAGCCTTGTCCCTGGCTTCCATAGGAGTGGAACAGACATTCCCCTCTAAACTTGTTATTTATGAACCTAAACTATCTGATCTAACTCTAACATTTCTACAGATTTTTCTCATTACAAATGGCACTGGTATTATGTCAGAGAAAGAGGAGACCAAAAGAAGGCAGGTTATTTGTGTTAGAGGCATGTGAAGGGTTCAGACAAGCTAAGAGAACATTTAGGAAACTAGCAGTTACAACTGTTTACTGTCCTCAGTAGTCACAGAATTTAATCTTTCTCCACACAACTTTCTGCATTTACTACATATGCTGACAAAAAGTATTAATTAAAAATAGTTTTTAGTTAAGTAAAGAACTTGTTCAAAATGTTGAACAGGCAGAAAAATTAATTCCTTAAACAAGACAAACCCAGCTGAGAATCTCTAGGAATTCCCATGGTGTTACTGTAAAGAAAAATCAACAAGTATTTTCTTTTTTTACTTTGAAGAGGAATTTTACTTCTGAATCCTTTAGAATTATCAAGTCCTTCTACTGCAGCCAAGGGGAGGGAAACCGGAACCACCCATTCTTAAATTCCATCTAACTGCACAGGGAAGAACTGAAGATGACTTTGTCCAATTATTTTGTCACTGTAGAGTTTTGCCAGATACATCCCTTAGCATCCAGCATCCCACCACTCCAAAGATCTGTGAAAATTATGGAAATGTTACAAATTTACTCAAGTCCTACCATTTCTAACTTAGATTTTTAATTTTGGGGGGGGAATCAAACATCCATATGCCTGTTTTCTGTCAGTTAATTTCTGTGTTTCAGGAAAGACAAACCAGAGGCACAACTCTCATTACATAAAAACAAACACCATTTCGTGGAGGAATATACAGTAAGTATAGGGACTGACTGTTGTTAAGAACTCAGTGAGCAAGTCAATGAACTTAGAGCAGACCTCATTAAACAGCACTAATTTGTTTTTTCTTCTTAAGGCAAAATTCCATTTCCCTGAGATGTCCTAAAGGATAGTGATTCCAGGAGTTCTTCTGAGCACAATGCTAAAATAAGGACCACTGGAGGGAACTAGTTGAAAGGACTTACTTTGAAATTATCTGGTATGAACTGAATATATTAGAAATAATGAATCATTACAAGCTGATGCCTTAGAATGCTAAATCCTCAATTTAGTTAAATATACTGGAGCTGCACAGGAATGATCTTGGAGGGTAATGAAAAGCAAAATAATGACAGATTAGCCAGTTCACTAACTTCACTGATTAAAATCTTTCTCCATAATGAGCAAGCCAAATTAAACAGAGGCATGAGGTAAAAATATGAAACATACTTTTCTGTTGAAGTTTTAAGTACTTCAGCAAATTTTGTGAACAGATTTCAGCTCCAAAGACCAGAAATGTAAGTTTAGGTCTCTCCCTTCATTTTACTTGGGAGATTATGATGTTCCCATGATAAGGATGGCCTAGTTTTGTTGGAACAAAATCATAGACCAGTCATGGTATGCAGCCCATTAGCAGTTTCAAGTTAGCCAGGGCTGCTGACCTGAGTTGGTTCTCATGTGTATCCCAGACCATAAACATCACACACAGTATAGAAGGGCAAGTTTGCTGAGGATGGGTGCTCCTCCTCTTCCTCCTTCTCCCCACCCCTGGAGCAGCTCTGAAGGACTGCCTTCCCACTTACATGTGTACATGAGTTGGACCAGGTATAACGTTGTATATTTTATATTGACATTAGTATTATTTAGGCTGTTGCATTAAATTAATTTACATTTCAACACTCTCTTTGTCCTGATTTCCCTTCTCTGCTGGGGAGGGGTCATCAGGTGATAGAGCAAATGCTCTGCCTTAGGTGTGGGCTAGCTGTATAGAAAGGCTAAAGGAGTTTGGTACATAAGACTCATGATATTGAATTTCTCAAACTGTGACTACAGCTAATCCCCTATCTGAAGGGGATAATCAGGTAAACCTTCCATGAATTAGCTTTGTAGTGTCCTGGACATAGCAACTTGCAAACACAGAAAGCAGAAAGGCCAGTCTTGGTACTGCCTTAAGTATTTTTTTTTTCACTTGTTGGTGTTTAGTGCATGCAAATGAGGCTAATCAGTTCATTTCAGAATCTCCAGTAACATCCCAGTTCTCACTGGAAAAAGGTATATTTTTCAAGAAAATGCCAAGCAACCCAGGAACTGCTTAGAAAGTCTGAGGCCCCAAACTGTCGTGTTCTCTTATGGCTCATGTGGTTTGCCAGCCTGCACAATCCACCTGGTAACATTTGTAAAACTACTGACCCCGAAGCATTCTTTATTATTCCACAGCCCCAAACCATCCATATTTTAGTTTCATTTACACGCTGTCAGTATGAATAAATCCACTGGGTAGCATCCTGACATTTAAGTCAAGGACAAATCTTCCATTTACTTCACTACGATGAGGAAATTTCTCTAAATTCAGTGGAATGCTCAATGTTATCAACTCAGTGTCTAGACTTCTACATCCCAGGGTTTCAGCATAAATAAGGCAACAATTAGAGATGCAAAACAAATTTCAGTATCAATCCTGACAGCAGAATATGTCATCCCAGGAAAATAGAAATGTGAGTTCCAAATGATTTAAGAGCAGCTGCCAAAGGGAATTTCTAGCATTTCACAAATGGAAAAAGTGTATGTTAGATGAAAGGCATAATAGAAGAAGCACAACAACACTTGAAGCCATATGACTGATTCGTATACAGCATAACCTCAAATATTTTCAACTGTTATTTCCTCTTAAGAGTCTTTAGAATGAAATCATTGGCTGCCTTTTGCCCCCCCCCCGAGATTTCTTGAATAGTGACGGAGAGGTGGAAACACTTTTCTAGATACTCTGGATTTGAAAACTGTTTTGCCAACATCTTTTATTAAATAAAACAATCTGAAAGACAGACACACTTTTCTATTTTCCTTTACCTCTTATTTGTAGCAATTGCCTGGCACTATTTCAGGACACAGAGAAAAGAAAAAGTTAGAAAGAGAAAAAGCAAATCAGTGCCTCTTTGTTGGCAAAACTGAAAAGTCTGCTTATATGAAGTCTAGCTAAAAAGAGTACTAGTTACTCCTTGTCAGGAAGACTCCAACTTTCCATCAAAAGGATGTAAGATCCAAACTTTTCATTCTCTCGGAAGATTTATGGTTGGACTTGATGACCCTAAAGGTCTGTTCCGTCCTGAATGATTCTGTAAGAATGTTTTTCCTGAGAAAGATTGCTTTAGGCTGTTATCTAAAGGGCCAGTTTCTGATCTTGGAACAAAGGAATTTTTTTTAATTTTTAGGTGATGAATTGGACTGCTTGCATGCAGGATGGAGTAAGATTTCTTTCCATTCCTCATCTTTGTACAGATACACTCTGCACAAACACTGCAGTTCTGTTTGCCTCCCACACCATGCAGCATATGGGCAAAAGAGGCAGGAAACCTCATTAGCTATCATATTTGAGGTGGTCTGCAATCTTCATTATAGCTAACTCCTATTACAGGCCAGCACTGAACAAAGCTGAATTAAGAAACAGATACTAGGTGGGTATTTCTGAAACACAGTAGACTTCAGCGCACCTTTCTGCTCAGCATTGACCTTAATGGCTAAAATCTGATGAAGAAATCTATAAACTCATGTGTTATAAGGAACACATCCCTTTTCTGAATTCTGCCAAACAAAAATAAACTCTAACTTAAAATCCTAGTTCTAATTAAGAAATAAATAGTAGAAGTGAGTGGACCCATGATTTTTGGCTAGGCCTTTTGGGATAAAGATATGTGACTTAAATGCACTGTGAAAGGGAGTAGTAATTAGTAGGAAAAGGAACAGGTAAGCATGTCTTTTAACTGTAAGCCAAAGTATACACCACCTTCGAGATCTTAATTAAATTTCTCAGCAGGAATTAGCTCAAAAAAGGAAAAAAAAACTCAATCCAGCTACAAAGACTTGTCCTGTAACACAGAACCTGGTGGTCATAAAGTACTTAGGCGTAATCAGGAGAAGAAACACAATATGAGCTTTACAGGTAGACTGGCAAGAAGCTAAAAATCCTCAAATGCAGATAAAAGAAAGCTTATCTCTACCTCATTGTAAAAGCAACAGATAAATCTGTCTCATGGTTTTAATGAAAAAAAAAACCACCACAACAAACCAGACTAAATTTCTCTCCATCATTTTTAGCTGGGAAATCAGTGCCCTCCTGTTACATTTTAACTCATTTCCTGTATGCACTGGAGTCGCCCTTTTCTCCTGTATATTTGCCTCCTTATATAAAGCTTGGTGCATCATAGGTTATATTTAACATGCCCAGTCTGCACTCCTGCAGAACATTGTATGGATTTTTCACGATCCCTCTGTGAAAACTGTTCAAGTGCCCTCTAGTGACTGACAGTCACAGCATGCCAGCAATGAGCATTTGAAGGACCAAGAAACAGCAATAATGTGGATGGGATGTGTTGGGGGCATCAAACTTTCCTGTTCCAACTTTTTATTTCCTTTCTGATCCGACCAATAATGGAACATCTCACAAGCAACAGACTTCCTCCAGGCTGGTGGGTGGAAAGCATCAACCTGACATAGAGTGGAAGAGAGATGCTAGGATGACAGGCAACTGCATATGTTTATTACTTAGTCTACTTTTGAGTTAAGAGCTGCAAGAATTAAAAACAATAAATATAATCTACAAACAGTTTATTGCATTCCTCGTAAAGTAATTCATGCTACTTCTATTACTCTACTTAAGAAAAGCGATGTAGCAGTAGTAATGGCAGGCAAAGTTTTCATTTAACTACTTAGTTCACAAAAGAGTTTCTAAAAGTCCTGCTCTTTGAATCTGTTCAGAATTTGGATGCTTTAACTAAACCACAGGCAAACAACTTATTCACTGAAATGTACTATATTTTAATCAACTTAAAATGGCAACACTACATGGTTTAGTCAATTAGATAGTGTTGGATGATAGGTTGGACTTGATCTCAAAGATCTTTTCCAACCCGGTTAATTCTATTCTATTCTACATGGAAATACATTTTTCATTTTAGATCACAAGTCTTACTTCTAGTTTAAGCAACTCAGCACTGGTTAGGCCACACCATGACTACTGTGTCCAGTTCTGGGCCCCTCAGTTTAAGAAGCCCATTGATACTCTTGTCCAGAGAAGGGCAACGAGGCTAGTGAAATGCCTCAAGCACAAGCCCTATGAGGAGAGGCTGAGGGAGCTGGGGTTGCTTAGCCTGCAGAAGAGGAGGCTCAGGTGAGACCTTATTTGTCTCTACAACTACCTGAAGGGAGGTTGTAGCCAGGAGGGGGTTGGTCTCTTCTCCCAGACAATCAGCACCAGAACAAGAGGACACAGTCTCAAGCTGTGTCAGGGGAGATTTAGGCTGGATGTCACTCATAGAAAGAGTGATTTTGCCATTGGAATGGGCTGCCCAGGGAGATGGTGGAGTCACTGTCCCTGGAGCTGTTCAAAAAGGGATAGGACATGGCACTTGGTGCCATGGTTTAGTAGTCATGAAGTGTTGGGTGAGTTGGACTTGATTATCTCTGAGGTCTTTTCCAACCTTATTGATTCTATGATAAGGGCAAGAAACCACATCATAGGGACTTTCTGGCACACAAGAAGATATCCTGGTATGTGGGTTGCTATAATACAAGGAACTGTTTCAACTAATGGAGGAATATATTATCTACTGAATATAGAGTATATTTTGTTAAAGGGATACATTTAGGTATTCAGGTCAGCTCAAATTCTGTGAAGCCTTGAAGAATAGAGAAAGTGATAAAAACTCAACAAAAGGCAGTTCTGCGGATTTTGTATTGGTAAGGCATCGCTTTGGATACTTCTGGAAGCCCTGGCATTGTCACAGATTGAATACTTCAAATAAAGGCACAATGTCTTACTCAAAGTGTTCCACTCCATTATAGCAGGATAGTTGGTGAGGCAGAAAAAAAACTCCCAAAACACTTTTACAAGGTGTTTTACAAAACATCTGCTTTCTTTACATACTTCACTTTTCATGAGGTTTAACTATAAATACCAATCCTTGTGTGGATGTCCTTGAAAATGTCTTTCATGTAGGTTTCAGTAAACCCAGAAAGCTCAGCAAAAATATAAAGTATCCACAGCTGCATGTTTAAAGTGGACAAAAGATTTTGGATGTATTCCAGCAGAAAATGAATATGAGATAATACACAACATGACAAGAGATCCTGGACAGGTGTGCCTGTGCTCCAGCTTATTGCTAGTTCTCTGTAGTGCTGTCACTCCCCCTCCTTTTACATCAGACTTTTTTTTTTTTAACCTGAAAACCATTCATCACATAACATTTTAATCTATATTGTCTTTTTTCGTTCTCCATCCCATTTCTCCCTTGTCAGTGTCCCCCTCAAAATACGTTACCTGCAATATTATTTTCTTGGTATTCTCATTTTCCTCCCCTTGTTCTCCCTTTCCACAGTATGTAAGATGACCTGTTATATTGCAGTCCTCTTAGAAAACAAGGATTCCTGAGCATAAATCAAACTCACATTTAAGGTTGGAGAATAAACCCTAAAAAGGTACAAAACTCACAGGTGTTCAGGGGTCTCTGCCTTTCAAACGAAAAACAACCAAAAAAAGCCTGTGAGAGCAGGATTTAGTAGGGTTGATTTATTGCTTCATTTATTTGAGCAGGATTTTTTATTGTGGTTTTCTTTTTGAAGTTTGCCTAAGAGAAACCCTCTAAAATGTTTTCTGTCTCTTTTGAAGGTCTCAGAAACAATGTTCCAGCACTACCAATTTCCCTTGAGCAGCAGGACAAGTTTGCCTGCCAGCAAGCCAGTTCTTTGGCAGAATTCTCATCAGTAAATGCAACACCTTCTACACTGTGTTTCAATCTCTGCAGTAATAACACAGCCCTACCATTGACTTAAAAATAATTAGCCAGCAGTATCATTTTCTACACTGCCAGCACAGCTCCTCAAAGCAATAATTTGTCTCTCTTCAGGAGTATCAAGCTCTTCAATTGAATAATGATGGACTTGAGCAAATACCAGCCTCAGTAACAACATTCCAACTGTGGAAACACGTTATCCAGTTTTCTTACGAAGCAACCTAGTGTTTTCAGAACTACAATCAAACCCTCAATAAAACTGATATAATTGTGTGCAATTAAAGCAAAGTAGCTGAGATGCAAGCTTCTGAGGCCAGTGTTTTCCTTTCAAGACACATTTCAAATCAGTCAGCAGTTCCCAAATTTACCCCATGTTACTCCTGTGTTCACACATCCCAGACAGATTCAGCAACCACTATGCTCTTTTAGCATTCAGACTACAGCTGGCAACATTGTCCCTTTTGTATAAAGGCTCTCTAACCCGGCCTTCACTTTTTCTGAACAACTAATCTAATCTCCTATACAGATGAAAGTCCTGAGGCATATTTTGAAAGCTACTGCAAATGCAGGCTCTGGAAATATTTAGCACTCATTCTCAATAGTCTGTCCCTTTTCCTGTGCACATGTGGGCACAGGACTGACACTGTGCTTCAGCAGGACTCAGCAAGTTGCTGTCCAGCTTCATCCAAGCCTGCAGCAGTACTCCAATAATAATCTGGAAGCAGTGAATTCCTGACCTAGTGCAGGAAGCAGGTGAGAGCCATGGAGGCAGCACACAAGACAAGCCTGGAAACAGTAACTCAAAATTCAGCAAAAACACAGCTTAGGTAAACTACAACAACAAAAAAAAAAGTAAATCAAAGTAAGTCCTTCCTGTGTTTATTGGTGCTGTGGTCTGAAGAATTTCCTTCAAGAAGGTAGTTCAAGACCACTTTTTGTTTGCAGGAGATAATTTTCTTTCTGGACAGTTAATCAGAGCCACCAAATTGGCAAGGTGTTTTCAGTTCTATTAAGTCAATCGAAGCTTGTGTTTATGTATACAAATGTTTTTAGAATATTAACCATGTAAATCTACACTTGCTTTCCCAACTAAGCTAACTGGTAGCAGGAATTAAGACAGCAATTAGTTGGCTGTAAGAATGTAGTCAAGAAGCTATCTCCATTTTCAAATTAAATAGATTTGTGTGTGCCTTTTAGTAAATAAGCAAGTTGCGATTTCCTCTGCTACAAAGTCCATTTCAGTCTGATTTGAAAATAATCCTTTTCTTCTGTGCCAGAAAGAATGTCCTTTGAAGCTAAAAGTGAAAAATCTTGACACAGTCTGCACCCTTTCTAATAATCAGAGAGCTCTTAGCTGAGCACTGGCACTTTCCTTTAAGTGGGGCTCTCTCAGATCTGCCTTGCAGTACAGCCCTCCTACCTCATTATTTGCATGAGTAAAAACCACTTGCCCTCTCCACTTCCCTGTTGATGAGAAATTCATATCTACCGGTGTCTAAGAGAAGGTTCTTTCATTTCCTCCCCCTTGAGACTTGGCTCTCTTTCTTCTGTTCCTACTCCTAAATACATTCTTCTCTGGCCACTGTCCAAATAGGCAGAATTAGATGAAATTTATCATAGAATTAAGAATGGTTTGGGTTGGAAAAGACATTTAAAGGTCATCTAGTCAACCCCACTCTGCAGTGAGCAGGAACATTTTTAACTAGATCAAGCAGGTCAGAGCCCTATCCAACCTGACCTGGAATGTTTCCAGAGATAGGGCATCTCTCTCTGGGCAATGTGTTTCAACATTGTCCCACCTTCACTGTAAAATATTTCTTTCTTATAACTAGTCTAAATCTGTGCTGCTTCAGTTTAAAACCATTATGCCTGTCGCAGAAGACTACATATTTTCTGTAGGCACCTTGCAAGCACTGAAAGGCTGCAATGAGGTCTCTCTGGAGCCTTCTCTTCTCCTGGCTGAGCAAGCCCAACTCCCTCAGCCTTTCTTCACAGGAGAGGTGTTAAATACCTATGTTTAGGAGAAAAAGAAAAACTAAAATTTAGAATGTCCAACCAGAATGTTTTTTCCTATCCATTACTGAACTCTTGATGTACTACCTCAATGTATACCACATGGAAAACAACTTGATTAGGATGGAATTTATACCGATCCCGTCCATTTTTAATACATTTTGTTTTCTTCACCTTGCTTCCTGATAAATAGAGCTGGTCAGAAATTTTTCTAAGAAGGCCTAATCACTAACAGGGATGCTGATTGAAAAGCTCTGTCCCAGACAAACATCTGGTCTTTTGGAGAAGAGGGATTAATCTCTTGCTTCTTCAATACATTACCAGAATAAAAGTGCTTCTAGCAGTACTGATTAAAGAATAGTGTTGTTTTAGTTTGAGACAGCTACTGAGGCTCCCACACTGTTTGCTCCTCCTTACACTGCTTCATCAAAGCAGGAACATTTGTGTACTGATTTGCCTTCAGAAGCTGTGTGAGGAACTGATGTTTCCTCAGGACTTAACTCACAGGTAGCCTCGCCATCCAGTCAGGACTGGCTGTTCAGTTATTCCCTCATGAAGAATACTTAGGTAAGAAATTCACTCTTTGCAAGGCATGTGAGTAATTGCTTTTGAGGGTGGTGGAACACTGGAACAAGCTACCCAGGGAGGTGGTTGAGGTCCCATCCCTGGAGATATTTAATGTAAGGCTTGATGAGGCCCTGGGCAGCCTGGACCAGCTGGGGACATCCTTGCTGACTGTGGGGAGATCAGATTAGAAGACCTTTGGAGGTCCTTTCTGGCCCGGACCATTCTATGGTTGTATGATTTTGCAGTTTGCATTGAGTACTGTGTCCAGTTCTGGGCCCCTCAGTTTAGGAAAGATGTTGACTTGCTGGAATGTGTCCAGAGAAGGGCAACAAAGCTGGGGAGGGGTTTGGAGCACAAGCCCTATGAGGAGAGGCTGAGGGAGCTGGGGTTGCTTAGCCTGGAGAAGAGGAGGCTCAGGGAAGACCTTATTGCCATCTACAAATACCTGAAGGGAAGTCATAGACAGGCAGGGGCTGGTCTCTTCTCCCAGGCAACCAGCACCAGAACAAGAGGACACAGTCTCAAGCTGTGCCAGGGGAGGTTTAGGCTGGATGTTAGGAAGAAATTCTTCATAGAAAGAGTGATTTGCCATTGGAATGGGCTGCCCAGGGAGCTGGTGGAGTCACCATCACTGGAGGTGTATAGGAAGAGACTGGATGGGGTGCTTTGTGCCACAGTTTAGTTGATTAGATAGTGTTGGATGATAGGGTGGACTCGATCTCGAAGGACTCTTCCAACCAGGTTTATTCTATTCTAACATGAAGCAGTGAGGAGAAATCTACATACTTAGAAAGGTTAACTGAAACTGTTGGGGCAGTCCTTTCCTCAGTCTGTCCTTAATTTTTATCCAAACATACAATTCCCAAAACATAACTACGAGTTTAAAAAGCTTCTAAATGATTCTTGAACATACTAAAAAATGAAAAGAGAAAAAGTTTAATTTATGAATAACTCAGTTTAGAACTATGCACAGTTGCTGCAAGCAAAACAAACAAAAAATTAAACAGCCAAGAGTGTCATAACAGAATAAAATGATGAAAATGCCTTCAACTACCATAAACTAAACAATCTGATACCATTAATTCCACCCACAATTCGGTAAAAACCACTGTTAAATAAATACAGAAATGGCAGATTTGCTTGGACTAAACTAATTTGACAATCCTGGAATGAGTAAAGTAAGTTGTGCAGGAAATCATGTGGAATTCTAGATTTGCAAAATGCAAGTTGTCATTTGTTTTCTTGCAGTAGTGAGTAATGAGGATGTAGGTGGGGGAGATTCTGGGAAACAGTAAAAGAAAGAAAAAGACATTGCTAAAAATATCATAGGTTCCAATTCCAAGTTTATTATTTCATGGCTAATTACAGAACTAACAATATTAAAATTCAGTCCTGGCAGACAAACTACAGGACAAGCTGAGCTGTGGAGAACACATAACCTGGCTTTCTCATTGGGTCAGTAACTCAAAGATTAAGTTCTGCTTGAGCAAGCTGCTGTTTGTTCACTTCCATTAACATTTTATACTAATTGCTATTTAACTCGAGGTGTTCCTTGTAAAAAATCAGGACTAGAAACTAAGGTTTCTGAAATAAATCTGTGTCAGCTTATGTGCAGAACACTTAATTTGTCAGAATCACAGAATCAATAAGGAAAAGACCTCAAAGACCATCAAGTCCAACCTGTCACCCATGACCTCATGACTACCAAACCATGGCACCAAGTGCCACATCCAATCCTCTCTTGAACACCTCCAGGGACAGTGACTCCACCACCTCCCTGGGCAGCACATTGCAATGCCTAACAACTCTCTCTGCGAAGAACTTTCTCCTCACCTCAAGCCTAAACCTCCCCTGGTGCAGCTTGAGACTGTGTCCTCTTGTTCTGGTGCTGGTTGCCTGGGAGAAGAGACCAACCCCCTCCTGGCTACAACTTCCCTTCAGGTAGCTGTAGACAGCAATAAGGTCTCCCTTGAGCCTCCCCTTCTGCAGGCTAAACAATTTCAGCTCCCTCAGCCTCTCCTCACAGGGCTCGTGCTTGAGGCCTCTCACCTGTAAAACCATAAGCTGTCTATTTGTTTGCTTACAGAAATAAAGGAGGAGTATTTTTTCCTATTTTACCTGAGCCTTTTATTTCTTAATAATTATTGAGCAATCTTGCTCATAAGTTCTTGTAACTTCTTTACACTGACTTCAGAAAATGTACAGCGATAATGAGAAATAATTAACAGCCATTCATTGACAATAAAATGTTTATAGCCACTAAAATTTACATAACTAATACAAGTTTTGTGCCTTTGAATGATGGTCCAATTCACATCTCAACAGCCTTACAGTCTTTCTTTTGTTGCTTCTTCAGTGCTTGCACTACATTGGAGTGTTTTGGTTCTCCATGCAAACTATTCAGTGTCCCCATAAATAGTACTTAATGATATTATTTCCAAATATGAGGTAGAACAATCAAGACTATTTTGAAACCTCCCATGAAAAACACAGGCCTGTTCACATGGCATTGGTGCATATGTAAGGGTTTTGAACTCTTTTCCCATATCTAAACACATTTTGGGCTAAAGCTTAATTTAAAAGCTTTGCTTATTAAGATTTACACTCACATTCTGTCTCAAATAGGTGTGTTAAATTCTAATCAGAGAAAAACACCTTTTCAAGCATAGAAAGTAGAAATTAGAGAAAGAATTAAGAGATCAGTTTCATTAGCCTGAAAGAAACAAGAGTATTCTTGACAAAATTAGACTATCTGAGCAGCATGAAGAATTAATTCCCCAACACACTTTCACAGAGGTATTTGGAACACAGTGGGAAAATAAAGCAAAGATGCAGCAGGATGTTAAATCTAGAAGGCACTGGAGAACAGATAAAACTAAACAGTTAATAACTCTACCATGAAGACAGCACAGCAGAACACAAACTACTCAGTTTCAGATCACTGTCTTATTTTCTTGGTAAAACAGGGTAGAACAAAGCAAGGTGACCAGAAAGAAAATAACAAAATTTCAGTTTAACCACTTCACAAAACTCCAGGGAATATATACACTGTAGATGTTCATTTTGTACAGACAAATCAAAACTAACCCTTTACTAAAAGAATAAGGTGATGATTTCTCAGATTAGATGACTAGTTTTCATTGCAGGGTACATATCACTCATACTGCTCTGACTCGCATGAAGGCGGACCCAGGCAAAGCTGATCAAATTATTGCACTCACTTATTCATTGCTCTAAACCCTGATGTTAATCGGGAGACTAAAGTGAAAGTTCTGTAAAATGCCCTGAAGTTGCAGTTCATCAGAAAAAGGTGGAAACAAAATCTTGACAGCTTTTCACTGGAAGAGTGCTGAGCTTATCACTGGTGATGCATCACCAGCTCCTTAAAAGCTATGACTGCAGAGAAAGTGCAGTAGCCAGGCTGTCTTGCTACATAAAATGACAAGCAATCACGAGGAGGCGATGAAACTGCAGTCTGCTATTCTATATTTGCATATACTAAGCAAAACAGGGACCAGTGACTTGAAATTGTTGGCAGAGAGGAATTCCAGCTATTTCCCAGACAACACATGATTTTTAACACTGATCACTATTCTAGAAAGTAATGTTTTTTCCTCTAAGAAGCAGAGTGTTCTCAGTTCCTATTAAAGACATTTTTAAAGGCAAATGACCTGAACTCTAGCAACCTTCATGACCTCAGCATCTGCCTGTAGAGAATTAGCTCTGCTGCTAAATCAAGGACAGAACTTCAAGCATAAAAGCATGTATCAAGCATAAAACAAGCACAGAAAAGATGGTCTCTACATAAAAATGCTTGCAATCCAGAATGAAAAATTTTATGTGGGAGCCAAGCATGATAAATAGCAGGGTATCCAAGAAAACAGATGACAGGCTGAGATATTGAAAGCATTTAAATCACACATTCTGAAAATCACACATGAAATTCCTGGGCAGAAGTCCCATCTCCTATTTAACTGCTCTAAACATATGTATTGAGTTACTTATGGCAGATCAAATAAGGGACATAGAAGCATGTAAGTAAAATATCTTCATGAGATGCTGCCCTTTCAAAGTATATACCAAGTTCATGCTTGAGTAGTGAGACTCTTATGAATGACCAGCAGTCAAAATAACAACCTGAGATTCATTCTTGCTGCAGGAAAGAGCATTGCTCTCTCTCTCAGTAGAAAGGTCCAGTCAGTGCTGATTCACTACCCAATATGATGTGAGGGGGCAGGAGAGTACATGCAGAATTTGTTTGGCCTTTTGACTTTTTTAATTTAAAATGTATTATTATTATAGTGCATTTCAAATATAGGCACAAAATTAAGACCACAACCATTTTGAAGATCAGGTGTCTCAAGTGCTTTTCATACAATTACCTAAAATGGTTTCATTTCTAAGGCCATTTCAAACAGCTACAGTATCTTGCCTTCTTTAGAGTTTTGCCCCCCCCCCCCTCCCCGAATTTCTTGCAAGCCATGTTACCACCTACTTACTTTTAACCATCAACAGTGATGTTGTTAACACTAGTTAATCAGTAGACTTGCCAAATGAAAGCACTCTCCACAGAGATGTTTGAATCCTAAATAGGATTAGAAAACCTTGAAATGGAGTGGATTTATACTAGTGAAGCACTGAGAGGCAACTGATGCTCACATCTGTTCTTGCTGCTCTATGGAGGGATTTAAATCTCTGTAATCTTCAGTCCACCACCAACCTCATTTAAGAAGAATAAATGCAAATCAGGATATTATTATAGCAGTGCCACTGTGGTCTTTGCAATGACCCTAAATGACCATGCAGTATTTCTAGAAACAACTCACAATGTCTCTAGAAAGTTTTCAAATAAAATATTAGAAACACTTATTTTCTTCCTATTACTTATCCTGCTATAATACTGCCAGCATTCCTCATTACTTTTCTAGATCCATATCATATTTCTACCACTAGTGCCTACTAGAGGTTCAGTCTACAGTTTATAGTTAAGAGAATGATGAATGGTTCAGAGCTCCCAATGACAGACACTTCTCACAGTCAAGGGAGAAACGATTACAGTAATCAAATTAAGCATATAGTGGATGTTATGTTTGTAGTCCCATATGCCTTGTTTAATTCAAGTACACATATGATACTGTTTCTGCTACTCACAGTAACTGAAAAAAAATTTATATTCACTGTTTGGCTATAAAGGAAGATAAAATCTCCGCCTCAAGACACATAAAGGCTAATTCTTATTGCTTCAAAAACCCTCTAATTGATAGAAGAGAAATTCCCCTAGAAAAATATTACTTCAGGAGGAATGATTGAGTCCTTCACAGTGTCAGTGTGTGAAGTTTCAGGTTACAGAGCTCTTTTGATGAGAAACTGATGTGCTTTTTAACCACAAAGTGATGGCTACTGGTGTCCTAGTGTAACTTCTTGTGTTCACTGTACCAACAGTCTTGTAATTCCCTCAGTGTTGCATGGTGTCTATCAAATTTTGTTCACAACATTTGAGAGCACCAAGACAAGCCCATCTATGATTTTGCTAACAGAAAACAAGCTGTGAGTATGTTGTTGTTCATGGATAGTGAAAGAACAATACATTGAAAAGATGTGACTAGCTGAAAGGCACACGGGAAACTGGTATAAAAACCCCACCAGTATAGTCACACTTCCTCACAGGCTCAGGCTCAACACTCTCAACTCATATAATGATGAAGCATGAAGGGTAAAATTAAAGGCACCATATCTTTCTTACTCTTACTAGATTAGTACTGGGCTCCTACCTGTTGTGGGGAGGGGTGGAAATTTCAATACACCACCACAACAAAGCTATCTCCTGTAAAGGACACTCTACTTTGTAGTTCTCTTCAGCTGCCTGGATGGTTCAGAGGCTGAAAGCTAGAACAAGCTACTTCCAATGCCCATAATACCTCTTGCTTTCAGTCTGAACTATGAATGCAACTACAGCCCACCAGTCCTTCTAGGTGGTTATGTATGGGCTCCTTTACAAAGGTCTTTGGCCATACTGTCTGCCTGAGGTTGTTTGTATGACATTTAAGAGGGGAAATGGAGTGTCCCTTTGACAGCTGTGTGAGCTCTTTGAGAGAGGGTCAAGGCACTGGTGCGCCTTAAGCTTAATCCTGCTTGAGAGATCTCAGAACAGCCATATGTTTTGCAGTAGAAAAAACCAAAGCCTTATCTGAACGGATTTTTATGACAGTTTGTCTTAATCTTTTACACTTTCACCCTGATCACCACCAACACTTCTATTCATTTCATCTAGTGTGAATCAATTTATAATAAATGCACACATTTTGCACAAAAACAAATATTCAAAAAATTCAAATTGTGGAACTAATTTTAAAATGCTGGACAGTTACAATAATGTTCTCATACAGGCTCCTATGGAATATTACTTTCCAGGAAGAAATAATGTCACAGAAAAAAAAAAATTTCAAACTTCACTCCCTGTGCTACGAAGCGCTTTTCCACATTTATTTTTAGCACCCATCTTACTGTATTGCCAACATCTGTAAAAGAATTCCCTTTACCTGCCAATATAAAAAAAAACAACCAAATCTCCAATAAAACAAAGCAAAACAAAGCATAGGCAAACAGTGTGTTTCTTTGAAGTTATAGTTATTTGGTTTCATTTATTTTTACCCATTCAACCAATGGTCTCAATTTTTGACATGGTCCAAGACACATATTTTATTTCCAGAGTGAAGGACTTGGACTAAAATACATGAGTATTTCTTAAATCTCAGATCTTTAGAATAACTTGGGGGTGTTTTGTGTGCTTGGTGGTTTGGGTTTTTTGTTGTTGTTGTTTATAAAATCAACCTTGGATAGTGTTAGAGGGAGATTTTTATTGTCTTGCCATTTCATATTTGATTTTATAACATTTTTTCTTCAATGAGAGTCAAGACTTTTTGCTTAGCTCTGTCTCTATATTGACTCAGCCATACGTCAAGGGCTCCATTGTGTGAGCTATGGAGGGGGTGTATAGTCTCATGCTTATAGCATTATATATTTATAAGCCAAATGATTTCAAGAGAGATGCATATAAATTGCATGAAACACTGTGGGTCTAAATTCTAGCTAAACCCATAAATTTATATATAAATTACACAATTACAATATACTTAGAGCTCTGATGTTTTGCCAGGCTTTGGTAATAATCTAATTTCCATTTTAATCAAATAATGATACCAGAACAACAAAAGAAAACTGTTGTGTGGTGTCTTGCAAATGGTCATTAGATGCAAGCTAATTGGTCTTGTTTTGAAAAGGAGTGGTTGGCTAACAAGCAAAAGCAACATTTTAAGAAGGAGAGGATTTTCTAAGTAGAGAGAAAACACAGCAGTATATGCAACCACTCAGACAATGAAGACCTAATTATTTTCAGAGGTAATCAGGTAATTGCTGATTAAGGAAATCTGAGTACTAGAGCCAGAGCTGTGTGAGACAATGTATAAAGAAGTGAATTTTCACCATATGGAAACAGTGTTGATGCCATGAATAGGTGACTGCATCTAAAATAAAAAGTGTTGTCCTACCTCTTTGAGGGAAAGAAAATCTTGAAAATCCACATGGAATACCCACTAGCTAGGATAAAATATTAGAGCTAGCCTTCAGAGATATGCAATCATATGTTATGCCATCCTTTGAATCCTAACTAGATTCAAATTATAATATCCAATATGAGTATTTCTTCTTACAGAATACAGAATTAACCAGGTTGGAAAAGACCTTTGAGATCATTGAGTCTAACCTATCATCCAACACCATCTAATCAACTAAACCATGGCACCAAGTGCCCCTTCTAGGCTCTTCTTAAACACCTCCAGTGATGGTGACTCCTCCACCTCCCTAGGCAGCCCATTCCAATGGCCAGTCACTCTTTCTGTAAAGAACTTCTTCCCACCATCCAGCTTAAACCTCCCCTGGTGCAGCTTGAGACTGTGTCCTCTTGTTCTGGTGCTGGTTGCCTGGGAGAAGAGACCAACCCCCACCTGGCTACAGCCTCCCTTCAGGTTTTCCGTTCAGGACCAAAGAAACTTCAATATTTCATCCCAGCACGTTTCAGTGCAGTATGTACAAGTGATGTGTTTTAATTGGCAGCCACCAGTGACCTGTATGACAGCACAGGATGCAGCTGGACGCGTCATGAACACAAAGCAGTAAGTTCAACACACGTTATTATGCATCAACCACATCCCAAACACAGAAATTTAAATTAGCTTTCAGATGTTTTGAAACCAGAAGAATGAAATCTGATCTTCACTTTCACAAGTGAACTGAGTTAGTGGAGGATTAACAGAATATGCTTTTAAACCCTATTCACATCCCAGGGAATCACTAAAAAAAGATTTAATCTTGGAAGGGGTTCCGACCTGGAAATTAGCTTTAGAGGTCCAACAGTCTCCTAATTTTCTTTCCAGTGCCGTGATATAACATTAGCAAATACATGCTACCCTACTATTTCTTGTGGAAGATGGAAATAATGCTTCCATGCTCCCTTTAGTAAGTTTACATTGCACCATTCCATCACTGTCACACCTTAAGAAGCAAAGAATTGCAAGCTTCCACTTCTGTCTGTTTCCCTTTAATCACATCCACCCCACACAATTAATAACTATGTACTGGGGTACTCTTCCTGCAAATGCATTCTTTTCAATACTAAAAATTAACATTTAACTCAAAGCACAGACCACTATGTACAGATCTCCTCAAAAAAAGAATTATCCATCTATGTTCAAAACCTATACAGCAGCTACTTAAAAGCATTCAGGCTTTCATTGTATTTAAATTACCACTCTTTTATGAAGGAATCTAATGGGGGGACAAAAGGGTGTAGAGTTATTTGCTGCTTCTTGCTGTGCTTAGTGTTGGTTTTGAAATATAAGGAGGTTGGGTTTTTTGATAGTAGTTTTATTTGACAGGAAAACTAATTGGAAAACAAGAAATGTAGTTCTAGTTGAATTAAGACAGCAAAATATAAAGGGCTTGGGCTTTGGTTTTATTTGTTGTTTTGGTGGTGGTGGGTTGTTCTTGGGCTTTTTTAGAAAATATTGGTACTTTGCTGAGATCTTTGTTTTGCCAATTTTAAAACCAAGTCCTGAGGAAAATAAAGGCAATTATATCCCCGGTGAGCTAATGCTTACAAATGATCCCTTCTGTTACCAAACCCAGACAATTGTAGAATGAATAACAAACTTCACTGAATAAGATTTCCATTAAGATACGTTTTTGTCTTTCAGAACTAAGTTAATGAAAATTTGAACATTTTACTGAACAAGGCCTTGAGCAACCTGAAATTAGATCTGCTTTGAGCAAGATTTTGGACACTGTGATCTTCAGAGGTCACTTACAATTTGAATTTTATTATGAATCTAAATAGCACAGCTTCTTATGTTTCAGTCTCTCTCAAAATTAATTGGTTAAAAGTATCCAATTACACCAGGTTCAGAGTAAGGCTGAAACAGCTACTTACTCCCAATATCAGTACAATAATAATCTCCATATGATGCTCTATCTCATGCTGTGATCATATTCTCATTTTCTTTCTTGTCTCATTTTTATGCTTTAAATTAACACCTATTTAATTAAGATTCCTGGCAAGTCCTGGAAGAAAAGTTTACTTTGTGAAATACTCTTTGTATATTCTCAACCAAAGACAGAAAAATAATCCATGTAAGTTTTTTGGTTCTTCAACAAAGTCTGACCACCAACTACATTAGCAAAAGCAACAGCTATTATTGATTACATTTATATGAATAGTGTCTGCTTCTGTACTGTATTTATTTATTTGGGAGACCTTCCTTCCTATTTCTGAAGTATCTAAGGTGTAGGGAACACTAGCATTCTACAACTAGGAACACAGTTTTAACCCAAAGATAATTAAATTACTACATTTTTGACTTACAGGTCTGGCAGCTAGCAAATGCTTATGCTTTTAATGGCATACAATGGGTATGTGCCAACATAGCTTGCCTTTTTTTCTTTCATAAGCACAGCTGTTTGCAATGAATCAGTTTGTATAATTTCCCAATTGACCCATAACGAAGGAGAGCAGTCAACTTTACAACTCCAGTTGTTTGTATCTTTCCTTAATACAGGTTTGTGAAGCTACCTCTGCAGTAAGCACATTTTGTGAAGGTGAAACTGGAAGGATGTGCTTGCATACATATGTATGTGTTCTTTCCATAGAGAAAAAGAAATGTAAAATATCATTTGAAGAGGCTGACAAACATGAAAATTACCAGAGGAACCACCTCGAAAAATGAGGTCCTGCCGATGTTACACAGCTGTCTAGTCAATGGTAGGATGAACATGTCATCGTGTTATACTGTCCACACCATAATCTGGATATAATCCAGATTTAAAAGCTTTTTGAAACTTAGATTCAATAATTATGCTGCTGAAAATGTTTTCAACTTACTTCCCAGGGAAGGAAACATTCTGAACTGGGAAACTTCTGATGTCTCCAGAATAGGTATCACATAAGGATTATGATGTTATTTGAATTAAATATCACTTGGATAGTTCATAGCTATTTGACATCATACATATTTTTGCCTTCCTGAGACCATGATAACAATTGTGAGGACTGAAACTAGGAGTGCCAGGAAAAAAAGGGATATACAAGATTCCACCTTTGTCAGTTGGCTTAGTACAGGCCATTGATACATGGGCATTAGAGTTCAGCTGCAGATCACTACTCTAACAGGTGTTTCTGCTATATTTGACAGATAAAGCCAACAGTTGATACCCTTGAACAGATTAAGCAACAGTAAACAACACAAGATTTTCTGAAGAAAATAGATATCTTTTTCTGTGATTAAGGAAGTCTAAGGCCATCTATAAACAGGTAATGTACACCACAGACTGGGACAGCTTAAATAAAGACCTACATTTATGAAATAGATACACATTCTCTTCTAAATAAGGTACATCAAAGGACACACACATGGGGTACAATCTTCATAGCAAAGCTAGAACACAAAGGACTTGTGCAGTCTTTGCCTGAGCTTTTGCCTATGTTTTCCTTTTAATGATAAGTGACTGATCATATTTCCTAAAGAACTACACAGCAGCTCATTTAAGGAAACTCCATGAATAACATACAGCAAATTGTAAATGCTGCTGTTTTGAAGCAGCCAGAATTCCTCTGAAATTCTCTCTTCTGACAAGGTTTAAATATCTGTCAACCTCTGGTCTGGGTGTTTAATGACACAAAGACCAGACAGGTGAACGAAACATTTAAGATGTTAAAATGTTTAAGATCCAACTTCATATCAGTATCCTGAATCTGTATTATTCTAACATTCATCTGAAGCCTTATTCTTCCTATTTAGTGGCAGACTTTGGTGAGAATTTTTGTATTACAATAATTATATATGTTAGAATAATGATATGCTGGACAAGAAGAGGGTTATGAAGTATTCTTTTTGAGGGGGCTTATTGCTGCAGTGTGGATAAGGAGGAGCAGAATTTCAATAAGGTTGACTTTACAGTACTCTGTGGCATATCATATGCAGTGAGACAAATGCACACATTAAAAGCTACAGCTCCACCAAATAAGTACTTTCCTAAGTCTAGTGATAATTCAAATCATATAACCCAGTGTTTCAGTTTAGTTCTGTCAGACATCACTGAGCCTTACTGTAAAAACTAACACCCCTCCCCTCACTCCCCCCAAAAAAAACCCAAACAACCCAATCAAAACCACCCCAAAAATCCAAACCATCCAAAAAACCAACACCAAACCAATCAAATCTACAAAACAAAACCCAGAAACCCTAAGACAATCACTTTGCAAGTCTTATTTAGTCCTTGGAAAGGTGCTGAGATAATGCTTATTCTTGAATAAATGCTGTTACAAGCTTCATAAACGTGTGAGATAGACAAACTAATTTCTGAAGTGCAAGCGTCCTGCTGCACAAATCAGTGCCCCATTACCCTGCTCATATTGCTTGCTCCACACAATCTGGAAAAGAAATTTCTTCCATATACAGTAAATGCTGACTGTTTGCTTTTTTAAAAGCAAAAATAAAAATTGCTACCTGACAGAGCCTGTCCACTTGCTGTGTTCCTACCTGCAACCAAGACTGCGTTTCTCAATTTCCACTATTGTCAGGGTAACTGAATGTTTTATCTATTAGGCTTGAATCTCCCTGGCCATGACATTATTCAAATACTGCTGAAACAATGGTCTCCACATACAGTTGTTTCTGCTTACATGAACCAGGAAGATTGTCATTGTGACAGCTTATGAAAAAAAGATTACATAATAAAAGGAAATGTGGTAACACTAAGTGTCCAGTAACCAGGACTTCATCACAGCACAACACCTCCAGGAAGTGCATATGACACATCCATATGAGTGCTAAATGAATCCATTAGGATTAGTGGTATTAAAATGAATACCAGATGCATTAACAAGGGACTGTGTAAAACAAAATGCTGTGCAAATGTTTGCATCCCAATCCCAGCTTTCAAATAACATCAGCATATTACCCTAAAATCATTACTTTGCTATTCTAGTTCCTTTCCTAGGGAGCACTAATGATAGTTCTTGCCCTACAGTGAATTCATATTGCATCTGGCACAGGAAATTTGGCATTTCAATTTACATAACTGTTTTCAATTGCACAAATGTGCTGTTCCCTAATTCTCAGTGTATTTTGGACAACAGTTTTCTATGCTTGACTGAAAAAGAGCAAAACTCTGAGCCAAACAACTTTTCTTTCCCTCCCTCCTCTTCTGTTGGTAGGTTCTTGTGCTTTTTCAAATGGCCACAAAGGAAGGTTAAATGTCAGATTTCAAAGAACAGAAGTTGTCCATCATTTTACCAAGTTCAATTCATATAGCTTGGACTGACTGACAAAGTCTAGATCATGCATTACAAGTGAGAACGGCAGGCTGGGTAAGAATCCAGACACTAAAAAGGATGATATTTCCCAAGAAATGGCATTCTCATTTATGTTAGATCAAAGACAAATGATACTATTCCTACGAGACCAAACAAAATCAGTACAGCTTTATTATTAACTGAGTTTCAGCTGCAGCTGTAGAAGGCAGGCAAATCCTAGCGAATTTTGTTGCCAGTGTCTCTACCATTAGGAGCAGCAGTGATAAAGTTATGTTTGCTATTGCCATCTCATAGTTTGCATATACGTTGATCTATTTTCCTGCATTTGGCTGTTGTGATATATTTGATTCCTGTCATTGTCTGCCCATGGCAAGAAAAAAATAGTTTCTGTAGCAGCTCATTCTCCATGGCCAAATCAGGCACCTGAAATACGAAGAGATCACAGCATCACAGTATAACTAAGGTTGGAAGAGACCCCAAGGATCATCGAGTCCATCCACAGACCTCATAACTAGACCATGGCACCAAGTGCTACATCCAATCTCCTCTTCAACACCTCCAGGGATGGTGACTCCACCACCTCCCTGGGCAGCACATTCCAATGATGAACGACTCGCTCAGTGAAGAACTTTCTCCTCACTTCAAGTCTAAACCTCCCCTGGCGCAGCTTGAGACCGTCCCCTCAACAACTTGGCTTCTGTACAAGGCACATCCTGGTAAAACCAGGCATCACATCTTCATCCAGTACAAAGGGATCTATTAATAGGAAAGATAAGCCAGAAAAAACTGGACTCTCCTAGAAGCTTCCCATAAGATACATGGTTGTTCTTGCTGAGACAACATAGAATTGATAAGCAACAGATTTGAAAAGAAGTTTACTAGAACTACACTGTCTTGGTGTGGAGCTATGTTCACCTGGCCTTTTTGAAGATAGCCATGGCATCCACAGGGTGGGCTGGGGACAGAGATCGCGGGAATTTATGAGTGGAGAAGAGAGAAGCTGAGCTCAGTGAGGTGAAACTCGGTGCCAAATTTCTCAAGCACATCTCAGACACAGAAAAGGCAGGAACCACTGATCTATGCAAATCCCTTCTGTAATGCTGAAACCTCCTTGGCAGCTCACCTCTTCCTGTTTTCTCTGCTTCCATTAACTGCTGCTCCATTCCACCCACTACAGCTGTTTGGTCATCTCCTGCTGCCCACTCACTGGTCTGTCCTAGTCCCTTCCTTCACCTGGCCTTTTTTGTTACTTCCCAGTGTCCAGAAGGAATATATGCCAATCTTAGGATCAACAGGTTTGTGCAGAAATCAAAAAGTCAAAATTTAATTCTCTGTAACAGAATTTGATAGAAAGCCATATGACCTGCAACTTTATATAGCCTAAATATGGCTTTCCCAGATTTTACTGTTTGATTTTCCTCTGCTTGCTTGCAAATATACCATACAAAATTCCATCTGGAATGTCAACCAAAGTAAATGGTTTTAATTGATCTTGAGACAGTAATTTGGAAGGAAAAAAGAAAATTAATACTGCTACATTATAAAAACCTGTAGGTTTCTTGAGTTCCTAGTAATTGAAAGTAAAGAGTTCACTCTGGAATGCATAAATAAATGTATGTGCGTGCAGTGCTGTGGACATACTGTACTCCTTTAAAACAAGCACAAGTTCCAGTTTCTATCAGAGAGGTCTTTCAATTATGAGGTGAGAGCAAAAATATTCCACCTTTGAAGCAAAATACCGCAGAGAGTGAAGAAACTGAAGCCGGTTTAGTTGCTTTATCCCTGTAGTCAAAAACAAGAAAAATATATCCAAACCCCAGACTCTATGCTGAGTCTACTCATGTCACTGCCAATAAGAGTTAAAATTTCAGTTCCTATATTTGTCATCTTTGGATACATTTCAGAATACTTTTACAATACGTGCTCTGACAGGGAGGTCTAAAAGAGAGCTGCCAAACTCCTCTTCCCCCATACTCACAAAACTACAAATAATCACATCTTCCTTAACTCTTCCCCTTTTTTTTTTTTTGATATTATGGAAACAAAAATAAATCAACTAAGCCAAGTTTTAAAAAGAATAAATCAACTAAGCCAAGTTTTAAAAAGAAAGGAATAGAAAAGAAAAAAAAAAATTGAAGCAGTTTTCAAGTGCTAGCTTTTTCAGAGCTACTAACAAAATATTGAACCTGATGTACACTTAAAATGTCTGCAGCAGTTTGAAGTATGGCTCTGTAACTGAAATTCAGTTTCAAAGCCTTCTGTAACACCACTGAAGTCAATGGGGTATGGATTAATTTGTTGCACTACATTTATAAAACATATGAACAATCATAGTGCTGCCTACTACTCCAAGGATTATTCTTTTTAGATGTCTTTCCATCTACAGCCTAAAGGAGGTTTAAGCTTGTAAAACTGGAAAAAATGTGATTTACAGTATTTTATTAGTTGGTAGATGCTTTAGCTCTTTTCACTTCACATTTGGTAAGCAAAACTCTATACTTGATCAAAATCCTGATTCAGAAACGTTGTAGTTTGAGCTGGGTGCCCCCCTGGTGCATTCACTTCCTGTGTCCAGAAGTCCAGCCCAGAGGGATGGACACAGGAAATTGTGTATTCCCTACCATAATTCTTTGCACCACTATAAGATCCAGTGCGGAGTCTGGCACTTCCTCTTTCCTTCCCTCTCCGAGACTTGGTAACTGGGGGAGAGATCTCCCGGCCATGGGCCTGATTGGGCCCAAGGCCACAGGGGGATGGGCAGTCTCAGGCCTGGCCAGCTGAGACTAGCCCAGCAGAGGGAGGGGGAAGAAGGAGCCCTGGGGGTTTTGCATGCACCCTCAGGTGGGGATGGGATCTTTCTTTGTCACTGCGCTTTGGGTTCTCTGTAACATTCAATGCTTTCTATTTAAACTTTCATCACTTTTGCAATCCGTTTGTCTGAGTCGTTATTTCTGCCTGTGGTGGGGAGGGGACCTGCCCCAACCCATTACAAGAAATGAGATAAGATTAGCTGCTTTGAATATTCAGAATCCTCCCCCAAAAGAATCCATGTTTACACCAACATTTTGGGGTAGAAAGAAATGGGATTAAACAATGCGTGATTTTGGACACTAAAGTGCCTGCATATTCGAATTACAATATGTGGTCATAAAGGCAGAATCTGCTTTAAAACATGAGCTTCAATGTAAGATGTGAGCAGGCACTCACAGGAAGAATTCTAAGGGGGTGTTGTCTGTTTTTCTTTTTATGACTTCTGAAGTTACACACACACAAAAAGGAAAAAAAAAAATCACTTTTGAGTCTTAGATGAGCCTTATTCTCAGATCTGAGAGCTGACTGTCAAGGAGAGTATTTCACCAATCTCTTTTGTGGTGTTTGTTGCTTTCTCTGTAGAAGACAGCTGCTGATAATAAATCCACTTTGGTCTTACCACGCTGTCTTTTCTGCAGCTGTCACAAAAGAAGCAGGATCCTGAAATAAGTTGTTGATTTTAGTAGGAAAGACAGGGTATAGTTTCAAGGGCACTAAACAAGTAGCAAGCCAGAAGCCATTTTCTAGTCTAGAACCTAAAGCAGACAATCAAATACCCTTGGTTTCTGGTTTTGTAATACTGAACAATTATGACTTGAACTCTTCCAAATGGAAACAACATCAGGCATTTAATCCTGCTTTCTAGAAAGTTTCTATAGTGCCTAGCAAAACCATTGCTTTTTGTATGCCTCACCAGAGCCTCATAAAAAGGAGAGTTAAACAAAATGAAATTCTACATTGCTCTTCAAGGTTATCCATTTTGCTTCTCATGTATTGTTCTCTTATTCTAGCTATGTAAGTAAGAATGTTATCAAACATGAGAATGGTCTGCCCAGGGCAGTGGTGGAGTCACCACCCCTGGAAATGTTTAAGCAGCCAGTGGACCTGGCACTTAGGGACGTGGTTTATTTTTGACCCTTCAGTGCTGGGTCAAAGGTTGGACTGGATGATCTTTGAAGTCTCTTCCAGCCGGATGTTTTCTGCAATTCTGTGACTACCTTCCTTTCTTCCCACCTTATGCAAGCTATTGTAGCAAAGTGTTGGCTGACTGCTGGACATTTCCAAAATTAACCCCAGACATCAATGCACCACTCTTGACAAGCTTTTCAGCAGGCACATTCAGATGATCTTGGTGAAACAAGGAGAACATTTTGACTAAGCTTATCCAAACCAAAGTGCTTCAATGAAAGACAAGACCAAAACACACAAAACCCCCAAAAACTTTTACTGGAGAAGAACGGCACCCTGATGATCCGTTCAAGTAAGAGCTCTAGTTACAATCCACATGCTTTTTAAATTGAGCATTTCATTAACAGAATGCTGAAAGGAAAAGCACAATTTTTAACAGGAGCAAAATCAGCAGCCAGCTAGGGCACAGCTTGTTCTAGCTACTGTCTCCCATAGCAGTGCTGCCATTTTAGGAGGCATAATGGATGAGGAGATTAAGATGGATAGATGAAGAGCATCTCATAAAAAAACAAAACAGCAACAGTCCAGAGTCAAGATGCAGAGGCTTGTGAGGCTTTGCATTGTGTAAATTCACAGACACCTAAATTAAGAAAAAGAAAATACCTGGTCAAGGGAGCCCATCAACATGACTAAGGAATTTTTGCTCTTGGATACATTATTGATGTTCAAAAATGCCCAGTCTAAGCTACACTGAAGACAATCTAAAAGTTCAAGAAAGCTCCTTTCAGAAAGCAGGGCTCTTCCAAGCAAAACATGGTCTAAGAAAGGTTTCAGTCTTATTTCCTTAAAGTTCTGCTCACTTTTTGCGCTTGATTATTCCTCCAGAACTCCTGAAAGATAAATAACAGTCTTCAGGCTGCTCTAATCAGTGGTGGCTGACACTGACGCAGCTAGAATCTGCTACAGTAGCCAGCTCTCACAGCCATGCCCAGCTGCGAGAATCATCTAAGTGAAGCATTCACACAAGAGCAGCTGCTTCTTTGCCCCCTTCCTCATCATCATTTACTGATTGCAGGTCCTGGACACCTACACATTTCTATGGACAGGCCATCAAGAACAGGAGAAGACAGACAATTCAAGGAAGGATATGATAGTCAATCCAACACTTTGATCTGAAGCCAAATGCATTAACGATGAATGGCATGGCAGATTATGGAATTCAATACATTACTAGCAAATTTCTTGAGCATTTTATATTAAGTAGGGTAAACTGCTTCAGTAGTTCTTCCTGACATACTGCCAGTGTATCACCAGAGGTCTATAACTTGAAGCAGCAAAAACTAAAAGATGCAAAACTTAACCCCCAACAACTGTTTTGCAAAAAGATGATGGAAAAAAAAAATAAATCAAACCTGTGAATTCTATCTCCTAGAACCCCTCCCAATCTCAATACAGTATAAACCTCTTTTTCACACAAAATGACTTAAAACAAAAATCTTCTGTTATCTTAAGTTGTAAAAATGGTATAGCTGCCAGTAGATGAAAGAGTTAAAGCAAAATGAACAAAATGATTAGCAGCAAAAAGTCATGTAGTAGCAGACCACACCCTCATGGTCAGTAGTACTGAAGTTCTAGCACCAAGGCAGCTGGACTCTAGTGACGCATTGACCAGTCTAGATAGCCATTTGCACTCACAGAATTATTTCTCACATTTTAAGACTACACCATCTTAAGCTTTCACTTCCCAAAGAATCTGAAGTGAATAGAAAAAGGGATGCTCAAATTAGGGCAGGTGTCACATATGCAACTGATTAAAGTGATTTTGGCTCATTACATTACATGCTTTCTGGATTACAGAGAAGGTTTGACTTTGCAACCTGTACTGTTTAAAGCTAGTTCTAGAGGCTCATACTGAGCAAAAAAAAACCCAACAAAATCTGCGTATCATGATTACTCTTATAATTACTTCCGGACTGATGTTATCCTGGGCAAGTAGAAGGAATGATCCACTACAGAGAATTCTCTTTAGACTTGCCTGTGGTTCTCATTACATCCTACATTTTAAAGGATCGTCTATGATTTTTCCAGCAGTAAATGGCAATTACCTCATCCCTTGTACCTTGATACTTATTCATGTTGATGCTAAGATGCTCCACTTCCCTAGAAATAGGAACTCTTTCAATTATTTACTTTTTTTTTTTTTTTCAGTTTTATATGTTAAAAAGTTTCTCTTCCATTTTCTAATTCTTTTTACCAAAACCAGTCAAATTCAAATATTGAATATCCTTTATTTTTTGGTCACTTGTGGTTTTCTACTCCAGCTTGTGAGCAGTTTTGCAGATGGTATTCATTTTGAATCTTAAGCAAGGTGATTTTTTTTTTTTTTTAATATTATTACTGTTCATGCTTGTTCATAACTGGCTTTCTTTCAATAAAATATATTACTTGTGTGCTCTGGTCCACTAGTACATAGTGTGCAAGAATTTTTGCAAGGGTCAGGAATACTGGCTAACTTCAGTCTCTCTATATAAACATTTGTCTGCAGTGTTCTGTTGTTTATCCCACTCAAAGAGAGATGAGGTGCAGCTACTAGGGCATGAGGAGAGAAAGAATATATACATATATATAACAGCATAGACTATTGCATATGAGTTAATTAATCAAAATAGAGATGAGTGGGTCACAGAGAGGGTGATGGTCAAGTGAGCACATCTCAGAGATACTGAAAAACCTATCTATTCAAAACAAATAGCTTAGACTAACAGATGGCATAGGTGCTGTTTTAAGTAAAGGAGCAACTAAAACCTCAGTGAATCTATTGGTATGCACAAAACCAGCACTAGAAATTAAACTGCATACAAATTCAGAATGAGCCCACAAAATTCAACTCCTGACTAAAGTGTGGCCAGTCTTAAACCAGAGTACTCTACCTTGAACTCCTTAGCCTTGGGATTTCTCTTTTACCAACAGGAAATACACATACTAGGGGATACAACACCTCTAAATTATTTGTCTTTTCTACAGTGTACCAACTACTAGATGCAGGAATTCTGAAGAAAATGGCTTTATGTGACACTTTCTGTAAGCAGTCACACAGCTATTTTACTTTCAAAAGACAGCCTTTTGTAGGTGTGATATTTTTCATGAAACAGTTCACAAACCTAGCAGCTGAAGTGAGAAATACTCATATTTTGTCTCACCCCGAATAAGGCATGGTAGGAACCAATAAAGAAGTTAAGAGTCTCTAGAGATATGTGCCCAGGTCTGTGGTATAGTAGCTCTTGTTTGCTGTGGAGATGTGAATATTACCTGGGAAACACTACAGGTACAGAACCTGCAGAACATCTCTGTTGCTACAGTGACTATTTGGAGGGGCAGGCCCTACTTTTAGTAACTCATTCCACAAACACCGTGCAAAATAAGCTGGCCACTGAGTGCTTGAGTGCCAGCAGGAAAGGAACACTGATTGCAAAGAGATAAATATTTTAGGTTTCTACTCCTCTGGTTCCAACCTCAGAACATTAGTAAAGCCAACACATCTTAAGACAGTTAAATATTCACCTTTTTCATTTGTTCAGTGTTGGTTTGGTTGGTTGGGATTTTTTGGTCAGGAGTAGCCTTCAATCCCCAAGAAACACTGAGCATGTGGAAAGGCTATAAAATCTTTCTGCAGATCTGAACATAGAACTCTAACCAAGTTTTGCCTATAGCCATTCTTCCACTTAACACCTTCCCTTTGTTTCAGTTGGAGGAGATATTTCCTATGAGCATTCTCACCTTCAAGTTGTAAAACACTATTGTGCCCCACACAAGACAGAAAGTAGAGAAACCATGCTGAAAGTCCCTGAATGAAAGGCAAGACATTGAACACCTAAGAAAGTGCTATTATTCAATAAGAACAACCAACATGCCAAGAAGTACAGCATACAAAATTATCCTATTAGCAGGAGTTTCAGAAACAACTCGAGAAAAAAGACCTCTTGAGGAAACCATTCCATTAACCTTGCACAGCACAGCTAAAGCAAGCTCAATTTTTAACTCCTAACTTTCAAGAAACATGGCTACCTGAAAACAGTAAATAATCCTGGTAGAGCTGAAACTAAAATAAGCCTCAATGGAGTTCAAGAGGTTGAAATTTCCACTTCCTATTAGCCTGGTTGGTGAGGATACATGTGCCTAAAGTAAAGTGACAAATCACAAGCATTTTGCTGGGGTTTAAGTGAACTTGAAATATTTTTTTTTTTTTTTTACTTTAGTTGATAGACTAGCAATATGCCTATTGTCCCATGTTCTATTTGAAATAAAGAAGGAAATTTCTGTCCCTTTTGACTTTTTGCATCTTATTCAGAATCTAGGTCACTTACTTTTGTCTATACTGCTGAACCTTTGCAAATTTTCTTATGTAGAGTGGCTTACGTCACTGCCCTGCCATCAAAACATAACTTACATAGCAACTGCACTCATCCACCTTGTTTTGTCCTCAGAATTTACTGATACATGACAAGCATAAAAATAAAGCGCCAGTTAAAGTTGTGGTTCCTTGGATAGCAGGTTCTATCAACACAGGTTATTCAAGTGAATGGAATGGAATGGAATAGAATTAACCAGGTCGGAAAAGACCTTTGAGATCATTGAGTCCAACCTATTGTCCAACCTTATCTAATCAACTAAACCATGGCACCAAGCACCCCATCCAGTCTCTTCCTAAATACCTCCAGTGACAGTGACTCCACCACCTCCCTGGGCAGCACATTCCAATGGCCAATCACTGTTTCTGTGAAGAACTTCTTCCTAACATCCAGCCTAAACCTCCCCTGGTGCAGCTTGAGACTGTGTCCTCTTGTTCTGGTGCTGGCCACCCAGGAGAAGAGACCAACCCTCACCTGGCTACAACTTCCCTTCACATAGCTGTAGACAGCAATAAGGTCTGCCCTGAGCCTCCTCTTCTCCAGGCTAAGCAACCCCAGCTCCCTCAGCCTCTCCTCATGGGGCTTGTGCTCCAAACCCCTCCCCAGCTTTGTTGCCCTTCTCTGGACATGTTCCATCAACTCAACATATTTCCTAAACTGATGAGCCTAGAACTGGGCAAAGTACTCAAGGTGTGGCCTAACCAATGCTGAGTACCAATAGATCCCAGAAAGCATATTGAAGTATCACATTGTGTGCCATTCATGATCAGTTCAGTGTACTTGCAGTGACAGCAGAACATAAGAGCATAGTAGGTCTGGATTTTTATATTTCAAGGTTATTAACTGAATGCCTTGTCATATAATTGTTGTCTTGCATTTCATAATCTTGACCGTGGCTGTCCCATAGCTAGCAGACCCCTTGTCAAGAATCCACTGTGAAGGAACCTGTCAAACTTGATTGCACCCGAGAGAGTATGCAATTCATGATATTATGAACATCATTGTCGATGTCAACAGAGAGTCACTGCTAAGATAAAGCTGGCAGATGGAAGCCAGACAAATCAGAAATTGGAAAATACTACAGTTGGCTGCCAGTGTGAATTACTTTCAGGTGGTCAGGTTCATCCCTAATTAAGATGGCATCCTCAGCATGCAATTCTAATGAGCCCTCAGCAAAGGCATAATGAGTCCTAATTCTCAGCTTGCATAGTTGCATTTCTTAAAGTGGGTTGGTTACTATGCAACAAGTGAGGCATATTAAGTATCTTGCATTTGCTAAGTGAAGTGGGAGTCAGATGAAATTAAAATTTTGATTAGTTCACTTCTGTGTGCCTGTTTTGAAAAAGTATTGGAGGGGAAAAAACCCAAAGTAGTGGTAGTAGCAAAGTTTGTAATTTATCCTATCAATAACCAAGGGAGGTTTTGCTGGAGAAGTTTTAATAGCATGAGTAGGCATACAGTACACAACAGAAAGCTTCCTTTAAAACTCACATAGTGATGGACATATCTAGTTTACCTTGTCAGGTAACTGAAGTGGTTAAGTAGCAACAAGTCCTTTAAATGTAGTGCCATCAAAAATGTTTGCTCATAAAGCAATAATTAGTTTTAACAGGCATCTAGAGTGCCATCTACTCAAATCAACTCGTTTGAGAGTATCTGGAGTATAAGTGTAGCAGAAGATTTGCATGGCCTTCATGTTACATATAAACTTGCTTACACTGCTTGCTATGGTTCTAAACATACTCACATTGCGTTTTGTTATGTTTCTTCTGCTTCTGGTCACCACTCATTAGTATTTTCTTACAGATACCAACACTTAGAGTATTTGAGATGCCAGATGTTTAATTAATGTAAATCAATCTTGAACAAAATGAGTTGGGCAATGAAAATTTTGTCCAGTCTGGTGTACATAAAGCTATGGATCTCAGCATAATGGGAGGTGTCAAACTCCACAGCAACATAGGCTGAAAATGAACTGGTTGATTTACAAGAAAATGCTCCTTATTTCCCCCTCTTGCCCCCGCCTCCAGTGCCTTAAAAATCTGCCAATACATGGTATCAATGCCAGAGATTTCCTGGCATTCACACTATTCTGACCTAACACTGATATGCTGAACACTGATTTAAGAAATTCCCAACTATTTTTTTTTTTTTTGCCACAGACCAATCCAACATGGCTATTTCATCATCATTTGCCTTTGTAAAACTATGTTTTCATCCTCCTTTACATTTTTTCCCCTAGTATTAGGCATTACCAGACATTAGCCTATACTCTTCCAGGAATTTATACCACTGTTAGAGCTGCCTGGGAATTTTCTGTGATTCTTCTATTATTAGAAAATATTACAAAAAATAAACAGGTCATGGGAAAGTGAATTTTGTAATGGGAAAAAAGTCTTGATATGTTTTACACAGATGGAAAATTATCATCTTTCAACATTTGAGAAAAGGAAACTGTTTATTTTCTTGCTCATGACAACTTAATTTTGAAATCAGGTTAATGGCTGCATCAACTAAAGGTTTAGTAAGCCTGGTTCAACTGAAAAACCCTTCATGTGATTATCAGAAAGTACTGAGATAGTGCTGTGTAGACTTTTTTCTATTTACAATAAAAAAACAGACAGGAAAAAGGTTGCCAAAACTATTAGAAAAGTTTTACTGAGCCAAGAACAGATTTTTGTGATACCCCAGCTCTTAGAAGTGGAAGGCATCTTATCACATCCCAAAAGCTAGTCAAAGTGTGCTTGCCCAGGCCTCAGAAGCATTTCTTATCCTGTGCCTAAATGCTGCCAACAAATGGAAGTTCTTGAGCCCCTAGTGGTTTCCTTCCTGTCTGTCCAGCTCTACAGATACCAGCAGAACTCTTAAAAATTAGCCTCGCAAAAGCTGAGAAAGCTCAAGAATTCGTATCAGATGTCTTCTGAAGCTCTACTCAAGCTGGAAGGTCCTAGAGCCACATGAATAGCTGCCAGAACCAGTCATGCATTGTTTTGGGACATTTTATAAAATTAAATAGGCTAAAGGGATTTTATTTGTCGTTGCTGGTAACAGACATCCTTGTGGTGAATGATACTAATGCAAAACATCAGTGTGATAAGGTGCACAAGACCACAATTTTCTGTTACAACCAGCTTTTGATAGAAGACTTACTACCTTAACCAAATTGTAAAGACTGCTTGTTAGGACTACTGTTTTTCTCCTTTATAAAAGACCTAACTTATCAGCTTCTGGCAAAGATTGTTTCAGGCACAGTCAAAATAACTCTCTAAGCACTGGGTGGGTAGCCTGCCATATGTCAAAGCTAGAGAAAGGATGAAGGGATTGCTTGGGCTCAGAAGCAGCACCATGTAAAAAGCCTCATCCTCTGCCTTGCCTAGATAGGATCACAAAAATCAGAAGTAAGGCTGTTACTTTTGCCAAAGGATTTTAGGATCAGCAGGGTAGCAGTTACTGCAGAGAGATAATATTCCACAGCCACAGCAGCAGCTGTAACTTGTGAGCCCTCTGCATTTCCCTAACACCAGCTGGAATGGTAAATCTTTTTTTTCTTAGCTCTCTCAAGTCTATCTGATGTCCTGTCCTTTGCTATTACTGGAAGGACTTTGTCCCTCATCTTTAGAGCAACAAAATTCAATTTTGCTTATATCATGGGGAGACTCTGAGAAATATTCGCTTTGGGAATAAAGGAAAACCAATGTCAGGGTAAATAACAGGAACCATTGTAATTTTTCTATCAGTTTAAAAGACAAGTAGTAATAACACCACCCCTCATACCACCCCTCACAGGCAACTATGTTACTGAATCCTATTTCATAACATTACAATTATGTAAATAATCAGAAGTGTTTATCTAAGTAAGTTGTACAGTTTTGAATACTGGAGACTTTGGTGAAATTTATTATGTATATTTCAGAGATAAATTAGTTTCTTCATGGAGAGGGTTCTAGTCCAAGGACTAAGGATGATGTTATGAATAGAACAGACCACGCTGGAAAAGACCTTTGAGATCATTGAGTCCAACCTATCATCCAACACTAACCAACTAGACCATAGCACCAAGTGCCTCATCCAGTCTCTTTTTAAACACCTCCAGTGATGGTGACTCCACCTGGGCAGCCCATTCCAATGGCCAATCACTCTTTCTGTGAAGAACTTCTTCCTAACATCGAAATACATCAGCATCCTTGGAATTCCAGATGTTAAACCAGAGAAATTTTATTAGCATCTCCAAAAATGCTTTCTCCCAGCTGCATGTTATAAAACAATCTGTGACTTACTTAATTGTAATATCAGTTATTCATGACAACTAATTGCTTTGTTAAAATGTTATTTACTGTTGCAATGATAGGGATATATTACCAGCCAATAATGTATTCATTTATAAGCGGAGAGGGGCAAAGCCATAGGGGGTTTCAGTATTAGAAACTATACAGTAATTCTTATCTTAGCTTTGTCAAGTCAGATATCAGGCTACTTTATTTGTTTTTTACTTTAAGAAATAAATTATGACAAACCCTAAAATTCTAGCCCTTGCAAGTTAGGGGATTCAAGGCACCAGTGTTGTGGAAATGTAGACCCAGAAAATGTCACAAGGCCTTGTAGTGCATGTGTCAAACGCTGTGATCAATAATTCATGAATTACAGACTGGGAGAAATCAAGCAAGAGATAACTCAAATACATTATCTATATATAAAATACATATATTAATACATATTATGTAAATATCTATAATTCCTCTGACTAATTGGATCACCTATTCACCTCCTAAGGTGACTGAAAGCATGGTACTGGCCCGGATGGAAGACTATATGGTGCCAAGAATGAGACATGCTCCTCTGCATTTCATTTGCAGAAAACTTCCTTTCCATATAAACTCTAACAGTTTGAAACGTAATTTATACCTCTACATAAAAGAATAATCTGGGAAATATGCCACCTCTCCAACACATCCATCTTGTAGCAGCCCTGATAGCAGGTAAAGTTTCAACCATAGCTTCTCCAGAGGAGCAAACTTGCAAAGCCTCCAAAGTTATTCTTGTAGTAGGAGAGATCAAAAGCCTTGTAGCAGGTGTTTCTGCAGCTGTTCCTGTCTAGTTTCCCCCCAAACAATTAAAAACTGGCTACAAAATGGCCTACAGAAGTAACTCTTAGAGCAACTCTGATATCTACTTGTTGCATAACAAACCAAAGGGGTATTTCATGACATTTTCTAGCAGAATAACATAAGGAAGAAATTTTCTGCTCAGTACCTGGTTAGCTAAGGGCTTACTTAGACCAAACAGCTCTCCTATTTAAAAAAAAATTTATTTTCACATGAACTTTGAAATATTTATACTAAAACCTGAAATATTGTTTTGAAATTAAATGCTTAAACTATTTAGCCCCCAAAAATGTCAGCATCATTGACAGTATTAGTGAGTTTACAAAATGAAGTGTCATTGAAAGCTTTGACAGAAGATTCTCATTCAACACAGATGCTTTTTCTGAAGAGAAGACAAAGTGTTATAAGAATTATTAACTCTGCTTTGAGACCTCTGGATTTGAGTGGTAGGATACAGTGTTTGACTACAACTGCAGAAACTAAGTGCAGCCTGCACTCTTCAAAAGGCAATATTCTCAGAAGTACAATTTCCCCCCTTTAAATTTATTTAAGCAAATTTATTGTATCTGCAGACAGTTAAAGGGACTGTCCTAGAAGTTAATAACCTCATTTCACTAGAAAACAGTTCAAAAGCAAGAAAAAGCAGAGTTTCTGCATGAAAGAGTCCAGTGCAGAGCTACAACAATAGTTAAAGGAATAGATGATCTCCCTTATGAGGAAAGGCTAAGGGAGCTGGGGCTCTTTAGCTTGAAGAGGAGACTGAGGAGTGACCTCATTAATGTTTATATATATGTGAAAGGTGAATGTCAGGAGGAGCCAGGCTCTTCTCTGTGATGTCCAATGACAGGACAAGGGGCAACATGTGCGAGTTTGAGCACAGGAGGTACCGAGTAAACATAAGGAAAAACTTTTTCACAGTAAGGGTGACAAAGGACTGGAACAAGCTACTCAGAGAGGTTATGGAGTTTCCTCCTCTGGAGACATTCAACCCATCTGGATGCTTTCCTGTGCGACAAAGTCTAGGTGACCCTGCTGTGGCAGGGGGGGTTGGACTGGGTGATCTTTTGAGGTCCCTTCCAACCACTAATATTCTGTGAGTCTGTGTGATTTCCCCAGTAGCTAGTGAAAATGAATTTATGTCTTCTATTCTTCCACTTCAGCTGTGTGACTATCTTATCCTCAATAAACTATTCAATGAACACTTTAAAAGGCTTTTCCCCACCTACTTCCTCAAAAAAATTCATCCTGTGCTTTAAATTAATGCTGCTCAATTGGCATGACAACTGATGTAAACATGGCTAGATTTCGAGGGTTACAAGGCTGCTCAGGCTGTGGCTCTTCTGATCTTGCCCATCAAGAACCAAGATTCCACACCAATATTGCTTCCCGCTGGGCTGGAAAGAAGACAAATCCACATAGTTTTGTACCACTTAGATGAGCCAAAGCATCTTCACCATCCTCTATCTTTAGATGCACAGCAGCTCAGGGTCACAAGACTCATTACAGATTTATAAAGCCCTCTGAGATCCCTAGAAGAATGATCAATAGCTATGACAGTGTCATTATTATTACAAATGTATTGCAGTTTGGCAGTATTGAGCCTAGATGTAAGAGGGAAGAGAGTCATCTAACAGGCAACTAAATTATCACCTGAGGCTTAGCATGACTTACCCAACTGTCAAATTTTAAGAAGTGCTGGCTACCTGCATCTTGAAGTAATCTCTTGGGACTTGGCTCCATATTTAAGATGTATGGGACCTGCAGGGCTGAGCAATGAGGACAGGGTCAAATGAAGCTGATCAGTGAGATTGGAGCAGCGTGCATGGAAATGCAGAGCATGATCGATCTGCACAGACAGCTGTTAACAGCCCTGTTTCTTCTGTAAACACTGCTTAGGGCCTGCTTTTTCACCAGTCCCAAGGAGTATGTATCTACACAGCTACTGTATCTGGAACTAACTGCCTCAGAGTGAAAGGGCTTTTTTCTTTTTTTAAACCCAGGTGTCTTGTCTCAGCCCATACAAAAGAAACATGATGATGAATTGAAGAGATACTTGACATCAGCCACATCAAATCCAAAAATGAAATACTGCCAGATTTAAAACTCAAGTTTACAACTGGATCTGCCTGATCAGAAAGGTCCCTTGCAGTACCCAACCATAGCATAAGAGGGTTCTTCTGAAACCAGCCATTCCTGCTCTTCCTCATCCAGCTAAGACATCAGCTAGCAGTATTAGAAAACAGCTTCATACTCGTCTGTCTTACTCACATGAGTAAGCAGATCATCTGTAGCCAGCTTGTTAACTCTCTCACTCAATCTCCCCAGGGTTTGTTTTTTTTTTTTTTTTTTTTTTTTGTAAGAGAGCTCTTCCCAGACTAACTCATCCTTATTTCCCACCTCTGTCCCAGTAAGGTATTAGAGCTTTAGGTGATTCTACTACTCAAAAGACTATGAGAAGGGATGAAGGAAGAGCAGTGGCTTCAGCTTCCATAAAACAGTTCTGTGAGTAAACTATCTTGATTCTTCCAGAGAAGATCATCAAACAAGAGACTAATGGGTAAAAGATGTCATGATGGCAGAGATCTTTATGCAGCAGAAGGCTTCATTGAACCCTTTTCCAATAGCATTTAGTGGGTACAGTCTAATAGTCAACTCTTAACATCATTCATGTTCATGCACAGTCATACTGAATATCACCTTCTTGATATCCTTGTTCTTTGCTTAATAAACAGTCCTTTTATTTGGGCCCACTCTTACATATGTGATAAAATCTTGGGTTCAGTTCTGAGGTCAAGCATTTTCCCCAAGGTGACCATGATATCTCTGAGACCCTAGAAAAACTTGTCACTTTCCTGGGTCTGCCACTATGGTTCTTGTCTTTAACTGAGGCATGATGCCATTCCTTACAAGAAAACTCTCCCGTGGCATTTATTTTTCACTTTATACGCAATACTTTAATCCAAAGTCAGCATCTGATGCTGCTATAGTAACTGCAGCAGCAAGGATGAGGGCAGCATTACAAGCTCCCACTTTACTGCATCTGGATTTTAAAATATCATGTGCAATTATTAACTGCCTCCCCTGGCTATTGCCCTCATTTGTTTTGCTCAGGCAAGCAGGCCTTGCAAATCTGAGGTTGAGTAACCTCAGCAGCACCAAATGGTCAATGATTTATTAAGACAAGCTGTAAGTGCAGTAATGCTCATCATGCTTGCTGAAATAAAACTAAGGAAAAAATAAAATAAAATCAGTGGTCTTTTCTTGGGATAGTTTAAAAAGCTTCAGATATACACCAGAGAAGGCACAGACTTCTTTTTGTATTGAAGAACCCAACCAAACAAAACAGTTTGACATGTGCTTTTGAATGTTAAACAGACAAACCTAGCATGTTCTGAGTCAGTATAATTCCACAGCAAAGGAGGGGAAATGTAGAAAAAGTCTCCCTTCTGTGTGAAACAACATTTGAATCTTATATTGAAAGGGTCTTGTATAATGAATTGCAAGTATAATCCAAAGTCTGAAGAGGGCTTTGATCATACTTCAAGGTGCTTCCCAAGCTGTGGTGACACAAGGTAACTGTGAGGTTGAATAAATCGTGTAGCTAATACCCCAAGAGAAGCTGAAACAGAGAGTTGCCTTTCTTTTCCTTTACTGAACCCAGTGAAGTCGCTGCAAGAACACGCTCCAAAAACTGTAAAGCTGTAAGAAAGTGTGGTCTGGATCGAACAGAAGGCATATTTCAACAACAAGAAAATGGCCTTTTTAGACATCTCATCTATCTTGGCCATATACAAAGCAGCCTTGGTAGCTTGGCAAGATCCCAAATGTTTAAGAAAATGCTCAAGAAAATCTTATATGGAACTTAACACTTTCTGGAACAACAAGATACAAAGGCTTGCATTAAACTTTTGTTCACATTTCTCAGAAGATATATACTTGAGAGAAAAAAAAAATCTTTATAAATAAATATTACATTGATTAAAGGAATAGTAAAATAAATAAAAGGTAATAAAGAAAAAGAAGAACATACTGACAGTAAGACAATAATAGACAAAGAAAGCTGATACATGTTTTTATTTGAGGAAAATCTATCTGATTATGTACATTAAATAAGGGAATAAGATAATTTGTTTTCACAAAACAATTTTGGGGTTTTTTAATGGTAAAAATGTTGACATGGATCAGCTCTTGATGGATCATTTGAGAACAGAGAGTACCCCTTTTAGATGGCATCTAGTTTTACAGCCCTCTAATTTGTCTGTAGGCTCAACCCTTTGGCACAGCATGAACCTCAAGAGATCATTTGTATAAATAATTAGAAGAGAGACTATTTCAGTGTATTCAGCCATGACATATTTCCATTGCCACCATCCATCCATTTTTTATGCTGCTTGCTAATCAGCAGTGAGAGAAGACAAAGATTTTCCTGCAATCATCTATGTATTATACATTAAATGACTGCACAGAGAATTTCCCATAGCTTGGGGTCTAGCGGTATTACAGCATTTCAAAGCAACAGGCAGAAAGCATACTTGATCACCTCAGAGAAAGGTCTCTTACTGAACCTATAAATAGGTCACTGATTTTGCTGATCTATGAAATAGGCAAGCTCTGTCTTAGAAAATTTAGACATTTGGGATTGACCATATTCTTGCTAGGCTACACATATATCATTACTGTCCAATGTACTTTTACTACCTCTTTAGCGCAGGAAGACTTGGGGTTTTTTCTTCCTGGCACTGAAATTCACTGAGCTTCCTCAAATTGTATTGTTTCTTATCAAAACCTGAGATCAAAGAAAAACAAAATCTTTAGCCTATAGTGCAGGAACAAAGTTAGGACTATTAATATTCAGGAAAATACTTAGACATGTACTAAAACTGGAGTGATCTCAACTAGATTTGCATACATTTAAAATGCCCTTCTGAACAGATGTGAAGAGGAACTCCAATTAAGCATATCCTGCAACCTTTTGGGAGACCTACACACTTCAAAGAGGACTTGCAGATATGCTGGGATCAACTCACTCGATCTTTCTGGGAAAACCTCTTAACAGAAGTAGTGTTAAAACAATAGTTTATACTTTGCCATCAGCTTTTTTTTTTTTTTTTCCTTTCTTAAGTAACAACACTGATACCATATTAGTCACTATAAATATATTACTTGTGAAAGGTGATCAATGAACACATTTGTAGTAGGAGCAGGTCTTCAGCAAGGATTTGTGGAGACAATTGTGAATGTGTGGCTACACCCAGGGTATAAATTCCAATATACAGAGTTTAATAATATAAAATATGTATAAATAAAAGCACTGCCCACATCAGAAATATTTTCTTTCCTGACCTCCACAATCAATCGTCAGAGAAATGACACTTCACATTGAAGAGCCAAGCAATGAACCCCTCCTGCCTCCCAATTTCAAATAAAGAATATCCTCAAGTAAATTGTTTACCTTTCCAAAGGTATGATGCATGGCAAACCAATCTGCCTTCTGCCCTTAGTAGTCAAATTTCACGGAGATGTGTTGTCACAGCTGACAAAATTTCTTTTGAGAAATGGCCTCTTTTCTACTGAAACACCCAAATTACCAGTCCCAGTGGAGACCATAGTATCACCCTGGAGATGCAAGACCATCAGGATAAATAACCAGACAGAAGGACACTCATCTTAATCCTCAGACAGTGCTCTGTCATCTTCTGAAACTTCCTAGTCCTGAGAGATTTAAAGTACTAACTAGATAAACTATAAAAGATGGCAAGGAATGATCTACAGTGACTTATGCATCTTTCTCTAACCATAAATAACTTTGTATTTCATTTCTGGCAGCATGACAAAGCAAGGAGGTAATGAGCCATTATGGAAAACCCATCTGTTGCTCATAAGGGGAAAGGCTTTGTGCTGGTAGATTTACAAAGAAAAAATTTCAATGCAAGTCCTGTTATTGTTAACAAGAGTTGCATAGCTAATTGCCCATGATGAAAGCTTACGCCATTATGCTCCTTCACTGTCTAGATGGCTGTAGTGCTCTTCAGCAGCATGAGAAAAATATTATCAAAACAAAATCCAGTGTTAAATGACAGTGTCATTCAGATGACAGGGGGGAGGGAACATGAAGCTGGGAGAAAAAATGCAAAATTTCTAGTTAATCTTCTAGTGTTTTCATTGTATTATTGGAAATTTTACGTTTGGCATGCAAGTGGAGAACCTTTTTAATACAACAAAACAAACCAGGGTACTGTAGTGCACATGGTCTACTCTGAAATATATGCATGTTTATTTTTCTTGCTAAGTTTCTCATATTAGCCCTCAGATCCCGAGTTAGAATTCTAACCTCTTATTGTTTTACCAGATCACTCTTGAAAACTGCTCTAGAGAAGATGCTCCAGGCAAAATCCACCAGGCACCACGCTGAAAACCCCTACTCAACATGGTTTTCAAGCTTCTCCAGAGCACTGGAAACTGGTTTTGGCTCTAGAAACACTCTGGCAATGCCTTTAATTTACCTTTAGCATAGGATTCATTTAGAATAGAATAGCTCATGAACACAAACTGGAGCCCACCTACTCATTCTGTACATGTTTGCCCCGTCCCAACATTCCACAGTAACTGCAACGGGGCAAAAGGCCAGGGAAGAAGGAACCTGGGCCAGTAATTCACCTAAACTCTCAGCCTATAAACTGAGATCCAGTTAAAGGATCATGCTCCTTATTAGCTTGTGAAGACTAACATGAGACTTCAGAAGATCCTACATGTTAGCTGCAGCTTTGTGAGACAGTTTTGAAATAAATACTATAAAGAATGGACAATTATGTTTAACTTTATGTCTCAGCCAGTATTTGTGTACATGCAATCATGGACAAGGCTTGTATGTATAAAGCTGAACTTTCCTTTCTAGATCTCTTGCTGGGATATGGTTTAAAAGGTTAGTAAGGGCTCAGGGAAGCTCAGAACAGCATCAAGAATACCAAAGTAAAACTTAAATAAAACCAGTGCAATACAATTTAACAGAAGCCACCTCACAACATCTAAAGTAAGAAAGAGGGACACCATGTCTCCAAACAACACATACAATGTGACTTTAAAGAACAGAATTTCTCCGAGGGGAAAGGAGAGGATTCAAAGGCCCAGGCTAATCTGTGATGCACTACACCTCCATGTCAGCAGATATGAGATAGCACCAGAAAGAGATCTGGCAAGTATTTTACATAGCAGAAGTCCTGTGCACAGAGAGGGAGTACTCCTTCTCCTAGAGGCACAAAGCATGTCTTTACTGTCCTGCTGTGGAAAAAAGCAGGATTGAAAAATGTCTGTTTAGGTAACAAGCTATCTGCAGGGTAAGATAATGGCTGGGAAAGGGCAATCCTTGCAATTCAGATGGCCAAGGAGCAAAGCTCTACAAAGTTTTCCTTCTTTTCCTCAAACCTGCATCTCTCTCCAATACCTCCATGTTGCCTGAATGACAAAAGGCAGAGGGAAGTGCGCTGCTTGGAACTCTGCATTTGCACATAGTACATCCAAAGCACATCCATTTCCCTACTTATTTAGGCTTGTGCCTCATCTAAGTTTGTGTGCCAGAACACCTATATGGCTCAATTTCTTTTGAATAAATACACTTATTAGGAACACAAAAGGACAGATCACTCTATTTAAGAACTGCTTTAAGATTCCTTCTACTATGAGCTATAATGCCCACAGCAAGATTTGCTTTTGCATTTTTACCAGCGTAACTGTAGCAGCAAACCCCTTTGAAATTAGACAACACCTTCTTGCACCAGCAGAAGGCCTAAAATTGTTTTTCTCAGAAGTCTTCCTCTCTGCCATTGCACGACTCTCTGACTAGGTTCAATTGCTGTATCCCTGGGGACCTGCAACGCGTACAGGGTTTTTTTGATCTCTACAGGCCTTGAGAGCAGCATGATCAAATGGATGACTGAGGAGACTTGACAGGTACACAGCTGTGTGCTGCAGCTTCACTGCCCCCTGACTTCCAAGCTCATCTGTCTCTCTTGTCTCGAAGCACACAGACAGGAGGGAACAGGATATTAAAGCCACATTACATGTTACTGAATTACATAGGAAAGAAGGCAAATATCAGCAGAGGGTAGAGATAATGCTCCTAAGTAATGAAGCAGACAAATTCTGTGAGTTTCTTTTCACTGATTGAGAGACAGCCTTCATTTCATTCTCCTCTGGATCTGCTCAGTTATTCATGCTCAGATTTTAGCAATTTTTCAATTATTAAGGCAAACATATTAGTTTGCTATGAAAAAAAAACCCACAATAGCATTCCAGAAATGACATGGTTATCTGTTTACAAATATTATGAACAACCATCTGAAAAAGACTTTTTTCCCCCCCACTGTAGAGCTACTTAAGCTAGATCTGTATTGAAGAACACTGTAAGCTAAAGAGATTTCTTCAGGATTTAAAATGACTTAATACCATACACCACATCATCATAAAGCTCAGTGCAGGCTGACTTACCCTACAATGGAGCATCCATGCAAACACTATTATATCTGCCAAATATTCAAAACCAGTTTTCCTGGAATGGTTTTGAGAAGACACTGCAGTTCTTTGGCTGCCTGAGGGAAGGTAATAAGGAATTGTATGTATCTTACCAAGAAATTTATATGAAGTTAATGTTCAAGATAGTTTAAAGCCTATGTCTGGGGTTCAAGAGTTCTGTATGTTGTATTTCAACTTCTGTTTCTGAAGGCTGTCCCTTCAGGGGTTAGTATTGAATGTACAAAGGAGAGGATGGACAGGAATTTGTACCTTGACAGGGATTTTAACAGATATAGTCTTCCTGAGGAAACAGAAGATTAACAGAACTAATTTGCACAACATGGCCACATATGCCTGCTGTAATTTTCATGAACTAGAGACTGGATCAGTGCAATAAAAAGGTAGGCATCCTTGAAAGGCACTTCATAATAGGCAGACTGGTGGTTCCAGAAGTCTTCTGTGTATCTTCTGTCATGCTGTCAGAAGCAGATTATTAGTTTCTTCCATACCTTTGATACCTAGTGGAAATATACCCATATCTGGCAGGACAGATCATAAACCCCACACTTATCTACAGTAAAGCATTCAGCAGGTTGTACTTTCTTTTCAAAAAGCAAAAAACAACCCCACAAAATCTGTATATCTCTTTTTGAAAATGCATAGTGAAAAGGCCCCTCCTTTTAATTTCATTTTGTAGATGGCGTGGATGTGATCATAAGCTGAATACTGAAAGAGTGTAACACACACAGGGGAAAGAATGATGTGCTCAAACCGACTTTCCTTGTGAAAACCTGGGAAAATAATTGATTTATGAAGTACTTTATCTCACTTTGCCCAGTGAAAATAAGGGGGGAAAGTATATCTTTACATAACCAAATTTTAATTAGTCTTTTGCTTTAAAATCCATCTACTGCAAAATATTATTAAATACTTTATAACACAGCTGATTATCATTTGATAGCATAAAGTTCAAATTAATCAGGTAAGAAACAGGACCATAGATAAAGCAGAAAATAATTTGGACCTGACTGTTTATTGCACTACAGGCTTTGGTAACAGTGGGTACATGCTCCAATATGCACCCCTTTTCTATTCATTGGTCTGACTAAGCATTCTGCAGGCCAGAAAGAGCCAGCATACATTATACTGCTTAATATGTCATAGAATTTTGTTTACCAGCTGAAAAGAAACTTCTTCATTAGACCTTTCTGCTTTTGATCTCCTAAGATTTTAATTAAGCAGTGTCACAACAGGGTGTGCTTTAACAGACCATTGGCACATGCCTTTGGAGCATTGTGAAGCACTGGACCAGAGACCAATTACCTTCTACCACCCAAACAGTGCAACAGCAGCCCATTAATGCACACCCTGTTGTGGCCTGTTTCAATTAAAGCATATTTGTAAAACGATGAAAGGACTGGCAGTGTTTGAACAACTGAGAAAATCAGATGTTTTTAAGCTAGAATCCTGCTGATTATTCAAACTTTTACAAATGTACACATTGAAATTCAGTAAACAAATTGCCCAGCCTACTTTGTTACACTGCATAGTAAGAAAGAACTATTAAGAGCATGGAATTTTGTTTCTATCTGAACAAAGAGAATGCAAAGAGGAAGCTGTAGCATCAGCACTTCTGTCATCTCCATTCCCTCAAAGGAGCCTCAGTTTCAAGAATTTGGCAGACACATCAAGGAGAAATAGGCTCTACTCATCCCATGACAGGGTTTATCCATGAATGGAACAGACCGAGTTCATAGCACAGTTAAATTCAGTAGGAACACATTATCCTTCCTGGTTATTTTTGCTTTTACTACAAGAGTATTTTTCTACTTCCATAAAAATAAGTGAATAAAATGCATGGCTTCAGTAAATGCATCCACACACTTGGCAAAATTTTTTTACCAAACATAACTAGAAGTCTCATGCACATCAGGAAAGTCTTCTCGTTTGCTTTCAGTTCCCTTTTCTCTCCCCACTCCCTTTCCATCTATTCATTTATGTAATTATAAGACTGTTTAAGGTAGATGTGATCCCTTCTGAGATGATCATAAAACCCCAGACAGAGTGCCTCCCACTTTTAATCAGATGCTTTGAGCTGCCTCATTGCAAGACATGAACAGATAAACAAAGTAAAAACTTGTAGCCAACTAGCAGAGTGTAGGAGGAAACTACAAAGCTGGAATTTTTGACCACCTCATTCTACATTCAAGTGAGCAACATCCACAAATGCTGTAACAGCAACTATGAGCTGCAGAAAGCACAAGATAAGGTTCCTTAGCATAAATCTTAGGCAATGCCCACAGATACTGACTTTTCCTAATAGGTGAGGATCAAGCACTTTACAACAATAGTGAAACCACTGCAAAAATACAGGGCTGAATGAATCCAGCAGGAGCATTGAACATTTGCTGAGTCATATCCCACCTTGCTCCCTACCTGCCAGTGTAGGCTGACAGTCTATAAATATTTGGCAACTCTAAGCATCAGAAAATAAACTAGTTAAGGAGCAAAAGGGGGTTATACCTAGTGAAAAATTAGGAATTAAACTAAACAAAGGGATATTCTGGCTGAGCATGAGACAATATTTTTTGAGAACCAGTGTAGAGAGTTCCCGGTAGGAAACGATAGTGAGTTTACTAGCCAGGGCATTGAAACTGGTCAAAACTAGAAGTATTAATGTCTTATAGGAGAAAGCTGGCATTGATAGAAGGATGAAATGGATGACACAGAGCTGCTTTTCCTTCTTCATTTTCCTATGTTTCTAAATGACTCAGCAGCCCAGAGATGTAATGAAATGAAAGTCATATACATATGCTACCTTCTCCCAAGTCTAAAACATACAGCTTGATAAATCTGCACTACAGCTAGTTAGCTACACAGGCAGCATTATAGCCTCTAGAGATTTTAACTACATGTAGCAATTGGATTTGTCACTGTATTTCAGGACCTACCTGAGCCAAGTTTGAAATGAAAAATGAACAAATAAATGAAGACACATGGCAAAATGATGAGATGGTGTCCCTCCTGTTTTGTTTTCGTCCCTCAGGGTATGGTCTAATATACTCTAAAAGCAGATGTCATCTCATGTCAAATACTCTTCTTTTTTTGCTGTAATGGATTTTGTCATCTCATGTCAAATACTCCTCTTTTTTTTTTTTTTTCCCCCCTGTAATAATGGATTTTGCCAGTTTTAATTTCAAAGAAACTGTGACATCTTTTAATCTTCAGTCTCTACTTAAGTATTGAGATAACTCAAGTTTTCCTTGAGCAGTTACCTATAGAGCTGAATGCTTTACTCCCAATCCAGACAGTATGATGACACAGTGATAGACATGATTAAAACCTGCAAACATCAAAGGAATTTCAAACATATTTGAGCTGATGGCACTGTTTCTCTAGTTACCAGTTCTCCTGACCTCTTACCTGATTTTATGGAAATCTATTCTGGGATTGACAAACTCAGTCTCCCTCACATGTTTTCACTTTCCACTAGAGGGGGAAAAAAAAAAATCAATCTTTCAATTCCAATCATGAGGTAGTCAGACAAGAATCATCTAAACCTTTCACTAGAAACAATAAGACACATTCCTTCTATTTTTTTTTTCCCTACCACATTAAATAGGATGCCTTATAGAAATTTCAGGATCACTTAAGAATCACATTCTATTCTTTCTTTTCCATATGAAATGACCTTATCATCTGCAGTTTCTCTTTAACTTAGTATCCTATCAAATGATTAATCAACACAAAAAGTATTAAAGGCAACATGCAAACACACCGAATATACACCTCTATATAAAGAGATATAAAGCCTGTATCAACAAAAATATCTCTCAAATGTATATTAAATACATATAGTGTTAAATGTACTAAATGAGACTGCTACTTCAGTTTCTTTCTAAGGAAGAAGCCAAGAACAGCACATTCCAGATACAGCAATCACATTTTCTAAGGAAACAGAACCACACAGAATCACCAAGGTTGGAAGAGACCTCAAGGATCATCAAGTCCAACCTGTCACCACAGACCTCATGACTAAACCATGGCACGAAGTGCCACGTCCAATCCCCTCTTGAACACCTCCAGGGATGGCGACTCTACCACCTCCCTGGGCACTACAAGCCATCAAACTCTAGCTTTCTTAGAAGCTCTGTACATTTGTATCTAGTGACAAACCATTACTGTGAGTTTGACTTAAACTACTATCTAGGGAAAAAGCAAGGTGTAAAGGATTAAAATTGGAACTTGAAATATATAGTGGAATTTAATATTTAGACTTTTATCTTTTTAATTTTATTTACAATATGTTGTTGTTTTGGATAAGATGTAAAACTGTACAATTCTTTGTCAAGTTTAGTAATAGCTTACTCATGTCTGACTTTGAAGAGTCTTTGAGTAAATTTTTTGGCTCTCAATAGTTTTCTCTTCAGAATGGATCCTGCATTACATGTATGATTGAGCACTTGATATAAAACTTGTGAAGATTCAGTTGGACATTTGAGGAGAACTACTTCATTAGGTACTTCTGTTTGCTTTCCACAAAGATTCAGAGATGAGATTGAGAGCTGCTGCCACGGAGAAAGCATGTCAAATATTCCCCAAAAGAGGACTAATACTTGCATCAAGTCATATCATGTTTAAAGCTCTAGTTATTTTGGAGAACACTGCTGGAGTGATTCCATTTGTAACATTTCCTAAAACTTTCAAAATGAGACAAGAGAACGCGTCAATTAATCTCCTAAATGGACTTTTCCAATATGGCCTAGGTTAAGCCCTTGAACCTCTCTTAATGAAAGTAAATTGCTAATAGTCAAAATGAAGAGGTGTCAATCTATATTGCTTATAATAATTTTTCATGGCTATGCAAGACAAAAGTTGAATTAGTTATTCATGGTTCAGAGAGTACCTGGTAGAACTTAATATCATATAAAGTGATATAGTGGCCTTCCTAGCAGAAAGAGGGCAAAAGGACTTTACTGGTATAAAGGTATTACTTTACCAGCCCTACAGAAGAAAATTACTCTTTCATTAGGAATCTCTTTACTCAGCTGCCAATAACTGATTACTTGCTCTAAGTAGGCACTTTACTGTTGTGCTGCAGCCATACAAGGCCATTATTCCTTTAAATACAGGAAGCTTTTTAATTTCAAATATTAATATACTTTACATGTTTAACAATAGGTAAAAAAAAAAAATCCTCTATTATTTTCTACATGTATTGTGGAAAACAACACATGTTGACCACACTGTTACAGCCATAAAAGCTTTGTAGGTTTCAAATACCAGCTCATGTTTTTATTTTGTCCCCAAACTTCACAGATATTTTGCATATCCTGATGAAGAGACAGGGAGTGCTAGATGACCATGTGTACTTTAAACAGCAGCTCATGGGGCTGATCAGTAGTTGGATTGATTTATGTTTTAATTTTATGGATGATATCACATAATTATCTCCAGATGGAATAACTGGGATGAAGCATTGCCAAAGAACATTAGACACTAAAGAAGTCAGCCAATACAATCCATGCAGTACTGTAATTATTTTTGGTTTGGCTTCAGACACTTGGTGCAGAGGCACAAACTCATTCTTGTCCATTCTCTATATAAGTCAATAGAAAGTCTTCCAAAGATGACAGAAGCCACTGTCTCTACACTCCACAACCATATATTCCATCCACACTTTCACCTATGGAACATCTCAGAGATGTCTTGACTGTATTTCCTTTCTCTTTTCTCTTTTAGCTTCAACCTGTGTCCTCCTTCCCAGGACTTTGCAGCTGATATTTGGATCCATCATTTGCAGCTTATTAAACACAAAAAAAGCAAAATCAAAGTAGTTTATGCTGGGTAAACCAGAAAAAACATGACTTCCTGTAACATTCTATATAGTTTTGATTTGTATTTGTTTAACGGATGAGTGCAAGGAAACACAACTGATCACTTCAGGCTCCTCAGCATTGAGCTCTACCAAATATTTCTTCTTAGAGAAAATTGAACAAGTCAAAGAGATAAAAATACCTATTTTTCCTGAGAAAACAATCAGACATTGTCTTGCTTAACAGGCCCTGCTTCACTGAGGATCCAACATTTCAAAGGATACAATTAGTTTTCTGCCTCAGCTAAGAGTACAGATCCCATTACAAATCCTTAAACTATGTTTAGAAACTTAGATAAAATAATTAAAATAAAATAAAAGTGTAGGCTTCAGGTTGTAACCATTTTGGTTGTAGTACCTACTGAGAATCCAATAAAGTACCACAGAGGAGAAAGGCAGATGGTCCTTTTAGGTCTTAGCTGCATTGCTAAATGCACTGACATGATGCTAATCAGCTGATTCAAGAACTGGAAGCAGTGTCATGATACTAGTGTAGCTTGCTGAAAGAGACAATTGCAGTGGATTCAGAGCTATACAAGTGTGTTTATAATGTGTTCAGGACACATTTCACCATGGAGTTGTAATTCTTCCTATAGACACACCTGGAAGTGAGTCAAATAAATCTGACCTGCCAATGGATCTGAACTGTCTCTTGATCATTTGCTCATGCTATGTTAAGTGTATATTTATTTGTTTATAACTGGCTGAACAAAACATGACAACTTAGAGTGTAATAATACATGAAATTCTACTTGCTTTTGTTCCAGAGTTAAGAAGAGAAACTCTTTCAGGCTCCAAACCTGAACCAAAATTCCTAACTTTAGCAGCTTTCCTCCTGATATTGTATCAGATGGATAGGTTGGAACTGAAAGTCATTTTTAGTTGAATACCGTGTGCTCTTTCTTCCTACAACTACAAACATATGAAGACTTTGTGCTAGGGCAACATGTCTGCTTCTTTCAACTAATTCCTGAAAGTGCAAACGGAATACTGTTTTGATAGTCTTTTGTCATGCCTAGGAGTTCTTCAGTATAATTTCATTAACCTACATTTTAGACTTCCCATAACTTTTTCAGAGAGATTCTTAATGTAAATCTTCATTGATGTAAATATAATGAGGAAGCATTAGGAAAATAAACAGACACATATCAGAGAAGTCACTATGTACTTTCACTTCTCACTAAGCGCTCAAAAAATTCAGATGGCTGCAATGATAATTTACTTACAAAATTCTAAGATGTTCTGCCAAAAATCATAGAAAAAAAGAGTTACTTGCCCCTCATTTCATAGAAAAGAAGCTTCTACTTAATTTTAAAGGCATAATTTAAGAACCTAGGATACAAGTTTACAGCTTATGAGCTAACCAATGATAAGAGCACCTCTCTATGATCTACAGCAAACAGGAGGCAATCTGTGGTGGCTTATCCTTTATCACAACAACAGTGAGCTATCTCAGAAGGTAGAAGTATCCTCTAAAGCAGTTTTCAGGGATTAGCTAATGCTGTGTAAATTCCCTGAGTTCACCCCAAACAAGGAAGAGGAAGTGCAATCTCTTCATAACTTGCTCTATTTTGCCATACCACTTGTAGGGATTCAGAAATCATCCAAGTAATTTGGCAGTAATTTGGATAAATCCTATTTAAAAGCCTACTGTGTCCCCTTGCAGTGCACAGACATAACAAAATGCAGAAAGTGGGGATCTGAAGCACAGAGACACCACTGGCTAAATCGTGGCACTCTTTTCAGAGGAAACTTCATCTTGAGTTCAAAACATTCATGCTGAATTAGCTGCTTATTCTAGCCACAATACAAGCAGACATGCTGACAAGATGGTGAGTGAATTGATTAGCCTGGCATTGAATCTGAGCTAATAAGTCTTCTTGGAACTTCCTGCACGATATAGAGATATTCAGGTGGCACTTAATAAGCCTGTCTGGCCCTGAACTGCATCTGTGCAGTCCCAGTCCTTGTGGGAAATAGGAATGCAGTACTGAAGCCTTCCTGATGACTCCACAAAATGAGCCTTGGTCTTTAGGGCTATTAGTTTGTGTTCTGCAGACACAATATGGCTAAACTGCTCACAGACCCAAGCTGGCTGGGAAGGCAGTACACCTGTCTCTTTTGGGCATTGGGCCTAAACTAATAAGTCTGGGCAGCCCAGTACTGGCTTGGTAACTGGGAAGTTCAAGTATCTCTGCTTCCATGGTATGATTAAACCTCAAACTGGTTAAAGCACCCACAGATATCTGAGTGTTGACTGCACATAAGTTCAGAATCACACAGAAAACACATTAGAGGCAAGGGCTGTATCTGTGTATGCCTCCTGCATTGCTCTTATCAGAAAGGATTATGTTTTCATGAGCATGTCAAAAGATAAAGATTGCTTCTTGGATCAGATAAAAATCACATTTAACAGGAGGCATTTATGACTGTGCTTAAGTTATTAAATAAATAATAATAAAAAACCAAATAGAAATAAAATAGAAAGAGCTAAGGACTATTCTCTATACCTGGATAAGTGGAACACAGACACCTTGTTTAAAAGTAGTTCCTGTGGCAAACCGCTTCTGTGCAAACCAAATATCGTTTCTTCCCAAGTACCCTCTAGTGCCTTCAGGGCCCTAAAACATAATTGCCAGTTAGTTTTCTTTCAAACTGACCATTGTGATTACTGACTGTTCTGTCAGCTATCAGAGTTCATAGCACAAATCTGAAGTTGCACAAGCACATTATCAGCAGGCATGAAGGGGTAAAGTTTCAACAGATCATTATAGGAAAACACGACCAGGCCTCTGGCAGCCTTTTCTACTAAGATTTTTGGGGTCAGCTTCTGCAGTGTGGTCTCAGAGTTATACCCATGCAATGGCTTAGAATGTCAAGCTGTATGGTCCAGAATAGGGCTGAGGTGGGGAAGTGTTCAGAGAGGGTGCTAATAATGACAATTCAGATTCTAGTACTATATCACCCTCTGGTCCTTTATTGTTGAACACTGTACATACACACCTGGATGTTTCCCAACTAACCTAGTTTTTAAAAATATCTTTCTCCTTGTATTTAGAAAGTGTTTATATATTCTATGAATTGTGATGGACAGAATGTGGGGGTGCTGTCTAGTCAGTACACATTTCTTTGCCATATAAATGAAATAGCTTTTCAATGAAAAGCTTGCTAAAGCTGATTTCATTTCCTATTCCATGAGTGTGCTTAGAGAACTGTGCTAGGAAAAGGCTATGAATATTTTTTTTCCCCCCATTCCCCCTCCCACAATTATTTTTTGAAAAAACCCACAACATTTGATGGTGAGGAAAATAACCTGAGAGAAAAATGCCAATCAACACATATACGTGAACTTTGTTGGAAAAGGAAATACATTCACCATTGTATTGAGACAAGAGATCCCATAATATGTTTGACACACAATGAGTTTGTGCAGTACAACAACTGAAAATGAGAGGAGTCACCTTTGCTTCCTCCTAATTACTATCAAAGATTGTGCAATGAGTTTGAAAAATTCCATTACTGGCTTGTGACTTTATGTGCAGCAAAAAGAAACTGTGCTAATAAAGATAAGAAAGGTAAAGGATAGCAAAGGAAATGCAAAAGCATTCTGCATGCGTGGGTAGCACAGTAGAAATCAAAATGCAGTACCAATTTACAACATCCTGCCTGACCTTTCAGTGAAGGTCAGTGGCATTCTCCTCTGCATTCACAGACTTTAATTTCATAGGAACAAAACTATAGAAGGAATGCATGGGTAGTCAAAATAGTATTGCAATAAGCTCAGCTAGCCCTCAGATTCCCAGATGATAGTAGAAGTAGCTATATTAATGCATTCTACGAAATTTGAGCACCATTTTGTACTGTATTTGGTGGAACATATTCTTAACTACTAAAGAAATACTAAAACTGGAGGTGTAAATAGCTACAGCAAAAAGGTAGGTTAGAAACATCTAGTACTTGAGGAGAGCAGACATTTAATCACTAACGGTTTGCTCCAAATTGGAGCAGGGCAGAAAAAAAAATGAACAGGAATGATATGAGTTCCAGAAAGCTAACCTATGAAGAAAGGCAGATTGATTTGGTGAAGAAGTCTTCTCTAGAAAGAAGAGGGCTGACAGAATGAATGGCTGAACACACACAGAAGCTTCTAGTACATAAAAAGGAGAAAAATAAAATGCTACTGTGGATAGCCAAAGAAAAATTCTGAGCTTCTGAGTACAACCAAGGATTTCGGTGGATTATTTACAGAAAAGGAATGATTAAGAAATGGCTTCCATTACAATGATTTTATTTTTTCTTTTTAACAGAAGGGCTGCTAGGCATTCTCACCTTGTATCAAGGCAGAGGAATTTCTCTCTCACACTCTCTGAAGTCCCTTCTAGCCCTATGCTTCTAAACTTACAACAAGAATTACTTGTACATTGAGTATATTTTGATAGAGTGCTTTTATATAAATATGCTCAAAGCTGAACAGCTCCACACTGACTCTCTTTGGTGCCTTTCAGATGTTTCTGCTAGGTCTCCACAGGAATTTAGGTACACGCACTTCTGTGCTGCAAATCACATGTTTACCAGAGAGCAGGAATTTTGATCTATGATGTTAATAAAAATGCTGTTTCTGCTGTTGCTTTTCTGTTTTGCTTATCTTGGTACCAGCATACAAGCTAGAACATTACACTTTTGTTGGGTGGTGGAAGTTTGGTGCACTAGCAAATGCTTTGCCACTCCAGAGGGATAATCAGTCAAGGCCAAAATGTAGCTTAATAGAACACAATGCTAAAAGAAGTAATGCCTCAATTTTTAATGACTTCCAATTATATTATTTTTTTAAGACAGAATGCTTAACTCCTGTACATTACAGTTACTCCTAAAAAGCCTGCCACTCACATATCCATGTGTTGTATCACACATGCATAAACCAGTCAGAACCATTGACATGAGAGGGGTTATCTTTACTTTCTGTAATACTTGTCTGAAATGAAAAAGCAAGCAAAGGGAAAAGTGAAAATGGCATTTGTGAGCTATGGATTATAATTAACTCATGAATAATGGAGATGCTTTCAGCTTGCCTTGAACTTCCTGGACACGAAGACACTCTTTGGTGCGTAGGTACGAACTGCATCCCATGGCCATTACCTCATAGAAAATAACCTCTAAAATTTGTCTTTTGTAAAGCTCAGTTCCAGATCTCCTTTTCATCTAGGGATAAACAAAATATGAATGGTCTGCACTGACTGACTTAGTCTGTCACCCAGTGAGGAATGGCAGTCTTTAGACTAGCCAAATCAAGAATGAGAAATATTCTCTTCCCGTGGCTCTCTAGGTTCAGCTAATTATGGACAGGAAAGGCACAGGAAAGGAAAAGTGGGGCATAAAATCTTCCATTACTAATGCAAGTTGTGATATTGTAGTAAAATACTTTATAAGACCCAAAGTGGATAAATACTTAAAGAAAAAAGAAACCCTTAGAAGGAAGCAATGTGAAGAGAACAATAAGCTGCTGTCAACTGCTGCATGACAAGCCCTGTGTCAGCTGTTTGTTGCAAGGAGAAGATATTCATCTAAGAAATTAAGTTGTTCCTAAAGGTAATCTTACTCCCAGTGAAGATATAGACAAATTCTTGAGCAAATTCATCAAAACTGGGAACAAAGTGTAGCCAGCCCTGCACTGGCGCTGTCCCAGTTACTGTAGCAGTATGAAATATACAGCCCGCTACCCTAGTTCACCCTGAGGATGCATGCAGAATAGGAAATGCTTGCAAGGGTAATTTAATCAATCTGGCCTGTGTGGAGGCTGCCTTGGTAATCTTGAATGCCACACCATGTTTCTGTAAATGAGAAGTAGGCCTCCTCTTCTTTTTTTTCCCCCCTTCCATCTCAACCAATTTCGGTGCAGAGACTTCCATTTCCAGGCCATTCCCCTGAGATTCTGCTAAATCCAGGTGATGATAGCATTGCCAGTGTCCAAGTTTATTTCTGTGCAATCTTGCACAGCATTGCCCAGTTGGGAAAAAAGTAAAAAACAACCAAAAGGGCTTGAAAAAAGTAACCAGTCCGGATAAAGAAAGAAAGCAAGCTTCAAAATCTGAATTCTGACTGCCTACTGCCAGGCAGCCTGAAACACTGCCCAACTGTCCAGGGTAGCCTGCAATCATGTGGGAATATAAAGCTACACTTGTAATCCAGACAAGTGAATAGGGTGCCATTTCCCACACAATGATACGGATTTAGCTGAAACGCTCTCCGCTGCAAAAGCAACTGAGTTAGAAACCTTTAACACTATCAGCCAACAGCCTGATTTTGGTTTTCTTTTCTCCTTTTAAATGGACAAGTACCAAAAGGCTGAACTGAAAATGCAGACATTTAAAATTCGTCTTGTGCCTATTAATATTCCAAGTACATACATTTGAACCTCATTTTGAAAAGGATGACCAATAATTAGCTTCTCTGCATTCTGAGCACCTGTTTAAAATGCTAGCCAAATTTCTCTTACCTCCTACCACGCTCTTTCCAACAGGTCTCCCTCCAACCAAGCTAAATACAATCTTCACAGTATCACAGTAACTAAGGTTGGAAGAGACCCCAAGGATCATCAAGTCCAACCTGTTCCAACAGACCTCACAACTAGATCATAGCACCAAGCGCCACGTCCAATCTCCCCTTGAACACCTCCAGGGACGGCGACTCCACCACCTCCCTGGGCAGCCCATTCCAATGACGAATGACTCGCTCAGTGAAGAACTTTTTCCTCACCTCGAGTCTAAACCTCCCCTGACACAACTTGAGACTGTGTCCCCTTGTTCTGGTGCTGGTTGCCTGGGAGAAGAGACCAACCCCCACCTGGCTACAACCACCCTTCAGGTAGTTGTAGAGGGCAATGAGGTCGCCTCTGATCCTTCTCTTCTCCAGGCTAAACAATCCCAGCTCCCTCAGCCTCTCCTCATAGGGCTTGTGCTCAAGGCCTCTCACCAGCCTTGTTGCCCTTCTCTGGACACGTTCCCTTACCCTTTCAAAGACCATTTTCTTAGCTCTTCTTTCTGTTCATATCTCCATTAATTCCTTCTCCAATTTTCTTACCCTACTAAGTCCAATCCTAGATGCTTCCCTTCACTTTTTTTTTTACATGCATCAGAGCCTAACTTCAAGTTGCCTGTCACTTATAGTGGAAATGCTGAGTTTTACCCTCACTGTTGATACCTGTCATCCTTTCCTTTATTTGCATTTGGCATTGCTTATCTAAGATGTAACACCAAACAAATTGGTGCAGAACCCAGCTTTTAGCATCTGGAATTATGATGTCACCTCCAACAGTCTTCAATTGCCCACTGGTTTTAATTGAGTGATTACTAAATAAATAGGACTGATCTTACAAAAGTAAATAATATAGTTAGTATTCATAGTTTTCAACCACTCCAGTCCTTCTCATCCAACCTCACTGTTGGTTGTTACATAGCCACTATCAGTGTAGCAGTAGTTTGCCAGTTTATTATACGTGTGATCAAGAGCACATCTATGAAAGCAGTATACATCATTTTTTGATAATACTTAAGCTTTAGTCTTCATCTGCAACTTTAAGGACTGCCACCATATTCTCTAATGGTTTACATTTTCAAAGAATGAAAACTCATAGCAAAGAGTCTTCCTCTGTCACTGGAAGGCATGGTGGTGCAAGAGTGAAGTCTGTCTTGGAGGGAGTGCTCAGAAAAGGGGTATCTCTCATGCTCCTCTCTGTCCACAGGTATGTGTACAAATATATCTACACAGACATAACTTGTCCTCCAACATCTGAATTACTCATGAGTGGAATGTGCCCAAATTGTGGTTTTGGAGAAGTCTTCTGAGAGATTGGAAGTTAGTGGGCTATTATCAACTAAATCACAATTAACAGATTTAAGTATTCTTCATTAGGTATTTTATGTAAAATTTCTGCAGTTGCAAAGACTCAGACTAGCAAAATGATAGAAAAATCTAATATTTAGTCTAAGTCATTCATACAAAACATTTCTTTAACCTGTACTCAGAAGCATAATGCCCAGCCTGTCCCAATGCTCACTTGACTGCTCAAACTAACATTCTTTCCTGTTAGAAAAGAAATCATTCTCAGAATGCCCACTACTTCTTGTCTTAGCTGTCACAGAGGTGGAAAGTGAAACAGACTCCTTTCTTTCTACAGAACGTTGGTATAAAGGATACATATATACATATATGTGTGTGTGTGAAGGATATGCTCTATCCTCCTGTTCTGATTGCACATCTTTAATCTTCCTAGGTAACTATACTTATGTCTCCAACCACTATCTCAAGACTGCTGACTTCCCCGTGTTCCTTTGGTCACAACAACCCCATGCAGCACTACAGGCTGGGGTTGGACTGGCTGGAGAGCAGCCAGACAGAAAGGGACCTGGGGGTACTGGCTGACAGCTGGCTGAGCATGAGCCAGCAGTGTGCCCAAGTGGCCAAGAAGGCCAATGGCATCCTGGCCAGCATCAGGAAAAGTGTGGCCAGCAGGAGCAGGGAAGTCGTTCTGCTCCTGTACTCAGCACTGGTTAGGCCACACCATGAGTACTGTGTCCAGTTCTGGGCCCCTCAGTTTACGAAAGATGTCGAGTGGCTGGAATGTGTCCAGAGAAGGGCAACAAGACTGGTGAGAGGTCTTGAGCACAGCCCTATGAAGAGAGGCTGAGGGAGCTGGGGTTGCTTAGTCTGGAGAAGAGAAGGCTCAGGGCAGACCTTCTTGCTGTCTACAACTACCTGAAGGGAGGTTGTAGCCAGGTAGGGGTTGGTCTCCTCTCCCAGGCAACCACCAATAGAACAAGAGGACGCAGCCTCAAGCTGCACCAGTGGAGGTTTAGGCTGGATGTTGGGAAGAAAGTTCTTCACAGAAAGAGTAACTGGCCATTGGAATGGGCTGCCCAGGGAAGTGGTGGAGTCACTGTCCCGGGAGTTGTTAAAAAAAAAGATGGGACTTGGCACTTGAAGCCATGATTTGGCAGTCATGAGGTGTTGGGTGACAGGTTGGACTTGATGATCACTGAGGTCTTTTCTGCCCTTATTGATTATATGGTATGTGTTTGCCTGCATAGCATAGTAGCTGCTGTGGGAAACTAGACATGAACCCACCTAAATGTGACAGGCACTTAGATTCCCCTTTTCCCTGTTTTAAATTTGTAGGAGTCTTTACATTGTCTTCAAAAGGGGTTGTATCAGATCCCATTCATGACAGCACATTTCCTTTCCTTTCCTTTCTGCATAACCTTTTCTAACTATTGCACTTCCTCTGTCAGCGAGCATCAGAGGAAGTCACTGACCCACAGATCAAACTTCCTTGGTGTTCTGTTGCTCCAGGAGCATGCACACAAACTCTTTACAGAATCACAGAATCAAGGTTGGAAGAGACCTCCAAGATCAAGTGCAACCTGTCACCACAGACCTCATGACTAAACCATGGCACCAAGTGCCACGTCCAATCCCCTCTTGAGCACCTCCAGGGATGGTGACTCCACTGTCTCCCTGGGCAGCACATTCCAATGACACTCTCGGTGAAGAACTTTCTCCTCACCTCCAGCCTAAACTTCCCCTGGCACAGCTTGAGACTGTGTCCTCTTGTTCTGGTGCTGGTTGCCCGAGAGAAGAGACCAACCCGCTCCTGGCTACATCCTCCCTTCAGATACTTGATAAAAAAGCTAGTTTACAGAATCCATATATGTTCTGAACCATGGAGTCAAGAAAATGACTTCTTATAATCGTATTCTCTCAGTGAGACTCAACATCCAGGACCACAGTATTTGTTGTAGTTGAAAGTCAAAAATAATTTAAGAAAAAGGTAAACTTAACTTGGTGTTTTCACTGATTGAAATACCAGTGGTTTTTGATTCAGAAATCCAGAAAGATTACCAAAGAGCAGACATGAGGATATCTAAGAATACCATGAAAAATAATGTGGAACTTGGCTTTAACCATGTTCACATACACGAAACAAAAAAAAGTCAATCTTATCCCTTTAACTGCACAGAGGCCAATTAGACAAACAAAAAAAGAGTATCACAAAATCCTCAAACACCAAACTTCATTAAAGTCTTTTTTATAGTGACCATTAAAAAAACCCCTGAAGCTAAACAGTTTGTAGGTACCATCTGATGAGCTACATGAATGAACATCTTAGTTTAAGATCCTTATGTTTTAAATGTTTTTTTTATCTCCAACTCTCTATTGGAAAGGTTTAACTGAGATGGAAACTAACAAATAACTGCAACAATCAGTGAAGATTATAGCATCTAAAGGGAATCTTTTCTTAGCTTGAAAGGTGTTTATAAACAAGGCACTGGTTAATTTATTTTACTTTCTCTATATTCCATTATCTTAATGTTGTCTTTCACCTGCAGGAACTCAACACGCACTGCATGCTGCTAAATTAGTTATTCAGGCTGCACCTTAGACAGGCAAATTATCTCATTTCAGCTGGAGAGCAAGATCAAAATAGTTGGAAAGACTGTAAATGACTCGGAAAAATAGTTTTGACTGCTGCTTCAGTGGTCAAGATGCACCCTTCCTGCCTTCTCTTTCTGCTTCTATGCACTGTGTCACTATGCAGGACAGGTTACTTGTTAGAAACTGATGTCAAGTATAGTCCAGGATCAAATTTATGTGTATCTTCATGACTCAAGGTACAAGGTACTGCAGCTGTTTAGGACTGCAGACTACCGTTTAGGAAGCCATTTGGCCACAATTCTTACTGGCAGTAGCCAACACAAACTACAATACTAGTTTGTTATATTAAAAAAAAAAATGGCATTACAAAGAATGGATAGTAAGCATATAAACATCCAAAACATTCCTTCCTCTGCAGCAGGTGATGTCCTAGGCAGTCAACTCGTTCCCCAAACTGGGAAGCATGTGACTGGGATATTGTTGTGGGTTGAGTTGAATCTGCTGCTGCTATTCAATACCGTTGCTGCTTCAGAATGAGAAGTGCTGACCAAAGCAAGTCTCGCAGGGCTTGCAACCTAAGAGGCTTCATGATCCAGTTGCTGCCTTCAGTTTCCAGGGTTTGAGATTCTGCCTTTTTTCTGCTGGCATGGGAGGGGTGGGAGGGTTATGTTGCTGGCAGCTGTTTCTGCATTTTGATGTGCTTTTTCTGCAAATAGGCTAAGGTAGTTGTGCATTGTATTATTTCATTTTTCTCACCTAGAGGTTTTTGGTTTTTTTTTTTTTGGTTACTTTCCCTCATTTCCATGTTGTGGGGAAGCAGACTGCATGTTAAATCAGCACAGATATGGTTATGAAAGGCACAGATTTATCATACTTTTGCATTGGCTTTGATTGCAGAAGAATTCTGCCAGTCCTGAGGCACAGAAACGCACTGCTGCCCAAAGGGACATTTCTATGGCAGAAACCTTTTCTTTAATGGGAATTTTTTTCTGATTGGAAAGGTGTACATGCTCTCCCACAGACACTTGAAATCCTTTCATAATTTACTAAGGGAAGTCTCCATAATACAGGCTAAACAGTTTTAGTAGATCAGTGCCATAGCAGAAGTTGGGGGAATTATTATCTAGAATTATTATTATATAAAGGAAAAAATGCTGCAGTTCTGTCTTTGAATAAAACCCAAAGAAAACCATTCTGATTTCTTCAGACCCATTTACAATAGGATGCAGTGCCATCATCTTCTTCCTAAAGCATTTATTCATAGCCAAGATACTGCTTTGAAAGACAAGAGAATCAAGGTCAACTTCTACTCATTCCAAAGTGGGGTAGGGTCTTACTCAGAGGCTTCTGCTGACTGAACCGTACTGAATGCTTTCCAACCTTCCTAGCTCAGACTGTGAAACCTGATATATGTGCTTAGATGTATTGAAACACTGACCCCTGTATCTCACCCTCAAACAGGAGAGTGCCATTATGATCTACATAGACATCCATTAGTTTTCTTTTTCTTATGAAGAGGTGACAAGAAAAGCATCTTTAAGAGAAGATACTGGCCTTCTACAATCTTTTTCCAGTGGCAGCCCAACTCCTCACTCATAGTAACGGAGGCATTAAAAATCAGTGATGATCAGTATTCCAGTTCAGAATACTACGTGAGGCTGTATGTGCTATACTTACTTTTATGTTTAAAATGATCTTCTACCATATTTGCTTAAAATAATTCCAGCAAGGCTTCAACCTGCCCCTCTCCACTCTTCATTGCTATGCTACCTTCTGAAGTACTGCAGGAAATAAGGAACTTTTCTGCTCCAAAATATCTACTATTCTGACCTAAATTCTGTAGAGGAGGAATGCTATTAAATTACAGAAGGCTTGCTTTCTCCACCTAGCGGCTAAAATAGAAAGCTGATATTCTGTACAAGTGCCTTAAGGATGAAAGAGCAAAATAAAACATAAATAGATAAATAAAATCCCCCTAATTCCCTAATACTTCGAGGGTTTCACTTTACCCCAAAAAACAGCACTGGTTTCTGCAAGGTTCATTTCCACAGAAGAGACCTAGGAAGACTAGCTCAGAGTAGATTTGTACACTAGCGTACTAGGACTGGAACTTTTTTAATGCTACATATTTCACTTTTTAACCTAAAGACTCACCAGTATCTTAAAGTGAGTAAGGCTCAGAGTGTGTGCTGCATTTGCGATATCGATGCTCCAGCTAGCATATTTTTCACTAGTTACAGAGAAGAAAGGAGAGATGTTGTGGGAGAGGAAAATTTTCTGTCCATATTTCCCCCTCCATCAGCTAATCATCTAATCTAGTCAGCTCTAAATTTCACAGGATTAAGACATGCAAGAAAATGAGGAATTGCTGAGAAGTTTCTCCACTTTCTAATGGTCCAGTCCAATGACTTCTGAGGTATCATAGAAGTAGTCTTGCTCAGCACCTACCCACTAACTGACAATGCAGGTTCAGTTAGAGATCACAAATCCCTTGCCCATGGTGTCATAAGGGGGTTGGCTCTGGAATCTCTGACATCTGTCTGGTATTGAGAAATTACAGAAAAAAACATCCTATGTTCTTAATATGCAATAGACCCCATCCATTCTAATGTGTATGCTTGCACTTATTCTAAAACCCTAGGGAATTCAAAGTGCTTACGTTTACAAACAAGAGAAGCACAGCTGAGTCCCAAACCCTCCAAGCAGAATGAACATTTCAAAATAGTTGGCTTTTTATAAACTATGGGTTTGGTTATGGAGAACATCTAAGGTTTGAGTTAAATAGAATTTATGTTTGCCCTTACAAGTATGGATACAGTTACATGGAATGGAACGGAATAGAATAGACCAGGTTGGAAGAGACCAAGATCGTGTCCAACCCATTTGAGTTAAGCTCTTTTCTGCATAAAGACTGATTTAAACCTGTATTTAAATGTTTTGCAGGTCTGGATCATCTGTACATCAGTGAGTGTCATAAACAGGACCTAAGAGTAACATTTGGATTTTAAGTTTTTCAACATTACAGGAAAATTACAAAACAAAACAAACAGAAAATAAACCCCAGCCCCAAACACAAACTCTGTGAAAAGTCAACCAACCAAAATCAAAAATCCCCATGAACAACTGCCCCTTCCCCCAACCCAGATATCACAGAGAGAAAATAGGCATTATTTTTATGATTCCTAAAACTACTGGAAGTGATGGAAAAAATGTGGAAGGTTTTGTTTGGGATTTTTGGGTAACATTTACAATGAGGATATCCAGTTTATATACCACTATTTTTATCCATGGGCCATCTACTCCTCAAAGCATGAAAAACTGAAGTATAATGTATGTAGGAAAATATTATAAGATTACGTTACCTAAGATAAATAGAAATAAAATAATTGGCAATTCCCTGTCAGAACTGCACTACCAAGTCTCTCAGCAGCAGATGTCAATTCCTCAACAATATGTTGCAAGAAGAAATATTTCTGACCTACTTCCACTCTTCTCCTCAAACAATGAAAAGTATTGAACAGATATTTGCAGCTTTATGAAACATTGGAACAATTTAGTGCCATTTAAGAAGCACCGCCACTCAATGGATTAGTGCCTGGCTTACAACTAATACACTTTTCTGTATTTCTAATTAGTAATGTTAATCAGTAATATCATAGAATCAACCAGCTTGGAGAAGATCTCAGAGATCATCAAGTCCAACTTACTACCTAAGACCTAACACCTCCTGACAACTAAACCATGGCTTCAAGTGCCACATCCAATCCTTTTTTTAACACCTCTAGGGATGGTGACTCCACCACCTCCCTGGGCAGCACATTCCAATGGCCAATCACTCTTTCTGTGAAGAACTTTATATATATATACACACACACCTACCCCACTATGGTAGTGTGAGATACATTGCACCAGGGGAGGTTTAGGTTGGATATTAGGAAGTAGTTCTTCACAGAAAGAGTAATTCTTCAGGCGGGGTTTGGCCATTGGAACAGGCTGCCCAGGGAGGTGGTGGAGTCACCATCACTGGAAGTGTTTAGGAAGAGATTTGATGGGGGGTTCGTTGCCGTGGTTTAGTTGATTAGATGGTGTTGGATGATAGGTTGGACTCAATGATCTCAAAGGTCTCTTCCAACCTGGTTAATTCTATTCTATTAGTACACATCAGTATTATGCCTTCTGTACTCAGAGACAACATGCCTCTGATATTTTCAAAACAGCCCAGGATTTCTGCCTCTACATCTTACACGTTCCATCTCAAACTTAATACTTACAGCTAGGTATTGCTGTGTATCCACAAATCAGTACAGGGTCACAATATGTTTTACTACAAAAATCAAAGCCAAAAAACTCTATTGGCATAGTATATTTGAAAACTAACTCCAAAGTTCTCAAGCACTGTGTTACTAAAAATAATTTCCTACAGTGTGGGTAAGATTACTGTAACCAGCTAAATTGCTAGTCACACTGCTTTTCTCTTCTCAAATCTAGATTTAGCATCTGTCTCTTCAGTGAAGGATAAGACCAGCTCAACAATGTATAATAGCTGATACTGCGAGGTTATACCTCCTTTTCTGTGCTATCAAGACCCACAGTGGAAATCTTGAAGCAGCTCTTTTGTTAAATCCCTTAGTAGAAGGCTCCAATTTAAGCTTCCTTAAGCTGCTGGTTTTGGCTTTCTGTTTTATGCCTTTTTTCTCCCCCCTGTGTATTTCACTGCACTTCTGCAAATAGGCTAAGCTAAGGTAATCATACATTGTATTATTAGATTATATTATTAGCTAAGGTAATTACGCATTGTGCTCATGATATCCTATGCTATATTAAGCTCTTATCACTTTATCTCACCCCGAGTTGTGTGTGTTACTCTTCCCCTCACTTTTGTGTTGGGGGAGCAGGTAGGTTATCATTACACTGACCAAAGGGATAAGCACACAGATCAGTAATACAGGATGACTCTTCCAAGACATTTGTTGCATTGCAGGAAGAGTTTGCAATTACATTTCAAGCAGGATCTAGAAATACCTGCACACAGCATCTGCTTTGTGAATTGTCTTAATGGCATCAACCTCAGCTCAAAATGGATCCTTTGGCCTGTCACCCATTTCTTGAATGACTTCTATCCCCACAAAGAGACACCACGAATATATGTGAGGACATCTATATTTTCATCTAAGAAATTACCCAGTTATTTGGAATCTGGTTGACACAGGTCTCACAGGTAGGCTGCAGGAACAGAGCTGTGTGCATTTCCCACCCAGAGACAGACTATTTTTAGATGGTACTGGCTCACCAGCCAAGCAAGACTTACTGCTACCCTAAAGGTGAGATGAAGAGCAGTACAATTCATCACTGGTTTGGTAAAAATGAATCTCAGCGTTACAAACATGAGAGACTTTTGCCTTTAAATTTTGAAGATGTTATTAATATTCTCTGGGGTACTCAAAGTGGAAGAGGCATTTTTGTTTCATTTTGCTTTTTCACACAGACTGGATAATATCCTAGGTAGATATCCAAGTTATATATGTGTGTATGCTACAGTCAGCAGTGAAAGGTGATCATGCATTCATATCCCACATTTCCACCAGGAAAAATAATGTGTTGGTGGTATAAATGACAGCTATAGTCACTCCTTAGTTTTCAGACCTGGCAAAGGTTATTGGCAGTCAGTATGCACTGCAAGACTTCTTTTCTGTGTTCTTCTGCAGTGCTTAGGGAACTGAAATAATGAAGGTGTCAGCATCATCTTTTTAAAAGGTAATTGCAGGTAAAAATACAAGCAGAAATGAGAAATAAGAAAAAAAATCCAATCCTGGTTATAATCAGGGAATGACTTGCCAAGGTGAAAGGAAAGGGGAGAAAACGTTCACCACCACAGGCTCTGATCCTCACTGGCTTCCCACACCGTCCCAAGCTATTTCATTCTGCTGAAGCAATTTCACATTGAAACAATTGAAGACTTTCAGAGGCTGATTCCCCCCCACCACACACCTTGTATTTCGGCTGCACTGCAATTTCATTGTACAGTGTTTTATTTCAATTGTCTTCTTGAGCAGGCAATTAAAACATAGTACCACATGAAGGTTATACTCCATCATCTACTAGAAAAATCCAGAAGATGGAAGTTCTACTTCAGGTGCTGCAAATAAGGACAAGTTTGTAAAAGCAGGACCTTGAAGTAGAAAAAAAAATTTCCAGTTTCTCCAAATATGTTTTTAGCCCCAAAATATGTACTTCAGCTTCCTAAATCTTCAAGAGAATCTCATTTATACTAGTACTAAAGAGTGAAGCCATGCTCCAGTTTAGATACAACCTTACAAGTCATTTCAGATTGCCTCAATATACATATGACTTAAGTTTGAGACATGTTAAGTGCAGCAATGTCCTGTGTCTTAATATAGTCCAGACAGATCATGTCCACCACATCACCTTGTTTTGTGGCAACCGAATTAGTCTGAAGCAGTAACATTTTCCTTGCAGAATCTATTTATCCTTTATGCTTATGTCAGTTTTAATTTCCAGATAAATCTCAGGAGACAAACTGATACCTGGAAGAAAGAGGGAAGCCTGCAGCTGTGCATCATGTGTTAGTGCTAGCTCTTTTCTACAATCTGCTCACAAGAGTTTCTTAGAGTCAAAATGAGCACTGATGTAATGAAAGGTATTGTTGCTTATAGGTAGGTTTTTTCCTTTTTGGTTTTTATTTGTTCTTAAATCATGTCTCACCAAGACAAGCCAGCTGTAGTTGGCTAGTGCTGTAATTAACACCCTGACATGCTTTTTTGATGAGTATCACTCAGTTCCTCACACTTCAGGCTGACAGGCTGATGTTCTTTCATTGTTTTTCTGTGTTCACATTCGTACTTCAGGTGTAACCTAAGGCATCTCTCAAGATGTGCTTTCATGGCCCTCATAACCCACTCCAAAAATACTTCAATTTTCCTGAGTTGTCCCCTTGTCTCTTCCCTCCACCACTAGACACCCAATGCCTAAAATACAAGTGTGCACTGGGTATGCCTAAGTGAGACTCAAAGTCCTCCTGCAGTAATTGTGAAAAGGGAGCGTGGTTCAAGCACCTCCACCACACAGGGGTACCCTTGTCTCATCTCCCCTCAGTGTCTTCATTGTACCATCCTCTTTAAAAATACCACTTTTCTATCAAGACAAATACATTTAGGAGTACACCATGCACTTGCAGGAGCTGCTTCCTTATGCTCTAAGTAGATACTTTCAGTTTTGTCATGATTTAGACCCAGATGGCAGTTTGTACAAAAAAAGTCATACCAAAAATTTAAACATCTCCCTCCCAGCAATAAAAGCCCCAAAACACCACAATGGCAATAACCACAACAGAAAAAACCCCAAACAAACCCACAAAAAAAACCAACCAAAAACCCCACCCCAAACCAATGATGATTTAAAAAAAGGTAAAATCTTGAAGTATTGGCTGCCAGTGTCAAATTACATATTAAGGACAAGAGTTTTGTTTCCACAGGTTTGTTTGCTTTGATAATTGATGCCTCTTTTTCTTGTGTTTCAAAACCTGGATTTAACAAAATAACAGTTTTAAAGCCCTCCTTATTCACAGCTTGAGGTTGAAACGGAATCAAACCAGAGCTGGAATGACTTTCAAATTAGCAAAGGAACCTACTGTTGAAGTAGACTATTACCCTGCATGTGTTTGTGCATGCAGTCTTATTTCCTCATACCTACAACTGGGCTAGCTATCATTTACACACCTCACAAAGCTGCCTCCTTCCTGTTCTTCTCCTCAAAGAATTTAGTTCAAACCCAATAAAAAAAAAAAACAACAAACAAAAAAAACAACAGAGTCTTTTGTGCTCAAAAGCATTTTGCCACTTTAAATGGCCAAGCAGCATCACATCATTTAGGAAATAACAATGAAGCAGTCTTGAAGCATTTTGAATATCTCCTGTCTCGTGAGAACTTACACAGTTTGAGAAGTTGCATGCAAAAAGCCAGGGCTGCAATCATACCTGTAATCACACCAAGGGAACACACAGTGCAAATTGCACAGATCAGCTGTCTTTCAGGTCTGCTAAGGAACCTCTTAACATATGTGCAAAGTCAAAGCTTTTGTTACTGAACATACCAATACTCTACATTTTGGGGGAGACCAACAGATGAAGCCACTTTAGAAATGAGAAATCTCAGTCAGAGAAACACACCAAATCGTAACAACACCTTCAAGAGAGACAGAATATGTCCTTTCTGTTTGAAATATCTTACCCTTGCATTAAAGGATTCTGAACTATTAACAGAAATTACCTAATTATTGGGCTGACTTGCTTACAGGTATTAGCATTCACAAAACAGCCTACCATGCAAAGATAATGGACAGTGATTTCCCAGATGTCTCTCAATCATTTTCCCCATAATTTTAGTTTGCACTGAAATCCACAGACAGTCAGTAAATAGGCTCCTTACATAGACACTCCAGAGCTGTGGAACAACGAAGAAGGGCAAGAAGCTACTTGGAAAGGGCAAATATCACAGGCTATCATCTACATATATCTATGTGCTGCAGACATGGCACAATTGCACCTTGCAAACCAAAAGCTCCATACCAACAAGGCTTAAAATAAAAGGAGCTGAAAGGAGGAATTTCATAACAGAGCAACAGGCACATGCAGAACCTAAAACTACCAGCAAAGTTGTGGTAACAGCAAGCATGAGCCCACACCTCAAGCATACTAAAGAAACTGCTGACTGTGATAATTAACTATCTTTGAAGAATTACAACCTAATTTCACTTTGCCAAATGTGAACCATGTGCTACCCCTTAAAGCACGAGTTGTTACTTACTTTCCTTTCTCATCTGCCTTCCTGTGCTCCTTGGACTTGAACAATGACCCCAGGATGGAGAGCCAAGCAGGCAGGGTCACGTAAAGGGGAATCATATATGCTCTCCTCATCAGCTGCAAGCACTTCTAATTAGTCCTCTGGAAAAGGCAGCTGTAGCTAGGACTGACTCAGTTTTCCTGCCATGTGCAGTGAGTGAAATTCAGCCTAGCCCCGGTGCTTATCTTATAGCAAGATGAGAGTCCTTCAAAAGCCACCCTGACAGCAAGAGATGGCTGTCACCTGCTCCAAGGGCTGAAGTGTGAAGCTGCATGCCCACCCCCACCTCCCTGCCCACAGCATGAGCCCACTCCGAGGGACAACAGCGGGGTGCCACCGCTCTGTCTGCAATTTACTGTGTACACCAAGCATATCACTGATAGATAGAGATGGAGGTAGCTACTGGTGTAGGGATTGCCTAGAATCTTCTGGAAGGGGAAGGGGTGGGGGTGTGGGGTGGAGGGCAGGGGAAGGGAGTGGGAGCATGTGTGTGCTGTGCCTAGCAGGCACACTGCCAGAGGTGTCAGGTGCTGGGCATTAGGTTGTTTTCAAGCTGATCTCGTGACAGCGAAAGGAGGCAGTGATATTGATGTTCTATGACATTCTGCAATGTTGTGAAAGGCGCAGGCTGTTGAAACTGTGATGGAAAAGAAATGTAGGCCCTTCCAGCCACTGAGGGTCATGCCGTACAAAGCAGTCCTACTCACTGCTGTGGCAGTTACCTGGACATGTGTATGCAGATCATGGGGGGCATAGACTGCTTTTGCAGGCTTTTCTGCTCAGACACATGTTCTTAAGTTACTGTGAAGTGAAAATCATGAGTTGTAGTCACAGAATCACAGAAATATTAAAGTTGGAAAAGACCCTCAGGATCACCAAGTCCAACCGATAACCCTACTCTACAAGGTTCACCCCTAAACCATATCCCCAAGTACCGCATCCAAAGGACCTTTAAACACATCCAGGGTTGGTGACTTAATCACCTCCCTGGGCAGCACATTCCAATGCCTGACCACTCTTTCTGTAAAATTTATTTCCCTCATGTCCAGTCTAAACCTACCCAGTCGTAGCTTGAGGTGATTCCCTCTTGTTCTGTCACTAATTACCCATGAGAAGAGACCAGCACCAACCTCTCTACAACATCCTTTAAGGTAGTTGTAGAGAGCAATGAGGTCTCCCCTCAGTCTCTTCTTTTTCCTACTAAACAGACCCAGCTCCTTCAGTTGCTCTTCACAAGATTTGTTCCCCAGGCCCTTCACAGCTTTGTTGCTCTCCTCTACACTGGCTCCAGCACCTCCACATCCCTCCTGTATTGAGGTGCCCAAAACTGGACACAATACTCGAGGTGTGGCCTCCCCAGAGCTGAGTACAAGGGCACGATCACCTCCCTACTCCTGCTGAACACAGTGCTTCTGATACAAGCCAGGGTGCCATTGGCTTTCTTGGCTGCCTGGGCACATTGCTGGCTCATATTCAGTTGCTTGTCAGTGAGAACCCCCAGGTCCCTTTCTGCCAGACAGCTTTCCACAGTTGTCTCTCTATGCTGCACTCTGTGGGCTGTTAGACATTAACCTTAATGTCCAGAAAAACCTGGAATTTATATTTTAAAATAGGAATGTAGTTTAATATGTTATGATACTGTATTTAATATGGTGCCATGGTTTAGTCATGAGGTCTGTGGTGACAGGTTGGACTTGATGATCTTTGAGGTCTCTTCCAACCTTGGTGATTCTGTGATTCTCTGATTTTGTGATAATATTATATAAAATGGAAATTAATCAAAACAATTCTTTGGGGAAAAGGCTTCACATCTGTACATTGTGGACAGGCTGGAGGGAAGGCCACCTGCCTGGGTTGGTTTTGTTTGTTTGTTTGTTTGTTTGTTTTTCCAGGTATTCTATCATTCAACAGAATCAATCTTCACTTAAAGGATATGTGCCAGCAATGTAGTGCTACTTTCAGGGGACCTGTTTTCACACCAAAGTGTTACCTGTCATGAGTAAGCCCACATAACATATTTTATCTATCTAAAACAACCTACTATGTTTTAGGTGCTCCATCAAGATTCCAACAATTTTAATATTGATAGCTACTTGCTGAAGTCTCTTCCCCATTTCTTCTGTTTATCTCCTCATTCGATTTTCCAGCCTCTGGCACCTCCCTCCTTTTGTTCTTTTCCATATATCACAGCCTTTGAATCACACCCCTGTTGCCAGACAGTTTGTTCTCTGCAGTGCTGAATGGGCACTTCAGAAGGCAGCGTGCCTCCTCTCAGGAAACGACTGCTTATTTCACACACAGAGAGGAGCATCAATTCAGCACAGCAGGAGAAATTACAGAACACAGCCTGGAGGGGAGGTCGATGAGACAGAACACCATTCTGGAGCATTCAGGCTTAATTTAACCTCTTAATAAAAGTGGGTTAGAGCATCTTGATATTAGGGACCATGTGAAAGGGGAAAGAAAAAGAAAGAAAAGCATAGAGAGGAGGGAGGAGTAGGGAGCCTTCTTCTAGAACAAGTCCTTGCAGATAATACACATAGAAATCCTCCCTGGTGTATAGTGTATGGGATGTTCTTATGCTCAGCAGTTTGCAAGTGTGCATATTTTTTTCAGAGGGTGGCAGGTCAGAACAGTCACATATCTAGCTTGGTTCTTCTGCATCTGAACAGGGAGGAGGGGGAGAAACAGGAAAGAGGGTAAATAAAACATTATCACAAGTCACACAGACAAATCTAGAAGATTGTCTTTGCTGCATACTTAAAAAAAATAATAAAATGGTTCTGGGCTTTTTCCCTCTAAATAAAGAAGTGTTTGAAGGCCCACAGTACTTTGCAAATGTGATTACACATGCTTTCAGGCAGCAGCTGAGCACATATTCCCACTTTTCTACATGGGGAAACTGAGGAACTTTCCCCAAAAGTCAGTTTCAGCAAGAACTCTGGACTAGCTAGGTAGAGGTGAAGGGACAGAGACAATACTGCTGAAGTGAAATTACATATTAATAATAGAAAACACTCAGAGAACTATGAGCGAGCTACTAATCATCACACTAATTAATGTAGATTGACAACGAAGAAAAAAAATAGACCAACAAGCCAAGGCAGTTTTAACCTCTGAGTTATGATGGATAGCTGTAATCCAGTGAAGACATTTGAGTGGGATTTTATGATACATTATTTCTGTTTTAATCAGGCACTTTAAAGCAGCAACAGGACTTATATACCTCGCGGCCACTTTGGATTATTGAATGCTCACAGTAGGCTAAAAGAGCACTTACAGCTCATCAAATTAAGCAAAAATGTACAAATTAAGTACCATCAAGCCCACAAGCCAATGCATTTACAGGGAGTGAAGAAGGGGAAACAGAAGAGAATTGAAGGATGAGGCATTAAAAGGTACTTTACAGAATGCTTTTAAGAAATGACATTCGTGACTGAAGAAAACAATTAAGAAGCCTCTCAGTCCATCCCTTAGAACAAGCTAAGATCTATGTTCACACCTCTCCCTGGTCAACTATCTATTTTTCTGGTCATTGATTATTTACAAAGAGAATGATGTATTGTCTCCTATACATACTGAAGCTTATATAGCATGTCTGTCAAGTGAGGCAGTCTCAACCTGGAGCTTAACAATGGCTGCTCAGGATCTCACACCTAGACTCCAATTTGTAGCATTCCATGTGGAGCAGGGACACTGCTAAGTTATGAGCCAAAGCTGCAGCCTTCTGAATGCAGAGCATCTTTCCTGTCATATGAGGGTCTTGTTCAGGTTTAGTAATCCTATGATCCCAGGAATTACATTTCTTCTCCCTTTCATTAGACTACCTTGAGGATACCTAAATGGAGACTTTTGGCTTTCTTCTTGGCATTAGGAGGTGCCAGTAACTCAACCACTTTTCCTTTCCCTTGCTGCTGGTTCCTGGACACCCATTATAAATCAGCAATGCATTTTTTAACTTGTGACTCTCGTACAAGTTTTCTACACATTCAAAATTGCTTAGGCTCCCAGATAAAACTGGAGGCTAAGGCAGGCTGAAGATGCCCTCAGCAGGAACTGGAGGCAGCAGATGCCTGCCCATTTGGGGGAGGGTTGGAAATTAATGCTTTAAAGGCATTGTGCAAGAAGAGGGTAGTTTCACCATAATGACACATAAGGAGGGAGGGAAGGAACAGCTAGAATCGGATGCATGAAGAAAAAAATACAATACTATTTTTTCTTTCTACATTAGATACTGCCTAAGACTGCATGATTTCTGTTGTGATAAATTTCAGGAGTTGCCAGAAAGTAGTGATAGTAGCACAAGCTAAGGTAGCTCTTTAAAGCATGGAGGGAAGAACATCAGGAATCATGAAAACTTCAGAAACTAATAGTCTGAAAATTAATCACAGACCAAAAAAGACTTTAGAGATCTGATAAAGTGCTTGCAAAGGACCATCATGTAGCTTTAATCAATATTGCAGCATGAACCAACATCTTTCCAGCAAGGACTTCACAGTAACGATTAAATATGGTTGTCCTCAAAACACATGAATATTATTTCACAGGTCTGTGAAGGTAAGGCTGCAGAAAGGCAGCAGAAGGTAAGGCTGTAGTCAGCAGAAATATCCCACTGAAAACTCTTCAGATCTAAAGCAAACTAGAACAACTGAGAATTAATTGAGAAAAAGATGGGAATGCTCAGATGACCAGTCAGATCTGTCTAATGTGTTTTAAATACGTAACCCACAATATAATGAAGCTTTTATCTGCCAATTTTTAAGAACAAAATTTCTGTGCATATTATTAGTTTCTCCTCATCTTTCAGAACTCTAATAGTATTCTTACAGTGAAGGTGTTTGATCAAAATATTGAAGAGCCAAATAAAGACAAGGAAACCAGTTGGGACAAAAGAAGCACTCCCTTTCCATTTCTTGCTAAAGCATTGATTAGGCAGTCCATATTGCAATGCAGAATGGTTGGACTGGATTCAATCCAATTGCAATGTGAAATGTGAAATACTTTCAATCCAATTGCAGTGTAGAGTGTTCAGATTGAAATGGTTTCAATCCAATTGCACCATAAAGTGCTTGGATTGAAATTATTTCAGTTTTGGATTCCAAGGAACATGCAGTGGGTATTGCAATTCAGAAGGAAGTGGCTACTGTAAATTGTGCTAGAAAACAGAAGTTCATAATACGCATTGCCCCTTAATTGTCTTTATTTTACATAGTACAGAGTGTTGGTACCATGCCTGTGGCAAAGTATTATTTCTAGCATGGTCTCAGTGCAAGGTGTGTTTGGTCTTTCTCCTCCTTCTGTGGTGGAATAAAAAACTAGTAAAGTTGGTGAGGTCTGTAGGTACCTAGCCCTCCTACGTTTGCATCAGCAAATACAAGCCTATGCATATGTTCATGTGCACATACATTTATACAAATAAGTACACGCACACACGTATAGATGGTGACTATGGATTACAGTCTGTGGTGCCATCTGGTGGAACGAAGTCAGCAACAGCGCTACTGGTGGAAAAAATAAGAGTGCAGGTATCCTTAAAATAAGGAAGGAATGAATAAAACCACGAAGGAAGGAAGATCTGAATCATATGATTTATAGAACCTGCGGTGTTCATCAGAACCAATCAGTTTTATCTCAAAATGTAAAACCTCTTACCTTGACTGTCTCAGACTGTCCCACTCATTGCTATGGATCAGCAGTCACTGATGAGCATTTAAAAACCACAAAAATCTTCAATGGGTTATGGAAAAATGTAAGTGCTCCTTGACATTTCTATGACTCCATCCCTGATTCTGTCTGAGCTAGATGGATTGGAGATTTACTGGAACAGCAAACTTTGGCAGTATCTTCAATGTCTCCATCTCATAGTGAACCTTTTTACAGTGAGCAAATATTTACACAAACACAAGCTCAATTATTTTTTCTGATGTCCCATCATCTTTACCAGACATGACTTGTCTCCACTTCTCTCAGCAGATGCAGTTGTTGGGATAGAAATGGGCTTCTAGACAATAATAAGCAGTCATTTAGTTTAAAGATTACTCTGAGAGTAGGGATTGCCATTTTTGTAAATAATTTATTTTGTAGATACCAGTACTGGGAAAAGTAAGCTTGCTGTACAGCTTTTCAGCCCATATTTTGGAACATTTGTTACCAATGAAGTGAAGTGCCTGTGCCATACTGAGGAAGAGACAATTTTTTGGGGGCCGCTTTGATGCCCTGCTACCTTACATTCACATTTCCTTGTTCTCTCAAAGCCTGTGTCCATCCTGCTTTAGTCTTTTCCCTTTTATCTGCATACAGTCGATCACAATTATTTGTTCATTCATTCAGTAGGGCAGCTCATGGTCAGTCTACCTCAACCTTCCTAAACTGTAGCTGCCTCCAAGGAGAAATAAAATGGGACAGAGCATCACTGCAGTCTCTTCTGAGCTAGGGAAGGTAATTTCCTGCATCTTCCTTCTGGGAAGTTTGCCTATTTTTGCCCCTTTCTGTCCAATTAGCTACAGCCTTTAATATTCATACTCAGCAGATGAACTGCTCCTCTCAGGTAAACAGTCTACATTACCATGGTGAGCTTTGATGCTCAAATCCCTGGTTGGTTTGTTTGTTTTTTTTTTTAATGAGAATTCTTTCTAAGCCTAATGAAAAATAATACACTTTGGGAAGAAGCGAAGCTTATTCCCAGCAGAGAATCCAGCGTGGTTATATACACTTGGCATTCAGGCCTTAGGTACTTTTTGGAGGTTTCTCCTAGGTGCTGCGTAGGCAAGAAAGCTCACGCTCTGCATGCCAGACAGGATGTGACTTGCGGATGGGACAGATAAATGAGCTGGATGTGGATTGGGTGAAGAAGAAAATTACAATGAAATAAAGTAGAATTTAACTGACTAGCAGAGGCTTTTGCTTCTGCAGTTAGTTCCCTGTTCTTGGATCACCACAGCTGGAGAAAGTTTCTGACTTTCTTTGTGGTGGTGAGGAGACAAGGAAGACGTGTTCTCTTGTACTTTTTGCCAAGAGGAACTGGCTAGAAGAGCTGAAAAATTACAGTAATAAACATATTCCATGCAGCCAGGGCTGGCAAATGTAAGGGGTATTGCTGCAGCCCAAGGATGTCTTTGATATGGAAAAAAAAAAAATCTTCATTCAGTGGCTTTTTGTGCCCCTGTGCAGGGCCAGATTCTTCACTAAGAGCACACACTGCTGCCAGTATGCAATGAGCACTGAAAGGGGCATGTTCAAAGGGAAAGCAAATGAAATTTTCAGAAAACACCTCCAATGGAATCTCTGCCCTCAGTGCAAAAGTAAGACAAAAGAAAGGCCACCTTCATGGCTAGCTCACTGTAGAAGTCCATAAAGATAAAAGTTCATAGAATGTATTTAGGTGAGATCCTCTTCTACAAAGACAATTCAATTGTCTTGCATAGTAGAAACAATCCTGCTACAAGCATCCTATCTCAGTCATTGCTAAAGACAACATTCATTGCTGGGCAGAGCAAGCTTAAAGCTTTAGCACCATTTAAAGAGCAAACATTTTTTGTTTGTTTGTATTTTTAATTGAATTTAACTTTTTTTTAAGGAGACATCTCATCCAAGCCACACAGGTCTGCACAGAGGTGAAACCTACACCTCAACATGATTTTGGTGGCAGCACTTTTACCAGCTGAAATTACTGAGCAACTACATTTTCCTACACTGCTGTAGATGTTTCTTCTGAGCAGAATTTCTTTAGGAAAAAAGAAGAATTGGATAGTCTCCAAAAACTGTCATCTGCAAACAACTGTTTACATCCCAAAGCCCACATAGTACAATCAATACATGAAAAGGGAAACAGATTTTGGACAGCAGTCCTCAAACTCTGTGCTATTACATATAAATAGCCAGTTATTGCTGTGAAAGGTAACCAGTAACACTGAAGCCTGCTGCACTCAGCTGTGCCTGTGGAGCCAGCAGAAATATGAATCACTTGGTGGATTAAGTGGATCATTTTTCCTTCAGCTCAGAAGATTAGCAGAACACGTCTTTTTCTGTTTGCACAGTACCCAGTGGAAACTGGGGCCTTTGTGAGTTACTCTAACAAATACATGTTTGCTTATTTGGAAGCATCTGCGGGTTAGATGTTAAAGAGACAATTGGGAAACAGGGAAGAGACATTGCAAAAATGAAACAAAGAGCTTTGTTTTGTTTTGTTTTGTTTTAAATGTGGTAACTTTCTCGGCCTCTCAGACTCATCTGTACAGCAAGACCACCAGGCTGTTGGGGAGCTCACTGCTGGAATGCCCAGTGCAAATGAAAAAAGTAAGCACTGGATCAGAGCTTCACTTCTCCTTAGTCAGTTCTGTACATTGTGCAGTGGGTGTTAAGGCTCAAGTGAGCACAGGGTGGGCAAACATATATGTTCAGCTATTCCAGTGGCTGCATACTGCACCTGAGAACACACATACACCATTTAAATTGTGTCGGCTAGCTACACAAGAGAGAGGGGGTGAGGGAAGTTTTAAAGAACTCTGATTTCTATGTTGCTTTAACTTCCTGAGAAAACCAACTAACTTTCTTTTCTCCTGCTAATGATTGTTGTTAGCAAGAGCCTTGTTCATCTCTTCAAGTCCTCACCTTCTGCCTCCTCCTCTGTAATAAAAGGGATTCAATGATGGCCATGAACCTCCTTTGTATGTCACCAAGATTAACTAGATCATGTGTGGAAGGCCATTTGTCTTTGCTATTTTAAATCTCTATCTGTAGCTAGGAGATTTAGTGTTAAATATATAATATCATTTAACAATTACCTTTCTTTTTTTGGCACCGATGCTAGGACCAAGATGATAAGAGGAGAAAGCCTTCTTACCTGCACTTTTGTGGAAGACAACACAAAACACCCTTAATCTGATTTCACAGGCATACAAGCAGCCAACTGGCAGACAATATAACCAAACCCACTAACACCACAGTTGGTAGTGATATCCTTGTTAGTAGAACTGGAAGTGGAATGATGTTGGAAATGGAGCAATCCTTGAAGTGACAAAGTTGAAGCTGATGCCAGAGCATCAGCTATAAGCCACCTTTGACACCATTTGTGTTGGTGGGACAAAGCGTCCCACTTTCTGCCGCTCTCCCCAAGTTCCTCAGCTACCACTCAGACTGCCTGGAAGGCTGTAGCTTCAGCCTCCTGCCTTCCTCCTTCTCTCACCATCATCACAGATGGCAGCAACAGACAGTTCAGCATAGGCATGGTTTTAAAAAACAACCTTCCCATTTCACTCCTCCATCTTGTAAAGATTTATTTCATCTTTCCTGAGTAGGATTAGCTCACTCATGAATATTTCATTGGGCAGAAAGAATGAAAAGTGTGTAGGCAATTCCACAAAATATCTTTAGTGCTGAAGATTTAGACACATTCCTGGTAAGTAAAGTGTACTCAGTGATTTCCAGCCTGCAAATAAAGCACCTTGACTGGAGAGGAGGGTTACTGGACACTTCCAGCACACTCTCATCTTCATCAAAGAAACAGCCCTCGTGGGAAGAAATGCACATGGCAACATAAGAACTGCTGACTGAAGTAGCCATGGGGAAGTGTGCCAAATGGCTTTCTTGTTCCCCATGAGATGTGGCTGAGGATGCAATTTACTTTCCAGTTCCCTTTTGAGATGAAGTATGGCTTGCACTACCACTGCTTAGGCTGTACTTACTCTGTAAATAAAGATTTTCTGTCTTCCATGTGGCAACTTTTGCCCTGAAGTCACTCTTCAAAATAATCCTGAGAAACAGAGGCAACAGTCTTCTAGCAGGTTCAGAGCCGAGAGCTGGAACAGCAGATACCTGTTACTATCAAAAATGCAGTCTTGGGGTGAGAAAAACTTTCTTCTGTATTTGACTTCCTAACATGTGGATAACTGTGCTGCTGACAGGACAACAGCGCTGTCTTGCCTCACTAATTCTTTGCTGCCATTTGGTGAAGATGTGGAGGGAGCAGTCTTTGCTGTAAAGCCTTTTTGCTCCCTCTGCAGTCTGCACAAGAGCCATGGCCTTGGGAAGACTCTGCAGAAAGGTGCCAGAAGAACACAGAGACACCCAGCTCTTTTCTTTCTTTATTTTTTTTTTTATTGAAAGCTTCATCAAAGAAAACAGAAGTTTAAACCTAACATCCACTGATCTACAGAAAGCCCCAGGAGTGGGAAAATGGCAGCTATTTAGGATTGTGGTACAAATGGAAAACAAAACAAAAAAATCATTGCAGTACAGATCTTTCAAAGACATTCTGAGACATCAGCACACAGATGTCCATATAAATAAGATTCATAATTTAATGTATCACAGAGGTTCTGTATTCTATGTTTTGGCTACAGTGAGGGCTGTAAAGAACCTCTGTCCCATTCGTGTGATGCACATTTTCTTGATAGGAAGTTCCATCTGCTTTCAAACCTGCTTTGATTTTTCTTGGACAGAGTCTATTCTTCTTTAAAAAGGAAAACTATTAAAAATTCCTCTATGACTTCTGTATGCTTCTTGGTTTTACATAAAATTGTTTTGCCTCCAAAAGATAGTAGAATTTTCTTCCATGCTGGCATACAGCATATTTTAATACTACTTTACTTACATAAACATCATGTTCTCTTTAGGCTGTATTTTTGGGCTTTTAAAAATATAACTGTAAATTTCACCAGATTCATAAAATTATTATCCAAGAGAAAGACACTTAAAGGCAGCAAATGAATGTTGGGCAGGTACTCTCTTAAGGACAACAGATCTAGATCTCTGAAGGTGCTTACATCTTGCAGGATCTGCCCTACAAGGAAAAAGGGATTTGTGGACCTTTCAAAGGCTGACATTTTCCACTTCATTACACATTTTCATTAAGGACAAATAACTCAGCTGTCATTGTTGGGGAATTAACAACTGAACTGAACAACTGAAATAAACACAGGAATTTTTCTGTAACATGGAATGCTAAACCAACACTGGGATTCTTTTTTTTTTCCTCAACCTTCCTCTCATAATTTTCTGTTTAATTTTAAGACAGAGCATGTTAATAAAAGGGAGATAAAGGATCTCTTCTGCCTGCTTCGAGGCACAAAGGTGAGTAGGTCTCTGGGGTACATAGAGCACTCTAGACTATTTGGGTGATGGGAGCAATAAAGAAAAAATTGTTGGTGCTTTTGGGGGAGGTGGGGGGGGCGGGTGGAGGGGAGGAGAATAACTCCTCACACTGCATCTTTGCTTCTTGCTGAGATTCTGGGAATCTCCTTCACTGAGGGAGAGGAGAAATCTGCTGCTCACTCAGCCCTCCTTCTGAAAAAGTATGCGTGCATGATTGTGTGTATGAGCATGTAAAATGAAAGGAATCTTCTTTACTAGAGTCATTTGTCATTAAATAGAAAAGACTAATACACCAGTTTTGTTTCCTGTTTTGCATTTCCTTCACACCATGCCTGTTAGTACATGTGGGCTACTGAGGAAGACCAGGGAAATCTCTTACACCAGGGCAGCACTTCTTTTATATCCTGACCAATTTCATGTTAAATAAAGTTTCGAAAGGAAATGTTGACCATGTGTGTATCAAACATTACAATCTTCAACTACCACGTTTGGTCTCATCACTGAAAATGGATTGATTCACTACTTTAAGCACATTATAACTCTTTAGCATGACTCTTGCTCGGTGGAGTCCAGTGGGTCTGCCTAAACATGTTTTGCTCATGTCAACCTCAGCATTAAAATGAAGTGGCATGAGGAGCACCATCAAGCTTAAAATCATGAAGCACAGCAACTTAAACATTTAGTATCAGTCTCATCCTTCGGTACCATAGACAACATAATATAGATCCAAATACTGTGACATATTAAAAATAAATTTTATTACAATGCAGGCTTCCTCAAATTTGCTGAGTTTTGGTACACATACAGACATAAATAATACCCTTTATTTGACTTTTACTTGAGTCAAAATCCATTTGAATTTTTCAGCCCATTGCCCATTGAAAGCTTAAGCCCTCACTTCTCTAGTCACCAGCCTTTGTTTTCCACAGCTGGGCATGCATCCAGATCAGAAGATGATACCAATGTGATGCCATTGCTCTCAAATATGCCTCATTCTGCACAATGATGGATTTCTCGACCAACACAACCAAGGCAGTCTCCTGGTAAACAGAACTACACAAGTAAGCACAAGCTAAAGATATTTGAAGAGTCTGTTTCACTGGAAGGCAATAAGAGGACATTCACAATTTGAGACCTGACTGTCACAGGTGAAAAGTGCTTACAAAACCAGCATCAGAGCCAGATAGGAAGAAGAGTCCCTCAGCAATCTCACTGGAAACAGGGAGACTTTTCAGTGTCCTGATCTACATTCGGGTCAGCACCTGCAAATATAATACTCTCTTCGGTTCCACTGTAGAACTTTTTCTTTTTATCTCAGTGTTAAGTGACAAGCTCAACTATTCAGAATTTTCTCGCCATAATTCATATTTCTCTGACACCCCTTCTGTTTTTGTCTTTTAAGGTAAAACCAAAAATACCAAACCTGAACATCCATTTTCAACTATTTCTGAGAACTCAGGTGTGATGGAAAGTACATACACAGTTCAGCTTATGGATTTGATGTAACTTCCAGGCCTCCGGGCCAGGCACTATTGCCTTAGCCTTCCAGAGTTGTTTCTGCATCCTTTCAGAAACCCTCCTGATGTTTAAAGCTAAATTGGTAAGACAGACATAGATACTGACTTCACAAATTCAGGTCTTCAAATAAAGAATATAAAAAAAAAAGAGAGAGAGAGAAAACATAAACAGATAATAATAAGAAACCTCTTACTAGCCAGAACAGAATGAAAGTCAATTTTAGATTTCACAGGCCACCAAGTATTCCTGTCCTATGGCAACACCCATGCAGCAAGTGTGCTGCTCTTCCATTGTTCTCTTTTATCTCATTATAACTTTCACAGAAGAAGTTACCACTTTCTGATTATTTTGCATGTTCCAAATAATTTTTTTTCTTACCTTATGATCTATGACTGTTTATACTTAAGGCTCACATTCTTTACAATTAATAGACTTTCAAGTACTAGGTCATTTTGGGGTGGGGGGGATCAGTAAGATGATCAGTTGTATTTAAGGGATCCAATTGTTTTCCTCTTCTTCTTTGCTTTGTTTCTTTTGATTTCAAACAGTATTGACCATTACAGCATGGAAAGAAAAAGGAACAATTCTAATACAGAATGCACTTGAAACACTTCAAAGTGACAGGCATTGTGATACCACGTTGCCTATCTGGCTTAATAAAAACCACTGAGATTGTTTAACTTTGCTGGAAACAAACACAAAAAAAAAATAGGAAAAATGTTTCTGAATGTATAAATAAAGCAGCAGAGTTCTGAATAGAAACAAGAAGGTACCTCAGGATATTCATCAGCCACATGGTAGCTACCTTGTAGCCTCATTGTTGATAGTAAATGAGACTTTTTGTGTGTCACATTAGGACTAAGAGAAACAAATGTGTTTATTTCATAATTAACTGACTTATATCTGGGGTTATCTCTACTTGTACAAACAATTCCGAGAGAGACAGAAAGAGAGCACGTGTAGACAGGAAGAAAATAAGGCTAAATTATTTTTCCCCCTCATATGCCCCCCAAAGGAAGAGGGAACCTTTATCCAAGGACAAAATTCAAGTGCCACTCTCAAAAAGCAACAAGTGATGAGACAGTAGGTGAAAGAGATGTTTTTTTCCTTTTTTTTCTTTTTTTTTTCCTGAATTGAAAACACGTTGTGGATGTCATTGTTCTTTTACTTTGGCACCATCTGGTTTTCAGAAGTACTGAATATCACCAACTGCTCTGGATAAAGTAAAAGTTTTTCCACTTTTGAAAACCAGGCCTTCTTCCTCTGGTGAAGAACCATGAGAACTCCCATTTCTCTCTTTTCTCTGTTGCATATCTAGCAGCCAGTTCCTTGGGAAGCGCCTTACCCCCTCAACTACGTTAAAAAATATGGTCTTGTTCTATCAATTTAAAAAAATAATTGTGTTCTTTCCCCCCCAAAAAAGTCAGGTTAGGGAAACACAGATCTCTCTGTTTTTAAGAATCGGGCAGCTGAATCAGATTGATCCAATGCACATGCTTTAATTTCATTCTTTTTAATGGATACCCTGTCTCTAATGCATCACAGAGAATGTGGTGAAGCTTCCCTCTCTCTTCTGGCTGGAGGAAAGCTTAAAAATGTTTGCTTTCAGTTTTACATGTAGATGCATGTATACATTTAAATGCTGCCTCTTTTCTGTCTCCTTAAGGAAAATAATAATCTTTTGACTTGCTTTTTACCTTTTTAGTGTGTCTGGAAAACGTAAGGGCCATAATAAAGTTTTCTCTGTGGAAAGTAAGTGTAATTCCTAAAAAGGATTTCAGTGGATTCAATTTAGTCTCTCTTTTTTTTCGCCTAATCATATTAGTTATTGATTGTCAGCCCACATATTAAGACAACAGAAATCACAGCAGAGAAGAGTAATTTTTAACTTCCTGCCTGCATGACAACACTATATCATTTTCAACTTGCATGGGAGAGCTAAAATGAGAACAAGGATCGAATTTGCTTTCTCTTGCATCTATCTGGCAATTCCAACACATCACTGGAAAACAAACGCAGAATTAAGGTGGTTATGCCGCATGCGGGACAATGACAAAGACTGAGGTGAAGAAATGAATCTGTGGTATGTCAGAATTCAGAAGGAAGACTGTTTCAGTAGAAATACCAAAGATCAGGCAATTTGACAGGAAAAAAAAGTCATCAAAATTAAACCCCACGTAGACAGTTTAGTTGGTAATCCACTCCCCCTTGCTTTGGGATGTTCTCCAATAGCACACCATCAACAAGCTTATAATACCAACTATTCCACAATTTCCACTATAAACATATGCAGTATGTAAAACACCAGTGGAAGATAGTTTAAACAAACAAGAAAGTAAGAACTGGTCCGGCCATGTAGGTCAAATAAAGATTAAAAAAAAGAGAAAAGAAAACAAAACCTCTATCTTCTGGACTGCGTTAGGGTGTCACTTCATCTTTGGTATAAAATAGGCCATCCATAGGCTGCATTTGTTCACAACTAGGAAAGACTACAGAAATTGTCAACAATTTCTTCTATCTATTGCTTTTTTTTTTTGCACTTTTTTTTTTTGACCATAAGCTCCTATCTACTTAAGTTTTTTTTTTGTTGTTTTTTTTTTTGTGTGTGGTTTTTTTTTATGCTCTTAAGCTAGGTTTTTGCAATGTGACAAGCAAAGCAGACTAAAAACTTCTTAAAGCTCATAAAAAAGACTGCAGATAAAAAGCACTAATGCTTCTGCTAGCGTTCACGCTTTGTAAATAAAAAAAATCTGCATTCTGCAAGAAAAAAACCCTGCATTCTCTATAATGCAGCAAATTTTTTCTCAGTCCAATAACTTTACTGTAAAATGCTTTAGCCTTCTAGAATTCTTTTCCGTCAACACTTAAGACAAAGTTCATGAAAGTCCCAGCATTTTTTTTTTCCAATCCTTTCAGTTGCCACAGTTCCTTTATCATCAACTTTTCTTCAAAAGAAGAAAATCATTTTCTTTGAAACTGTACAGTTTGTGGTTTGTGGTTTGATTTTTTTTTTGTTCACCCCAAAAACTCAGTCTGTTAAACTTCTGCACCAGCATTGGTGTGAGCAGTTTCGATTCATTCTCAGGTTTTCTAACGAGACGTTGACAGCTTGCCTTGTAGAGCCTTTGACGTCCTTAAAATTAAGGCAATTAAGATTCAAGATAAACCTTACCTAAACATTTCTTTAAAAAACAAAACAAACAAACAAACAAACAAACAACAACAAAAAGGAAACACCAAAAAAAACGAACCCCACTCTTGATTTAAAACAAGAAGAAAAATAAAATGAGAGATAAAGAGTAGCTTAATTTTTTGAGGAAGACAATTGGTGTTCATCACAACTTGCTCCCTCTTGACATCATCAGTTTTCCTGTTAAAAAAAACCAACAAAGCAAAACCAAACCAAACAAAAAAAAACCCCAAACAACTAATCTAGCTACACCTCCAGGTAAATTCTGAATTCAAAAGTTCGTTCCGACGAAATGTCAACCCAGTATTTTTTTCCTCTGGGTTTTTCCTTTCAATAAGAAAACAAAAAAAAAAGAGCAAAAATAAAACTGTCAGACTACATGATGGAACCATTTGCACAGCACATAAAAACACTGTTTTGTTTTCGTTGGGAAAGGTAGGGAAAAAAAAAAGGGAAAATAAACCCAAAAGCATTCATTTGACGCCTGTGCAAATTGGAAGCCAACTTCTTGTTCAGCGAAGTTTCTCCATTCAAGGCAAAGATTTCAGACCGACATTCTTCAGTCTTGTTTATTGTCTGAAAGAACAATTGAATTAAAGTGGTCATTAAGTCAAAACAACTTTGAAATATGCTCCTCTCCTTTTTTTCTTTATCCACCCAATTCCCTTTAAAAGTCATCCAAGCTAAACTAACTTTGCAGCTGTTTAAATACGATACCACCGCTAAGCTGAAAACAGTCAGGCAGAAAAAGGGAACTCCTGCTTTGGGGACATTAACACATCCTAGGCAGATGAATTCACTCTTGTTAATGCTATGCTTAATGGGCAGTCTAACTGCATTGAAATGAGATTAATATGTGCCTAAGCACTATGTAAATATTTCAAGAGTAATACAATAAGAGAATGAATATGTTCATAATAATAAGTGGCACTCTTTGTTTTGGATACTAGTAATAAAGCAAAGGATAAACTTACAATAAAAGTATTCATCCAGTTTGCAAAAAAGAACACAAATTCTGATGGCAAGAACAAGTTAGACTGTGGAGAAGCCTGCTTAATGAAACAGTTATAACTAACTAGTAGTCATGAGGTCTTGGGTGACTGCCCAGGGAGGTGGTGGAGTCACCATCCATGGAGGTATCACAGTATCACAGTATAACTAAGGTTGGAAGAGACCTCGAGGATCATCGAGGCCAACCTGTAGGTGTTCCAAGAGGGGATTGGATGTGGCACTTGGTGCCATGGTTTAGTAGTCATAAGGTGTTGGGTGACAGGTTGGACTTGATGATCTTTGAGGTCTTTTCCAACCTTATTGATTCTGTGATTCTAACTGAATAGAAACAATGAAAGTGATATTAATTAGAAAAACCACAATTTTTGATCATATAGGGTCAAATCTTTCTGAATTTTAGCACAGAGAATAAGTTAAACTATCAACCCTTCTCTTACAGAAGATAACTCTCACTTTGTACTTTTGAGGTTTGATTGTCATTTAAAGATAATGTCATGTCAAACTTAGGAAGACTATATGAGACCTCTGAGGAGATGTAAAATCCAGGTATAAATACTGTTTCATGTGTAGGGGTATCTGCAAGGGTTAACTGTAGGCTTTTCCTACAGTCCTCAAAACTTGTGTGGGAAAAAAAATAAATAAATCCTTTTCCAACCCAAGTTCAACACAAGAAAATCCATCACCTTTCCTTTTACAAGCATTTCTGCATTTATCTTGCTCAGTTCTAAATTAATTTCAATATTAGGAGTTAAATTGTGAAAAATGTTGATGCCATGGAGCTATTTTTTCTGGGATGGTAAATAAAAAACTGACTTGAACTTTAAATATCAGTTTATCAAATTAGTTTTGCATTGCATCAAGCCTGAAAATTAGTATTTTGAATGCGGTAACAGGTGTATGTGGAAAGCAACAACCAATTATTTTCTTAGCATTTTCTATGCCCAGTTTCCAGCAGAAGTACCCAAGCTGGATGCTCACCTCCTGAGGTTGTACTGCCAGTCTGGGTCGAGTGGCCACCATATGTATGAAAGACCAATTGCACTGAAGGATCAAAGCACATACTCCCTAATCTAACACGGCACTCTGTTTGTTCACAAAATGCTCCGGAAAAATGCAATTTATTTTTCCACATTTAAAATCAGGATATCCATTTATCTCCAATTCATAAATCTCACACTTTTTGCGTGCTGAATTCAAGATTTACAAGGAGAAAAAAAAGCATGTGTCTAAAATAATTAAGGTGGTTCCCTCACTTAGTGATGCCCTCTGCTCGGAAACCAAAGGCTCTTTCTCCTATATTGCTGCACAATAATAGGTAGCCAGTATTTTGACATGAAATTACTGCTCCTGAACACCTTATGGGTGGGATCCTTAAGACAGCATATTAAATAAAAGCATATGTGTGCTGATAAAAAAGTGGAATGTAACTTTTAAGTCTTGTGGTTTATTTTCACTTACAAGGAGAGTACAGAGTCCTTATGCTACTCAGGTTGTTCTGAGTACCTTGCCTCTTCTTTGTTGCCTGCAATTTTATGATTGTTGCAAAGAAAAATAATTATAATGAAATACACTGTTATAGCTTTTGTCCTGACTGATCAGCTCCTATGAAATACTTTTGTAACACTTGCCTTTTCCTTTGCCTACATCTGACAAAATCATTGTCCAGTCATGTTAATTTCCTCACCTGATACTGCTTTGTAAATGGTTGTTCTGTATTGGGTGTGATGCTTGCTGCTGATAAATGTGTCTTTCAAAGATCAGACTAATAAAATTATGATTTAATTACAAAATATCTTCACTTGGTATCATATTAAAGGTTACTGAAATATTCTGGTGGATGTCGGGTTTTTAAGACAAGGATTGTGAGCCACCAGCGTGCACCTGCAGCCCAGAAAGCAAATCACATCCTGGGCTGCATCAAGAGAAGCATAGCCAGCAAGTCGAGGGAGGTGATTCTCCCCCTCTGCTCTGCTCTGGTGAGACCCCACCTGGAGTACTGAATCCAGTTTTGGAGCCCCTATTATAGGAAGGATCTGGACATCCTGAAACATGTCCAGAGAAGGGCCACGAGGATGATTAGAGGGCTGGAGCACCACTCCTATGAGGACAGACTGAGGGAGGTGGGACTATACAGACTGGAGAAGAGAGGGCTCTGAGGAGACCTTATTGTGGCCTTCCAGTATCTTAAGAGGGGCCTACAAGAAAGCTGGGGAGGGACTTTTTAGGATGTCAGGTAATGATAGGACTAGGGGGGATGGAAAAAAAATAGTAATGGTTAGATTCAGGTTGGATGTTTCATCATGAGGGTGGTAAGACACTGGAACAGGTTGCCCAGGAAGGTGGAAGAAGCATCATCCCTGGAGATTTTCAAGGCCAGGCTGGATGTGGCTCTGAGCAATGTGATCTAGTATGAGGTGTCCCTGCCCATAGCAAGGGAGGTTGGAACTAGATGATCCTTGAGGTCCCTTCCAACCCTAACAATTCTGTGATTCTATATTTTGGTTTGTTTCTACAGCTTCACACACTGCATTTCTGCCTGCAACTGGTAGATACAAATAGAAGGCACATTTCAGGAAAAAAAAACAAAACAAAACACAGAAATAATCATAATAAAATGTCTGCACTGGACCTGCCTCTGTGATTAGAAAAGAAAGACATTTCTCTGAATATATATGCCAGTGCCATCAAAAATGTATCCATCATTGCAACAAGGCAGTAGCTGACAAGGAAAGATGAGTGTTCTCATTCTCAGAGATGGCAGGCATTCACCACACTGGCAAGAAGCAGATCATCCATTTCAATAAAGAATTGCAAGATAGTTTCCTCCTCTGTGGGGAAAAAAGCCAGAATCCGCTGGTTACAGATACCTTATGAGGGCTCCTGAACCTAAGTCCTTTTGCTTTGAGACTTAGAATCACAGAATCATTTGGTTGGAAAAGACCTTTAAGATGATTGAGCCCAACTCTACTAAGACTGCTGCTAAACCACATCTCTCAGCACTACATTTCTGCCATCCTGAGATGGCGATTCAACCACCACCCTGGGGAGCCTATTCCAGTGCTTCACTTCAGTGAAAGGGAACTGGAAGACTGGAATGGTCAGATCCAAATCCCTACAGAACAGAGTCACCAAAATAATCCAACAGGACAGTATGTTCACATCTATTTCCTCTTTCTGCCCATTATATTCTATAAGTGGCCATCATTTATGGCAAAATGGTGCTCTCAAGCAAAAAGGTGCTAGACAGACTAATGGCTGGAAGGGAAACAAATGTGTCTGTAAGTGGATCCATCAATAAAAAGATTGCTATTAATTTTGGAGCTTGTACACATAGGAAAATATGACATAAAAAATAGTGAGGTCTTATGTTTTATGGTGGTCAAAAAGGGAACATTATGTGTCCTAAAACTATTTGTCAGTCATATGTCAAATAAATGCATCTTCCACTTTCAGAGGTCAGATATGAAGCAACTGACACATTGATATAATTCTCATCTTTCCTATAGTAGCTCATATCTTCTACATTGTACAATGTCATGATGCAATGAATGATATATCTGACGTGTTTCTTGTCTGGCAATATTTCTGCTTCCTTCTCCAAGATAATAAAATGTGTCATTCTCTTTTCATGGTGATACTGGTGTTCAACATGCATATATATGAATTAAGGCCTTGGTTGAAGCTCCTTCCTAGAGTCTGTCCAACATTGGTCAGTCCCAGTGAGTACCCTGTCACTAAGGAAGCTTCCCTTTGTGAGGACTCGTTTTATTGTGGTAAGGGCAGGAGTGTTTGAGGATTATTTTAACGATTAAGAGATACTTTAGAGTTCTGTATCCAGCTGAGGGTGTATACATTTTGAATTTTCCAAACAAAGGAAAAAGAGGATAAGAGAAAGACAGAGCAGCGCTTCTCCCCATCCCTTTCTTATCCCTCCTTACTCCATCTTCAGATCCTGAACACTCAGTGCTGGTATGGCACCAGTTTTGCACAATCACAAATTCCAACTTGGGGTAATTCATAGTGCTTCATTAGCTACACTTCAAGAAAGAAACCTTTGCATGTGCACTGTGCCAACATTTTCAGCACTGCAAAATTTAAGCCTTCTTTTTAGCCTCTTATGCCAGATGCTGCTTTAGCCCATCATTATAATGGTTGAAATCCTTCTGAGTCCAGAAAAGCAGCAGACAGTTAAATAGCATATCACTGCAGGCAGGAACTCAAGGACACTTTGCCAAGGCAAGGCCTCTAGCCAAAACCTTTTGCTAATTAAACTGCTATGTATCCAGAATTCCTCTTAACTTAACAACGCTATTCAGAAATCATATTGCTGAAATGGGGATCAGAATTTGGCCTGCTACAACCAAGAAAGAAAAATCTACTGGGTACAAAGTGCATGCCTACTTACTTAGACTGTTGGTAAGAATATGCAGGTGCATGTTCATTGGATGTTTCCACTGTCATCTGTTGCTGTTGACCACTGGCTTCCTGTGATGAAGATGCTACCGTCTGTGGAGAAGTATCAGCAACAACACCCTGGGGAATCAAATGAGAACATGAAATTCTTACTAATTTTACTCTCTGCAATGAAGTACATAAAGGAGCTCAGCCCCAGGCCACCATACCTGTGTTTCTCTAGAGGTCACACTAATTCATCAAACTCCATCATTTTAAGAGAGCTAATCCAGCAAAAAGAAGCTTCCTTAGCATACCAGGCTTTGCTGTCACAGGCTGCAGCAGAAAACAGCTCTACCTTTGAGAGCAGTTCCCTGTCTGTTCAAAGCCGGAGGCATAACTTCTGACTTTGGTAGAGTCTGCATTTTACCTGTGTTTTTTACAACATATATATGGCTCTTCTGATTTTCACTTACCTACCACAACATCAGTGAGTTCATATTTATTTTGTTTGATTGTGCAGTGCAATAAAAGCAGAATCTAGGCTCACTGCTCTTTGCTTTACTGCACATCCAAATGAATTTTAGCCACCTCAGAAAAATACTGTACTCTTCTGTGTGTTTCCTGTAAAAACAAATCTACTTCACACTGAAGACTTATCTGTCAAGTCTTTTTGCTTATATTTCATCCAAAAAATAGGTAAACACACTAAAGATGTTATGTATGAATGTAACATTACATACTATTTCTTACCCTATTTTTACACTTTTCAAAGTAAGCTATATTTTCTTTACTTGCATGATTGGTGTGTTGGTCACATGAGTAACGCTAGCAGGTCTCTTCAGGGAACTGTATCCCACACAGCAGAGCCAGAAGAGGGAGCACAAAGCACTGGATTTGGTGTTTGTTTGTTTGTTTTCAGTTTGTTTGTTTGTTGTTTTGTTTTTCAAGTCTTGTGTAAACAACAGGTAGTTCATTTTAAATTAGCTGTTAAAAACATCTGCTTCATTTTTCACAAACTCTTCATATCTGTTGCTTAACAGACTCAGTTTTATTCTGTCTAATTTCTTGTCTTTATCCTTCTACTTTTGTTCATCTCATCTTGAGACCTTAAGCTCTGTGGGGCAGAGACTGTATTTCTTTGTCTCTGATCGTGGAGCACACAGCATAGTAGGGGCCTGATTCATGATGCTACACAAATGCAGACAAACATTAACAATAATAATCACTGGATCAAAGGGAAACAGGCTATATATTCAGATAATATTTTGTTTAATTTCTTAGATAACTGCATCAACATGTTACTTTAGCAAGCACTAATATACCAGAGGGTGATGGGGAGGAGGGCTTGGGAAGAACGGATTTCCCATTTGCAGTCCTGCTGCATGAGCTGCCCTCCATCCCATTATCTCTTTTTTAATTTGTATTTGTCTGGTTTAATTCCTAAGAATGGCAACAGAAAAAAGGTACCCATGGCTCATTTGTAAACAAACAAGGCTTGAAGCAAAATTTTCCTGAGGCAAAAGAAGATGAAAACATGACCAGGTCATATGACAGAACAGTAGCAGCCTTTCCTGTGGGATCTCATTTGGGAATCTTAGTACTTGTAAAGAAAACAGGAAAAAACTAGGATGATTCCCCTTGACTGCTGATGGAGCCATGCCAACAGCACCACTAACTTGGCTCCCTCACAGCACAGGGCAGTGATAGCAGAGACCCCAAAGTCCACACAGCAGAAGACAGAAGTACAGAGACCCTGGCACTCCTCATATCACCCCACGAGTAGGGGAGAAGGTATAACTAAAAGAAAGTGGTGCCAAAGAGAAGCACACAGGGAAGAGGATGCCAAGGCTCTCTCCTCTCCCTGTGTTCAGCAGCTCACAGAATTGGAGGCCAAGCTGACACTCTCCCAGCAGCTTGTGGTCTATAGGGTTGAGTAAATACTTACTCATTAGACTGTCATCAGCATGACTCAGCCCCAAGGAGGGAGGGAGCGAAGCCTTCCTCAAGGATGAAAAGCACTCAGTCAGTGCAGCATCCTCCACGTCTGTATATACAAGAGGAAGGTTTCCATTGCTCAATCACTTTTTCTGGTGGCTAAATGTTTCAGCAATTACCTATACTTGCTAAGGACTGCATGAAACCCTCTTGCAATCTTCTCTTCTTGGAATCTGTTTTGGGTTCGTGGTCTGCCTGCTGGGTTTGTTTTCCTGTCTCTTCCCATCTCCCTCCCAAGTACATGGGGAAAAAATAGTCAAAATCACTGATGTTTTATTGCATGTCCTGCTGTACAACAAAACAAATGCAAAACAAAAGCCCTTGAAAATATTTTTTAAGGAAAAAAAAAAAAAAGAAAAAAGGAGGGAGGGGTTAGAAAAAAAGAGGGAGAAAGAAAACAAGGAAAGAAAAGGAAATGTGCAATCCTAATTTTGAGAGCTGGAAGATTCCAGCCATCATTCCATAATGTAATTTTAGCTCCCTTTCAAACAACAAGTGGAAGTAGGCATAACAGATAAGAGTTCTGCTACTTCTTCACTCTGCTTTCACGAACTTACTTCAATAGGGACAGCTGTTGGAGGCACAGGAGTGTACTGGGGAATGTAGGTCCCTTGCATAGGTGCAGCAGCAGTCATGTACTAGAAAAAAAAAAAATCAAAGGCAAACAAACATTAGAAATCATAATCAAGATGCATAAAACCATATTAGAAGCATGGTGCTGTTTCAATTCCCTGCTCAGAGGTTTTGGGTTAGTGTATAGCCTACTATGCCTTTCAATTAAGGATTTTAGACAATAGTAGGAATTACCATAGCTATTAAATGGTGAATTACCATAGCTATTAAAAACAAAAATCACAAAGTATGAATGTAAGTAATAGCAAACATCTTGCCTGATATGTTCAGATCATTCATATGACTTCTAAAATATAAAGGCTCCTATTTGTACTTACAAAAGAACACAAGTAGAGACCTTATAGCAGCCTGTATACAGTGGCTACATATATATAAAATCAATCTAAACAATCCTGTGAAATTTCATTGATTTTCAACAAATGACTAGTACAAAAAAATAAGCATGACATTTTACAGGTTTATTCCAGTCTATATTTAACCCTATCAAGAGCTGCAGCTACTGATATGGTGATGCAAAGCTGCAGGGAGGGGCAATCTGAGGCAGGAAAAATAAAGAGGAAGATATATCTAGGAGATTCTCCTTTTGTACAGGGAATTCCTAGATAAAGTCTTATGGCTTATTCTTAATATCCAGGGATCTTTTCCATGAAGTTTGAATAATTTGCAAATTATTATTATAGCAACACTTTGTATTAGCTTTGCTTAAATGTGCCAGGGGAGGTTTAGTCTGGATGTTAGGAGGAAGTTCTTCACAGGAAGAGTGATTGGCCATTGGAATGGGCTGCCTAGGGCAGTGGTGGAGTCACCATGACTGGAGGTGTTTAGGAAGAGACTGGATGAGGTGCTTGGTGGCATGGTTTAGTTGATTAGATGGTGTTGGGTGATAGGTTGGACTTGATGAACTTGAAGGTTTTTTCCAACCTGGATGATTCTATTCTATTCTATTCTATTCTATTCTATTCTATTCTATTCTATTCTGTTCTGTTCTGTTCTGTTCTGTTCTCTCCCAATCACTGCAAGACAATCTTTAATAAAATTAATGAATGAATGTGGATTTTGCCATTGGTATGGCACTAATCTCTTTCTATACAGCCCTTCTGAGAAAGCTCTTGAACTGAATGCAACAGATATTGTTCAAATCCTCAAGAAAAAAAAAAAAAAGCATCAATATTAAGTTGTCAGATCTGTATGTACTCCTCTTTCTACAATCCGGTCCAAACTGCTTGTCTTTGCTGACAAGGATCTCAGAATGTGCCCAGTCCCACAACTGACTGTAAGACACTTCCAACTACATGTTATCTTCAAAGACACACTGAAGATCTGAACCAGTCTAGAATGCATTTGATGAATTTTAAAATGAGTTAAATATAGCTTTGCTTCCTGGCAGAGCTAGGAAGAGCTTTTAAGATTTTATGCTGCTGTTTATAGTGAAATTTACATTTAAAGCACTCTCTCACCTCCATTCTAAACAAACTGGATGGTTTGATATGCCTGTCACAAACACGCATTATGAAATTGCATAGTGGGGTGCAGAATCTGCAGCAATGCTGGAGAAAGGCCTTAGGGTATGAGAATGGCACATTTAAAAACCCCACAGCTAAATTCTGAAGGCTTCATTCAAGTAGAATTAAAAAAAAAAACCATAAATAATTTTTTAAAAAAATACTTCACGTAAATTGTTTTCTATAGAAGAAGAAAAGTGAGTAACAGAAATGATGTAGAATGTATACTTGCCATAGGAGCGGCATGTTATGTTGAAAAACATGACAATATTTCTGCTAACGTTCCCAGTGTTTTTCTTTACGTGAGCAAAGACATGAGAGTGTTCTCAGTGTTTGTATATCTTTCTCAGGCCAAGTTTTTCTGCAGCTGCTTTTCCTTGCTCTTTGGAATGACAATTGAACTCTGTAGGTTGTTTTTTTTTAATGAATGCTAGCCCACCAAAGACATGAGGCCAACTGTCCCTCTTATACTCAGTACAGTTTGGCCTTGTGGAATAGAGGACTGTGATGGACTAAATCCATCCTGAAAGCAGGGAGGGGAGGGCTTGTGAGAGCCTTGCTCTCCCCGGAGGGCATTTTCCCCCTGGGAAACTGAGTTAGTCTGTTCCACTCCCCCTCCTTGTCCAGCAAGCCTATAAAAAGGAAGACACTGCAGCCATTTGCTCTCTTTTTTACTTCTGCCTTGTGGGGACAAAAGGACTAAGAGAGTTGCTGCTGCTTCTCTGCCACATGGTCAGGCCTGGTCTTTTTCTCCCTGCTGCATCTCCAAAGGACTGTTGGTTTCGTGTATATATATTCTCCCTATCTATCCTTGTTCCTTACCCTTGTGAACCCTTCCTGTTATTGTTTTATTTATTTATATATATATATAAAAATAAATTTTCTTTAAACTATATATATATATATTGTTTAAAGAAAATTTTTACCTCTCTACTTCCAAACCAACTCCAAATTATTTCTCGATAGATTTACCTCCTCCTTTTTTCCTTATCCCCCTTTCTTTCCCTTTTTTTGTAGAGGATGGGGAGGGGGAAGTGGGGGAGGGATTCTCAGTCTTGCCCTCTATCTGAGCTCTTAAGTCCCAGTTAAGGCTCAAATCACCACAAGGATAATGAGATGTTCCAGAGCTGCTTTTACTTTTTCATCCTATTTTGTAATGTTACTGTCATGGGATGGGAGAGTCTGTAGTGATGTGTTCCACAAGGACCACAAGGCCTATAGGTATGTATAGTCGGCATCTACTTCACGAAACTAATGTAACTTGGAAGCAGGCAGATGGCAAAAGACCATCACTGAGATTTATTTTCTCCATGAATCACACACACCGAGTTCTTTGTCCACATGTTCATGTGAGAGAGATACAGCATGATTCACATGCTCATTCTAGCACTACCCAGCTAATTGCACTAAATATTAGTATTGTAGGAACTGAAATGACAGAGTCTGAAAAATACAAATCCATTTTCTTTGTCATGACTTTCCATCAGGATGAAAGATTTTTGAGCTGTAACACGATCAGTCTTTCAACAAACTATGTGCAAGGCAGAAGAAAATTCTTTGTTCTTCCACAACTGTACAGGCTTTGTTGCTCTAAAAGTAGAAGCTGCTTATTTCTGACAGTAAAATCAGCAGTGACTCTACAGGCACTGCAGATAGACCAGGAGGGTGCAAGGGAGCTTCATTTGGCATTCTGATCCTTTAAAAGATGATAATTTCTACTACAGAAAGAAAAAAAGAGACATTGCTGTTGGCACTGTGCTCTTAATTTGTATGTAAACATGTGCTATTATAATATAATGCATGCTTGACAATGCCTGATTGTTTAATTTGGATTGCAGTTATCAGGGCACCAATTTAGCCTGTATGTTACATTAACAATTCTACTCACACCTCATCCAATGGGATTTTCCTTTTTACCTTGCAGAAAGTGCTCAAAAATATGAAAAAATAAATAGCTAGAAAATGAGAGAGTGATAAAAGACAATTACACTTCTGCTTTCCAATTACACTTCCGCCTTCCTCTCCATGACTCTCCAGTGTGAGGTGTCCCTGCCCATAGCAGGGGGGTTGGAACTAGATGGTCCTCAAGGTCCCTTCCAATCCTACCAATTCCATGATTCTATGACTACAAGGAGTTAAATAAAAGAGGTAACAAATGAGAAGGTGGGTGACAAAATGAAGCTGTGGGAAGGATCATTCACAGAACACATCAGTTCTTGCAGGTATGCACACAGTAAGGTATCTCAGACTGGCTCTAACAAGACTGCTGTTAACCCTGCAGGAAACACTAACTCATAAAGGTGACAGGCATTGTGAAGAAAAGAACAGGACAAAGGCACCTGCCTGCACCAGACAGAGTGAGGGAGCACGTTGCATTAGGTAATACATTTCACCCATCACAGTAGAGATGAATGACCTGCAGGAAATTTGCAGGAGCCTTTACATTGAGGCAGGTAATACCCATTTATTGAGACAATATTGAGGTAATACCCATACATTGAGACAGGTAATACCCATTTATTCGTTTGCCCTAATATGCCTCAGGCCTGCCTTTCTTGGGCTCAGGTTAATGAAGAGTCAGGCAAGTGCCTAACAACTGAGATACAGAGCACACACCTTTTACATGAGCTATTAGTTACTGAATATCAACTAAGACAGTGCCTGAAAGAATGAGTGCCTCTTGCAAGAGCAAAGATCAAACAACTTCATTTATGCCACCAGCAGACTTTAGCCACACTGTTCCAATTTAGAATGTCATCATTAACAGAAGTTATAAGAAACCACCCTAAAATACAGTTCTATTTATAGGTTTAGGTGCCTATGAAATAACACAGCTGTGCTTAGAAGGTGGCTACTGGATACATGTTAATTGTTTTGGCCACAATTAATATTGTGAGATTTTATGGAGTGACAACAGTTGACAACCTGATCAACACAGTAAGTTTCCAGGCATAAAGAAAATCAAAAAGAATTTACAAAATAAGATATTAACATAGAACTTTCATGTGTATTTGGAAACCTTGAACAACACTTATTCAGAATTAGTAGGCTTACTAAGAACATACAGAATACAGAATTAACTAGGTTGGAAAAGACCTTCAAGATCATTGAGTCCAACCTACCACCCAACACCATTTAATCAACTATACCATGGCACCAAGTGCCCATCCAGTCTCTTCTTAAACACTTCCAGTGATGGTGACTCCACTGCCTCCCTGGGCAGCACATTCCAATGGCCAATCACTCTTTCTATGAAGAATTTCTTCCTAACATCGAGCCTAAACTTCCCCTGGTGCAGCTTGAGACTGTGGCCTCTTGTTCTGGTGCTGGTTGCCTGGGAGAAGAGACCAACCCCCACCTGGCTACAACCTCCCTTCAGGTAATTGTAGATGGCAATAAGGTCTCCTCTGAGCCTCCTCTTCTCCAGGCTAAGCAACCCCAGCTCCCTCAGCCTCTGCTCATAGGTCTTGTGCTCCAAACCCCTCCCCAGCTTTGTTGCCCTTCTCTGGACACGGTCAAGCAACTCAATATCTTTCCTAAACTGAGGTGCCCAGAACTGGACACAATACTCAAGGTGTGGCCTAACCAGTGCTGAGTACAGGGGCAGAATGGCCTCCCTGCTCCTGCTGGCCACACTATTCCTGATATGCAGAGCAACAAACACGAAACAGTAAGAGGACTTTATAAAGTCAATATGCAAATGTGGTTTTCTGCTGTTTCACTTTGTTTATATCTGTGGCAGGAATCAAAGATCACTTTCCTTATGTCATCCACCTTCCTGCCACTCATACATTAGAATTAGCTCCCCAGGGAAGTGTTGAATTCCTCAGCACTGGACATATTTAAGATTCACCTGGAGAGGATGTATGCCCATCTTGCCTAGACTGTGCTTTTGTCAAGAAAGTTTGGACCACATGATTCCAAAAGTCCCTTCCAACCTGGTATTCTATGATTCTGCACTCCAGAAAGGGAACAGAGATGTTCAAGGTAAGAATCAAATTGCAGAAGCCTTTTACCAACATAGGCTGGTAAGCATTTACATTGCAGCAGCCTGCTGAAGGGAAGTTAAATGGGACATCTTATGTGAGTAAATGGTAATCCACATGTCTAAAGTGAGCAACAATTCCAGAGTCTGGTCTTCCGTGACTACTTGTGGCTTCATATCACTGCATGAGCTTTAGCACAGTAATAAGGACATAGCTTTGTTAGGATTCTCAGAATACCAGTGTTTGTTTGACCTGTTTTTTTAAACCATCTGAGAAGTCTAGACACTGCATCACTAACAGAAACCCATCTCCATTACATGGAAAACTGAAGGAAATTAGTCTGATGGATTAAATTTATCTATTTATTTACTTTTAATGAAGGAAACACACACTCCTACTTCCAAAGCTCCTGCAATGCACAAAAATTGCATCTCTCTTCAACCAGTGTGAAGTGGTTATAACTTTAATGAAATGCAGAATAAAACCGCATCTATATTTTCATCAGAAAAGACCCTGACCATCAATAGAAAAAGAACAGTTTCTTACTGTGCCCTCTTATCCCATAGTCTGGCACGAGTGCCTGCATCAAGAATAGTGTGGCCAGCAGGAGCAGGGAAGTTGCTGTGCCCCTGTACTCACCTTGAGTACTCTGTCCAGTTCTGGGCCCCTCAATTTAAGAACGTGTCCAGAGAAGGGCAACGAGGCTGGGGAGAGGCCGAGGGACCTGGAGTTGTTTAGCCTGGAGAAGAGGAAGCTCAGGGGAGACCTTATTGTTCTCTACAACTAACTGAAGGGAGGTTGTAGCCAGGAGGGGGTTGGTCTCTTCTCCCAGGCAACCAGCACCAGAACAAGAGGACACAGTCTCAAGCTGCACCAGGGGAAGTTTAGGCTCGAGATGAGGAGAAAGTTCTTCACAGACAGAGTTCTTAGCCATTGGAATGTGTTGCCCAGGGAGGTGGTGGAGTCACCATCCTTGGAGGTGTTCAAGAGGGGATTTGACCTGGCACTTTTTGCCATGGTTTATTTGTCATGAGGGGTTGGGTGACAGGTTGGACTTGATGAACTTTAAGGCCTTTTCCAACCTTATTGATTTTATGATTCTATGATTCTATGACAATCTAGCTCATCAGCACCAGTGGCAGTTCAATGAAATACAATATCCAGACACCATAGCTTTTACTTTAAATATTTTTTGCTACCCAGAAGCCTTCTCATTTACCAGTTGGATTCTGAAATTACTCAAAGGCTGAAATTATTCAATTTCTTTTCCCAATTAAAGAATGTGAGAATCAAAGATATGGAGTTTTTGCATCCATTATCATATTATGGCTAATAAGTATCATCAGCCTGGCCTAAAATGTAATGCTGTTTTACCACACAATTACCATAGTCCTATCAAGAATAGTACTGTCATTCAACAGAATCCCATTACTGGTCCACTGCCCTCATTGTTCAGGCAGAAAACAGAAATCTTTACAAGGCTTAACCTTTCTTCCCTGCCGCTCAGTACTACAAATGTATTTAGGATCATTGGCTATCGCTACCCTTTCAGCCTTCCTAATGAGATGTTACCTAATTCTCTGAGCAAGTTAAATGAAAGCAGAGAGAATAATAATTTCAAGAACTATATTTGCAGTGGTTTTCTCTTCAGGAGTTCTAAGCATCCTTCACAAATCCCTACATTTGGAAATCTGAGTGATACAAAAGTATAGAAGAAACAGTGCAGAGGAGCTGAAGATGCCCCAGCTGAGCGGTCTTTTCTTTATCTCTGAAATTCTGGCTTGCTGCTAATGCAGAGTGATCAGGACTAATCAGATAAAGATTATTTAAACAAATGTGAGTACAGTCAGATCACTACCATGCTCTCACTAGCATACAAAATCCCATTTGTAAATGCAAGCAGCACTCCAGGGGGATCTATAAAACCAGATAAATAAAAAAAAAACCTGGTTCATTCACTTCAGCCACTTTATAAAGCCTGAAGTCTCACACAACAAAGAGATGCCGTTAAAGTGTTGAATCACTTTCAGATTATCTTGCAGTGGCTGAAAAGGGAGAAAATGGAGAAAAACTCTTCAGGACGTGAAAATTAAGTTCCCATTTTACTGTGGGTTTCATTAAAGGCAAGTGAAACTTCTTACAGGAGTACTTCTTTACAACAGGTTGTATGTGTTATGTTTATCAGTTTATACGCAGCTATGGATCTTGACCTCAGGGTGCCAACCTTTGTAGTTCATGTGAATGTAACTAGGCCCATGATATCTTCACCATGTTTTCCTTGTGACAAAACCTCCACTGTAGTCAGCACTACAGAAATGTAGAGTGATTCTCCATATATGAATGGCATATTTAAAGATGTGAGATGTGAAAACTGCTTCTTTGCATAGTTTGAATAATTCTGTGTGCCTGAAGAATAGAATAGAATTAACCAGGTTGGAAAAGACCTTTGAGATCATTGAGTCCAACCTATCATCCAACACCATGTAGTAACTAAACCATGGCACCAAGCACCCCATCCAGTCTCTTCTTAAACACCTCCAGTGATGGTGACTCCACTGCCTCCCTGGGCAGCACATTCCAATGGCCAATCACTTTTTCCATGAAGAATTTCTTCCTAACATCCAGCCTAAACCTCCCCTGGTGCAGCTTGAGACTGTGTCCTCTTGTTCTGTCACAGGTTGCCTGGGAGAAGAGACCAACCCCCTCCTGGCTACAACCTCCCTCCAGGTAGTTGTAGACAGCAATATGTTCTGCCCTGAGCCTCCTCTTCTCCAGGCTAAGCAACCCCAGCTTCCTCAGCCTCTGCTCATAGGGCTTGTTTTCCAAACCCCTCCCCAGCTTTGTTGCCCTTCTCTGGACATATTCCAGCAACTCAACATCTTTCCTAAACTGAGGTGCCCAGAACTGGACACAGTACTCAAGGTGTGGCCTAACTAGTGCTGAGTACAGGGGCAGAATGACTTCCCTGATCCTGCTGGCCACACTATTCATGATACAGGCTGGGATGCCATTGGCCTCTTGGCCACCTGGGCACACATGTTCAGCCTACCATCAACCAGTACCCCCAGGTCCCTCTCTGCCAGGCTGCTCTCCAGCCACTCTGTCCCCATGGGGTTGTTGTGGCCAATGTGTAGAACCTGGCACTTAGATGTGCAAAGGAGGGTACATTTGCAAGAGAGCAAGACTTCTTTTATACTTAAAACAAAAACCAGGACTCTGGTGATATGTTGTACTTTGATTTCTTTATCCTTCTATTTTTTTCCCCATTTCTCTACAAAAGGGCCTTTTTTTTTCCCCCCAATACCCTCTATGTATCTTCTCTGTGAATGAACTTCATGGTATCTCTGGTGGAAGTGTTTTAGCATGTGTTAGTGCATGATTTACTTTAGAATGTCCTGTCTATAGTATCCTATATAAAACCAGGGTATAGTGACTGCATCATAACAAAAGAATCCACTGCAGCAGTCTTGGTCAGCCAGGGTTGATAATCACTGAGATTCTGTCATATTTGTATTCTTCTTCCAGATATTGTAGAGAAGAATAAAGAAGTGATGCAGCAGAATTATAACTACTTCTTCCAACCCCCTTGGTTGGAAATTCTTTAGAATTTCCTTCTGAATACAATTCTTTCAATTAGTCCCTGATGAATGGCTTCTAGTGTGATGAAGAGAAACTCATTTGTACATTATTTTCAATGTAAATACATAAACAAATGCATCAGTGAAACTCAACACATGAGCACATGAAGCCATTATTAATAATGTGCCCATGTATATGAAGAAATAATTGCTTTCTAGAGGTAAATGTGTCTTGTAGGGACTATTAATTCTCCATGAATTTGAAGAGCCTCTGATCACCTTTTAGAAGGGTGCTGGCTAAGAGGGCTGGACTGTATTCACCATGTCCTGACCTGTTTGCAGTGCTGAACTACTTTGTGGTAAAATTTACACAAAACCTCTCCCAATTGGTCATTGTTTCATCCAAAATGACAACACTAAAAAGTGAAAAAAAAATACCACAAGAACAAAACAGGAAATGAAAGAGGGGGGAGAAAATGCTAACTGCTTTAAAAAGTCATTCTTCCTTGCCTTAAAAGCTTTCCTGGTTTGTAATCTAACCATAACTTCCCCCCTATAAATTACCTTACAGAGGTCCTTTAGAATATCTCCCAGTTTTGACTACTGTATCTCTTTCACAGTATTTTGTTGTATTATTTTCAATACCTTACATGACGATGTTTTATTTTGTTAGGAAAATGTGAAGCAATAAAAAATGTTGCATGATTTAGCTCTGAATCTCACTTTGTACAGGTGAACTACTTAAGACCTAGGAAATCTGAGGCGTAGTTTTAAGTAAAATAAGACAAAGAAAAAAAGGGAAGGGAAGGGAAGGGAAGGGAAGGGAAGGGAAGGGAAGGGAAGGGAAGGGAAGGGAAGGGAAGGGAAGGGAAGGGAAGGGAAGGGAAGGGAAGGGAAGGGAAGGGAAGGGAAGGGAAGGGAAGGGAAGGGAAGGGAAGGGAAGGGAAGGGAAGGGAAGGGAAGGGAAGGGAAGGGAAGGGAAGGGAAGGGAAGGGAAGGGAAGGGAAGGGAAGGGAAGGGAAGGGAAGGGAAGGGAAGGGAAGGGAAGGGAAGGGAAGGGAAGGGAAGGGAAGGGAAGGGAAGGGAAGGGAAGGGAAGGGAAGGGAAGGGAAGGGAAGGGAAGGGAAGGGAAGGGAAGGGAAGGGAAGGGAAGGGAAGGGAAGGGGGAAAGGGAGAAAGGGAGAAAGGGAGAAAGGAAGGGGGAAAGGGAGAAAGGAAGGGGGAAAGGGAGAAAGAAAGGGGGAAGAAAAAAATGAAAGGGGGAGGAAAGAATGAAAGGGGGAAAGAAAAAGAAAGAGAAAGAGAAAGAAAGAAAGAAAGAGAAAGAAAGAAAGAGGGAAAGAAAAAGAAAGAAAGAGAAAGAAAGAAAGAAAGAAAGAAAGAGAAAGAAGGAAAGAAAAAGAGAAAGAAAGAGAGAAAGAAAGAGGACAAATAAAGAAAGAGAGAGAGAAAGAGAGAAAGAAATTGAGAAAGAAAGAAAAAGAAAGAGAGAAAGAAAGAGAGAAAGAGAGAAAGAAAGAAAGAAGGAAAGAAAGAGAAAGGCAAGGCAAGCATCCATTTGCCAGAAGTCATTACGTAATATAGCTTTATAGGTATGCTTAGTAGTTATTTTCCCAGGAATCATATCAGCAATGCTTGAAGGGGCCAGTAAAACAGATGTTTTAGTACTGGCAGAATAGCAGCATCCCAAGTCTGTTCATAGTATTCCCTCAGTACTAACTTTCTGAAAGAGACAGCATCAGCTCATATATATTCAAATTATATATAATTACCAATTGGTAAAGATTTGTGCTTTAACACCCTCTTAGAATTCTGCACAGTACAGGGACTAATACTGGTGTGTGGATTCTAATTATTTTCAGGACTAATACAGTCCAGGCCAAGTGAAAAGCAATTCAATTCAGTGGGAAAAAAACCCTTTTAATCTGTCCTATCCCCACTTTTAGTGTACTGATTGTAAATAGCTTTAGAAAGAGCTAAGAAAAGCATAGCAGCAGTCTCAGCTAAATGCTTGATAGATGAGTATTCTATAATGGTTGTCCTTGTTACCTTTTTCAGGTTAACACATTCTGTGAAAAATTAAAGGCAAAGTAAATGTAACAAAATCTTCCCAACTTCCTCCCCTTTCTCTAATTCTGATAGGAGATGGAATATGAGTAGGATAATCCATGAAGGGAATCAATAATGGGGAAGACATTAGTACATGTACAAACACCCATATTTCCTCCTTATGAATGCCCTTTATATGACAGAGCTGTCCAAACAGCACTTAAGGAGCAACAGCAAAATGCCTGACAGACAGGCATGATAAGTTATAGCTCAAAATGTTTCCTTGCCAGACAGAAAGGGTGACCTTTTTTTTCCCCCTAAACTGAAAATCCTTTAAGGTAAACTCACTCCATGTCTGCTGGCACACAGCCAACTTTTCTATAAGCTCATATTACAATGCTGTATTTCTAATGGATTGGGTATGGTGCTTTTCAATTTTGCTAATGACAAAAGCTAAAGGCCATTACTTGTTCTGATTAAGATCCTGAGGGAAGCAATGTGATGTGTGTATTACCAGACCATACGTAAAGGAAGAATGTGGCATTTCTAATCAATCAGATTAAAAGTAGACAGAAAAAGTCTTATTCAGTGCCTGCAAAGGAAGAAGATATAGGAAGGAAAGAAACCAGAGAAACTGTCTTTAGAAGGTGACTTACTGGAATCAGTTATAATGATATTAGTATGATCAATGACTACAGCTGCTATCTGGGTAGGATGTAATTACCAAAATGAAAACTTTAAAATAGGAAGCCTGATCAAGGGCAGAGGTACTGTCATATTTCTCAGAGCACTATCAGCTCTCATCCAAGCAATGTATTACTGTGTCCCTCATGAGCATTACCATACCACCAGGCTGAACTCTGCTTTCCTGGACTGTAAGAAGACTGAAGGAGCCGTGAAACTACATTCAGCTCAAAACCACAGGTAAGCCTTGTCCCAAAGGCAAAGTCAAGACAAGGAAAAGCAAGGCTGGAGAAAGGGAAAATGGGAAAGAAAAAATGTCCCAGCAACAATTTGCTTTAAGGAAAGTTTTGTAGCAGTACACACTTAAAAACACTTCAACCCAAACCAAACCAACAAAACTAAAAAAAACCCCTCCAACCCAACCCAACCAACCAACCAACCCTGAAAAAAAACACTAAAAACCCAAGCCAAAACAAAAGAGCCAAAAAAGCCAAAACAACAACAGCAAAAAAACCCAGAAAATGCAGACCAGTGAACTATTCATCATAAAAGAGATCAAACAAAAAAGCATACCAAGAAGTGAACTGCTCAGTTTGCAGAAGTATACTCTGCAATATCTGTTAGGATGTTTCAATATGCAATTTCTACATGTTTAATCCTGATGACATACAACTCTTTCTAAATTATGCCTGATTGAAATACAAAGTTTAGAGACATATTTTTTATTCTTTTTTTTTCAATGGCTGCATAGCTACAGCTTGAAAATGCTTCAAGATACATGCTCTGAATAGCCAATGAAATGAATAGAGCTTGGAGATGGGTGTTCTAAGAAAGGACAAGTTCCCTCTGAAGTGTCATAACACGACATGTAGTAAGAGCTATAGACATATTTGTAATAATATATTAATTTAGCAGTGTATTATAAATCACTGCTGAGCATTCAAATGGATTTTTTTTTTTTCTTTTAACATTCTACATCCTCTCAAATGGAATTCCATGTGACAGATTAATGAAATATTACTGTCAAGGACAGCAATACTATAACAAGTGATACGGCCAGTAGGAGACAGTCTCATACACTGTCACAAATTTGTATCAGAGCATCCAACCCCCATTGGACACCACTGCTTCTCTATAGATACTTGGGAAAGCTTCAGATAGATCCACAGTGGAAGAAAGGCTGTAGCACTTTCCCCTATCTGTAAGAGTATAGATGTTTTATAGATATTAGATTTGCCTTGTGCAATGCTTTCAGGACCAGATGTAAGCAGGCGAAGATGTTTATTACGTTACACAGCAAAGTTATATAGTCTATCAGAAGGCAAGAGTGTCACATCCCAATTGGTCATTTTCTACCGGCATACATGTAATTAAGGCATACAATAGGTCAAAATAACAAAATATTTTAACACATCCAACCAAATTCTGCCTAGTTTCTCTCCTTCAGTTACAAGGTGTTTACATTACCCTCAAAGACAAAACATAGCTTTCTCTAACTCAAGCAAAGGCAAAACTTCCCTATAGTCTTCTAAAGCTACCCAAAACCAACCCTCTTCTACACCCATCTACTTTGAAAGAACAGTCACAAAAAAACAACAGGACTGTGTGTCTGGAAAACATCTTCAAACCTTCCTTTCATCAGGAGGTAATGGTGAAAGATGCATTCTCTTAAATGTCATTGGTGACAATGTGCAGATGCCACAGGCAGTGTTGAAATAAAATGAGAATCACAACTGAGAAAACCCATCTATAGCTATCAAACTGAAATTCAATCATCTGTTGCTTTTCTTTAAGGCAGGTATTTAAAAATGTTCTATGCAGGCCCTAACAGAAGCACTCAGTGAACTTTTCTGATTCCTCTGCTCCACTCATGCGAAAAAGAACAAATGTTGCACAAATGCACCTCAGCCTGTACAGGCAAGCAAGCAGGATGGGGGGAAGCACCACAATCCAGTCAGAGAATTGTTCTCAGAGAGATCTTGCAGAGTATCTATTTCTAGGCCAGATTGTCCTTTGATGCACTCCCGGCTTTGGCATACAGACTGACTGGAACACTCGGACATCTTCATTTTGTGTTGGCAATCATGGATCAGTAAAATGCTCCCTTTCTGCTTTCCTTTCACGCTATTGTGGCAGTTTTAGGCTATGCCTTTAAAATTAAGCTGCAGATTTTGAGCAGAAAGGCAGGAAAATATAAATAATTCACTTTTGGGTGTAAAAAGGAAAACAAAAGATTATTCTAAATGAATTTCATTGGACAGAATGTCTGGTATAGAAGCAAGTGTTCTATAAACGTCTTACACATTTTGCTTCCATCCTCATTCCTTCTTTTCTTCTCTGGTCTGGCTGTTCTGCTGGGAAGATAATGCTTCTGGCTGACCTTGAGATAAGCCTAACACTGATTCTCTCTCAGTTTATCATAGAATCATAGAATCAATAAGGTTGGAAAAGATCTCAAAGATCATCACATCCAACCTGTCACCCAACACCTCATGACTCAAAATTAGAAGGATGTAGGTGTGCCTATCAAATCTGGAAACCATAATGAATCCCAAATAATAGAGCAGTCCTCCATAGGACTGGAAGAGGATGTGCCTCTTTGACAGACTTATGCGCTCCTTTGACACACCCCTAAGTGGCACAACTCTCATCTGGCATGTTAAGCAGTTCATTTACCTTGCTAGAAAAACACCCCAATTCAGCAAACTCTCAAATTCACTTGATTCAGCTGCTCTCAAAACCCTTATTACAGTTTAATGAAATGTGCTGACTGAGCTGTTTTATAGTAAATATTAGATACATCAGAACCCTCCTCCCAAACTGAGTCTTTGAGGAGCAAGAGGATTCTACAGCACTGTAGTACTGACACAGAATCACCCATAACTCACAAATAATAAAATACCATGTGAGGTCACAGAGGTTATTGCCATCAGCAGCTCCCTATGGAATTGTAAATAATTTGAACATAGCTTTTTTGAGAATTTCAGGCTGAAATCACTGCACACACAGGATGTCAGTATCATACACGGTGTAGGAAGCCTGTGTACCTTTAACTCCTTCATTTAACCTTGCTTCATGAATGAATGAACCCTGACCGAGCTGCTCATTCTAGATGAAAGTAAGAAAGACACCTCAAAAACACTGGCAATTTATCTTAGAGGAAGAGCTTGCCAACCATCTGAAAAGCCAAGAGAATTAACTGTGAAATGCACTGTACATTGAAGTTGAGTAGGATATGCTAAGGGGAAAAACAGTGAAATGCAATAGAATATTGTTTTTGTAAGTATCTGCAGGTCCAGGACTTTGTAGAACACATAGATTACATTATTTCTTTCACTGTGATAAAAATATGAACAATACTGAACACCCTCCAAATTACATTAACCTTTAAGTCCATTGCATGTGTTTTCAATAACATGACCATGTGTCATCTTCAGAAACACTGCAGAATCTACAGAACAAGAGGACACAGTCTCAAGCTGCAGCAGGGGAGGCTGGATGTTAGGAAGAAGTTCTTCACAGGAGTTATTTGCCATTAGAATGGGCTGCCCAGGGAGGTGGTGGAGTCACCATCACTGGAAGTGTTTAGGAAGAGACTGGATTAGGGTGCTTGGTGGCATGGTTTAGTTGATTAGATGGTGTTGGATGATAGGTTGGACTCGATGATCTCAAAGGCCTTTTCCAACCTGGTTAATTCTGTTCTATTCTATTCTATTTTATTCTATTCTTTCTGTGACATCCCACTGTCCCTGGAAGTGAAGTTTTCCCTAGGAGAAAATACTAGGAATGTAATTCAAAGGCTGCTGCTCAGAGCAGAAACATTTTTAGTAACACAATTTACTCATCCCACTAAAAAAAAAAAAAAAAGGAAAAAAGGAAAAAAAAGCCAAAAGCACTCTGTCTACTTGCTAATCCACACAACATATGTTGAAATGAGTCAGTCTTAACTCTAAAGTTGAAGTCCTAAAAGGTTTTTTTTGTAAGTGAATTGCATGAATGGTCACTTGCAGCATTTTTTACTGTCTAAATTTCAGATGTTGGAAATAAAAGGTTATTTTGATATACAGCTCATTTCTGAGTCTTGGTACCTCATCCTCAGTACAAAACTTTCAAAGTTTCTGTAATTTCCTGGAGTCTCAGTAATTACATGAATAGAAAGTACCATTATTATTGCTTGTTTTAAACTGAAATAATGATGTTGGAGATGAGAAAGGGCTGTTAGACCACTGCTCTCTTCTGATGTTAATACCTCAAATCCCTCCTGGATGTGCTAAGGTGTTTGGCTCAGCTGAGTTCTACAACTCCCAAATGGTGAGCCTTCCATAACTCATTTAAAAGACTAGTCTGGCTCTTAATATATTACAAATTTCTGCAAGACATTCAAGTAAATCCCTATTTATAGTTGTCACCACCAAAACTATCTCATCTTCCCCACTGGTGCCCTTCACATATCAGAATCATATTATAAGCTACTGTTGTTTATCATCTTCATGCCCTTTTCTTTCAGCTAAAGATTATGACATCTGTGCTTGAAGTTAATGCAGTTCAAGTACTTCACCTCAGACAAAACTGATATTGTATGAAGGACTGCAATGCAACACTGTTTTGCAAAAAATAGTTGTTCTTCCATATAATTTATCATGTTAGAATAGAATAGAATAGAATAGAATAGAATAGAATAGAATAGAATAGAATAGAATAGAATGGACCAGGTTGGAAGAGACATTCAAGATCATCAAGTCCAACCCATCATCCAACACCATCTAATCAATTAAACCATGGCACCAAGCGCACCACCCCATCTCTTCCTAAACATCTCCAATGATGGCGACTCCACCACGTCCCTGGGCAGCCCATTCCAATGGCAAATCACTCTTTCTATGAAGAATTTCTTCCTAACATCCAGTCTAAGCCTCCTCTAGCGCATCTTGAGACTGTGTCCTCTTGTTCTGGTGCTGGTTCCCTGGAAGAAGAGACCAGACCCTGCCTGTCTACAGCCTCCCTTCAGGTAGCTGTAGAGAGCAATAAGGTCTCCCGAGCCTCCTCTTTCCATTGAGGATACAACCTTTTCTAAGATCTAAGGACTTCTTGCTGTGTTTGCACACACTCATAGCATGTGAAGACATGACAACAGGACTGTTTTCCAGCTCTAGGCAGAGAATAGCTATGAAAACACCACCTCTGGGAGACACTTTCTTTTTACATGACCATTGTTTGGCAAAAAAGTATTCACTTCTCTAAGATTCAGAAACTTTTTGTGGATTACAGAGGCCCCACAGAGTCTGACTGCACCACTGATGACTCTGGAAAGCCCTATGTATCCTTTCAGTCGGAATCATTTGAGTTTACTTTAAAATCACAGGCAGGACAATAAAAGCCAGCTTCATTCCAGTAAGGCAAAGAGTTACATTCTTGATTCAAAAAGGAAAATGTATTTACAAAAGAGAAACACATCAAGAAAACACAAATGACAGATCTGATATTTAGAGTATTTTTGTTTTGCATCTGTTGTAGGTGTGGCAGGATCTTTCAAACCTAGAATTATTTTCAGCTCTTTTTAACCTATTGTTAGTTCCTTTCTTCTGCTTCTCTCTGTCTGTTAAATAAAGTCTCTTTCAGCTAAATTTTATAAAAATTACTAAAGCTACATATCATTACAGCCAAACCAAACCAAACTAAACTGACCTTCTCTTCCCAAAGCCTGCCCTGTTACTTGGAGCATCAGCACAATTTCATGAAACAGATACTTTTCCCCTCTTCACATTCAAAGTTTTTAGGGAAATGAGCTACTAGTAGCTAGCAAAACAAGTTCACAACATCAGTTCATCTCTAGCAGACTTCAACAACGGTTTCTGGGAGTATGACTAAAGGTGAGCCTTTTAGGTGAGGGTATGCTGTAGGCCACTAACTACATGTCAGATAACATAAGTTTTATGGCTTTTGGGTTTTATTCACTATTGCAAAATAAAGAAGTTAATTTTATATGCAGTGAATAGTGATCACTAAGTAACAAACATGCTTTGGAAGAGGTAGCTTTGAACTACCTGCCCGCTGTCTTTCAAAGCATTACCAGGTAGCACTTCTAGAAAGTGCAAAAGAGAACTGCAGCAGTCGTATGTAAGAAAAATGCATGAGAAACAAGCTTCTAAATCTTCTAGTTCATAGATATGTGAAGTCATTTGTAAATTAATTATATGAATGACATTTGATGATAAAAATGAGGTTATATTAGTTATAGCTCTTCTGGCTAATCCTTTCTGCTTTGCTGATCTATAACTGTTTCTTTGAGCTTCTCTGGAACTTCAAGATGGTCCACAAAGAGAAGAGAAAAAGTTTTTCCTTGTTCACCCTTCCAAGTGTTTGACTTATGCTGTCAAATCAAGAATTTTTCCACCCTGCTGTTGCACCTGCAAATAGAAATGTTGAATGTATTGGGGGGGGGGGTTGTTGTTTGGTTGTTTGGTTTTTTGTTGTTGTTTGGTTTGATGTTTGTTTCTTTGTGGGTTTTGGTTTTGTTTGTTTGTTTGTTTTAGAGATTGCTAACATAATTAATTTCAATGCAATGTAGTGGATAACAAGTCTGCAAATTGATTAAATGCTCCATCAAAAAGTTCTTTTTCCTTGCTGACTGCTTGGAATCTGGTGCTTTTCAGTTGCACTGAGTGCATCTTCTTTTTCTCAAACAATGAATGTGGGAAAATGAGGCTGCCTTTCAAGAAGCTCTTTGGCAAGGAAGGTGCAGGAGGAGTTATTTGTTTTTTATAAATCTTGAGACAGCTTATGCCTGTCTCCTTTCTACACAGACAACTATTTTGTTAATCAGTTGCGTTTGCCACAGACCTTGGATGAGTAAATGGACAAGGATGATCTTTGTTTCAGCCTGAACTAAGCTAATTTAATTTGCACTGGGTTCAGGCCTATATTTTTCACACAAACAGTAACTGAAAACTCAATCAATAAATAAAGTAAGAGAGCTTTAAGATTAACACCTGATAATGTGAGAGGCTCAAGACTGCAAAGAAACTTTGCTCCTGTAATTCACAAGGGGCCTGGCGCCACACAATTAGAATCAGAGAGTGCTTTTTGAACAAGCATCTGAACATCAGGGGAATCCAATAATGTTTCAGCTCCATGTAACTCTAATATGTACAAATAGAATTGCAGATTAAACAAGAAAAAAAAAACAACCTTATCTAACAAAGCAGTTATTCTGCTAAGGCCTTTAGGTGACATTTTAAACCACTGGTGACCACTGAGTATCCAAAGGAAAGAGAAGATAAAAAACTTTTAACAAGCTTGTTGTTCCATTGAAGGGTTCTGGAGATACCATCAAGCTTTGCTGGCAACAGAAAAAACTAACAAAGTGAAAGATAAGACTGATGTACCCCTATAACAAGCCTGTTATTCCACTGAGAGATTTCTGGTGATACTGTAACTAGATAAGCTGAGATAGGGTGGCTTACAGTTTCAACAGAATTACAATCAATGCAGTTCTTCTGACCACATTTTTAATAAAGAGTTATCTGGAACAGTTAAACTTGTTTTGATTTTGTTTTGCTTTAAAACCCCATTGGTGAGCTTATTTTCTAAGTTACCTGTTCTGTCTCTAAATTAGAAACTGAAAGGTGAGTGAACAACCTGCAAGTATGAAGAACAATTAAGCTGAAGATGTCAGCTAGCAGTACTAGCAAAAAAATCTACTCACTCGCCATTGGTGTGGGCCTCAAAGGTTTACCATCTGCCATTGAGGACTAACAAAGGTACCTCACTCTGTTGTATGAAACTGGAACCCAAGCAGTATCTGAAATAGATGCCAACGGCAGGGAGGGAAGAGAAGCCCAGACCAACAAAGGGCAGAACAGAAAAGTCTCTTCAGGAAAGAGCAGCAAAGGAGAAAGAATCGAGCAAATCTTCCCACTGAAGAGGTGGATTATTGCTGTTGACAGCCAAACTTGAAGTACTGCAGTAAAAGGGAGCTGAGCAGCAGAGACTGAAAGCAGTGATCAGACTGCTCAGTTTTTATATTTCTAAAGGTTTTTGTATTACATTCACTCAGGCATCAATCACAACTTTATTAAACCACGGAACAGATGTCAGATCAACGGCTGTATCAGAAACATTTTGAATGACAGGCTGATGATGGAACAAATCCAGCCTCCATACATTATTAAATACATAGTAATGCTGTTCTTTCAGTGCTACCCTTGGAGACTCACTCATCCTATTCTCCCTCTATGGTACTTTTTTTAATAGCAGACCTAATTGTAGATGAATATTACATAGGAAAAAAAAAACAACCAAACCAAAACAAATCAAGACTTACTGTAATAAGTAATAATAAACTAGTAAACAAAATAAAAATTTCAAGGTTAAAACCATTTGTCTGTCTTCACATTATGCCTCCTGGCATAAAAATTTAATTTTAACACAATTGCAGGGGCTGAGGCTGGGTTCTTAGCCTAATCAGAATATTCTGAGTCATCGCCTTTTTCCTGTAATCTTGACATAATTTAAGCTTAGGCTTCCTTTACTTATTTTCCACAGTCAGCACTCCCATGTAAATGCTTTCTGCTCTTTTTGAGTGAAGAGGTATGCATGAAAAACACATACAAACGTGGCAGAAATTGCTCCTCTGGCAGATGTTCTGCTTGACTCCAGATTTCAGCAAGATTTGGGGAGGTGATTGGAGCAGCACACTTGCCTCTCAGTTCATCAGTAATGTGAACTGGCAGAAATCAATTTCATTTTCATACAGGCAGAAAGGAATTATGTTCTTGTTAGGTGAAAGATAAAGCACAGAAACTGGGAGATGCAAATGCTATACGAAATTCTCACATCAGTGAAACAGTGTTGACTTGCCACAAATTTCAGGCACCTGCCTCTCTTCCTCAGGCACTTTATACCACCCTTTGGCCCAAAACATTGCTGCAGTTGTGTGTTTTCCTGAGGTAGGCAATGAAATCAAGTAGAGATGGATTTGCAGCTTGTCTTTTGCCCTGGCATCTTGATAGACTTAGTGCATCCTCCTGATTGAGAAGTGCTTAGTACAGCAGAAATGTCAGATTTTTATGCAGACATTTCCATATTAGAAAAGAACTAAGAGTGTTTTAAAAAGATACTAAAATAAAATACAAAACATGCATCACTTGAGGGTTTAGAAGAGAATAAAGCTTCTTGTTCCTATTCATGGCAAATGGTTTCCTAAACAAAATTCTTTGTGCTTTTTGGGGCCAATAACTGAAGGCTTCCCAAGGGGAAGGCAGCTGTCTGTGAGTGGAGCTATAGGAAAATTGCTCTGTTTTGGCCGCTGAACTAGATGCTCCTAGCTGGAAGTGAGGAGTCCTGCCAGCATTTAGCCAGGAATGCCCCTCCTGGGCTAGTGACTAAATAATCAAATGCAGGCAGGGATGGAGGCATCTGCCCCTTGAATTTCCACAGAATTTCAAATGTGTGCTTCAGGGCTGAGAAATTAAAACTCAAATCCAGTTTCTGGTGTCAAGGCAGGTAACTTGCCACACTAAAAGGGTAACAAATGGTCCTCTGTGAATGGTCTCCCCTATGGAATGGCTTCAGCTTGGACAGAGTATTTTAATCTTTTAGTAAGCATCAAAAGGCAGAGTAATTCCCACAAGATACGAAGCATGCATGGGCCCATATGCTGCTTCTCCAGCTTGCTCACTAGAGAACAGTTCTTTTGTTTTAGTAATGTTTCAGAAACCCAGCTTTCATCTTCAGTTGGGCAAGTTTGGAGGTGGGTTTGAAGACAACTCTCACTTAAGTGACCACAGAGGTCTGTTTTGACTGAAAAATATGTTATGTTAATTAG